>NW_027185573.1:7623608-7642853 GCF_028583685.1 Petaurus breviceps papuanus | reverse complement strand
CTATCTATCTATCTATCTATCTATCTATCTATCTATCTATCTATCTACCCACCCATCCATCCATCTATGTACGTATGTACGTACATATGTATGTATGTATCTATCTACCCACCCATCCATCCATGTATGTATGTATGTATCTATATATCTATCTATCTATCTATGTGCAAAATGTGATGTGTGACTCTAGGCCAGTTATTCCATTGCCCTGGATCTCTGCTATGTGCCACATCCCATATCTGACACGCAGGGGCTATGTGGCACCAGGCAAGTCACTTAATCTCTCAGGTACCAATATACATTGATGGAAAGAGTTTCCTCACCTGGGAGGATACATGTACATACACAGGCAAACATACATAGAGAGAGATATAAATATAGATGTAGAGATAGATAGATAGATAGATAGATAGATAGATAGATAGATAGATAGGTGAGAGATAGACAGACATACACACAGATAGACAGATAAATATAGTAAGACACTAACAACTGGGAAGATCAGGAAAGGACTGAAGTAGGGGATGACCCTTGGGTTGAGCCTTTCAAAAAGCTAAGGATTCTGATGAGTGCAAATGAGGAAGAAATGCCTTCCAGCAGAGATAGCAGATTGAGTATTGTGTGTGCTGAACAAGAAAGCCATTTCAGCTGGAACAAAGGACAATGTTACGTAATAAGTCTGGAAAGGTACTTGAAATCAGGTTACAGAGGACTTTAAATGACCAACAGAGGAATCTGTTTTTGATGCTAGAAGTAACATGGGACCATTGATATTTAGTGAATATGGGATTGACATGCCTCCCTATAACACATAAACTCTACAGGATACATTTTGGAAAATTCCCCTTCAAAACATTATATAATTACTAGTTATTATTATTAGATTTTCCAACAACTTTGGGCACCAGCAAGTCACTTTTGTTCTGCATACAGTAGGTCTTTAATAAATCTCAAATCTAAAATAGAATTCATAGGATCATAGTACTATATTATAGATATGGAGACTGAAGGGCCCTCAAAGACCTTAGACTCATTCCCTCCCCATTTTAGAGATGAAGAAATTGATGCTGAGACAAACAAAGTTATTTATCTAGAGTCAGCTAGTAAAGTGCCTGAGGCAGAATTTGAACTCAGGTCTTCCTGAATCCAAGTACAACTCTCTTATCCATTATACTATCTCATTGCCAAGCTAGAGCTTTTTGTAAAGCTCTAACATACACATTTACGAAAGAGTGTACATCATAGTAATCAGTTTCCCTTACTAGACCCATGAGTTCATGGGACCATGTTTTAGCTAAATTATGCATTTTTCCCTGCAGCAAGCATAGTAAATGTTTAGCAAATTTTGGTGACTTAAAAAAATGAATGGATGGATGGATGGATAAACGAAGATGATAAGTCAGGGTTTATGTTTTATTCAATTTTTAAAGTTTTATTATCATTTTTGTTTCTATGTTATCTGCTTATATGTATCTCTTTCCATTACAACATGAATTTCTTGAAGGCAAGGACTATTTCTGTATCCCCAGTGTCTAGCAAGTGCCAGGCACACAGGAAATGCTTAATGTTTATTGAATGACCCAAGGGACTTACTTCTACCCTCCCATTCCCCTACTCAGTGGGCTTTGCATAATAATTTTCAAAAAGTTAAGCAAATTACCTGACCAATCAACTATGTCTGTCAATGTACACAATACTATATCTCACAGTATCTCATTTTTCCCAGCTAGAGGAAGGAAGTAAATTCACATTTTTAAAAAGAAAATAATTGAGTCCTTTTTTAATTTGGTCTTTGGTCAAGATATGTTAGTCCAAGCCCCAGGCCAGAGAGCAAGCAGGCAAATCATTCCTCCTCTGCAGGGTGGTTTTCCTGGGAGCAAAAGAAATCACTTGGGATTAGAGCAACTCCCCAGTGGGATGGATGTGGGCATTACAGCACTTCCCTATTAATGTACTTCAGAAAGAGGCACAGCTTCCTTAGGGATCCTGACAAAGCTGCTGATTCGGCATTCTCTGTCTATTGTTCCTATGGCTGGTGTTCCCAGGAAGTCTCCCGTTCCCAGAGGCATGGCAAGCATGCAGTCTCCTCCTGTCTCTCCCCCACCTGCCAGCTTTTGGGGCCTTCTCAGGGGCAGCAAGTCCTCTGAATCCAATCAATAAAGGATGAGGAACTTTACTTGGCAGGAATCCCAGACAAGCAGGGCTAAAGAAACTTCAAGCCAATTGAGTTCCCACACTTATAAATAGTACTAACCTTTATCCCTTTATCCCTCCAATCTTTACAAAACCTAAGGCCCATGCTAAATAGTGAGCTGACCCAGAATCTCACAGGAATCTAAAGCATAGACATTCCTCTCCTGAGGCCCTTTGTCTTTCATTGTTCTTCGTCTCCCTCTCTCCAAGATGTTGCTTGACTCAAGAATGTCTTAGAAAGTTCCAAGACACAGACTTCATTTGAAAAGTTCCCTTTTCATCCTATGAAGAGGCTCTGGATGACTTCATTAACAAGCCCAGGCCAAAGCATCAAGGATATTCATCATGTATCCTAAACATCCCTTGAAGATGGCTGTAGGCTTGTCCATTGGCTAGTGTGTGTGCTAACAAGAAAGGGAGGGGTGGCTTCCCATAAAACACATGTTTCAAAAGAATCAGGAAGAATAAAGAATTCTTGTATCAGATCAGGGATCTCAACAGGAGGAAACCTCAAAGAACATTTTAGTTCAACGCTGCATTTTCTTACATATAAGGAAACTGAATCTGAGGGAATTTGAATGACTTGCTCACAGTCACACAGGTAGCAAGTGGCAGAGTCAGAATTTGAATCTAAATACAAAATATAGAGCATTTATTACTAGTGGCTCAATAGATAGGGTGCCAGATTTGGAGTCAGGAAGATCTCAGTTCATATCCTATCTTAGACACTGACTAGCTGTGTGGCCCTGACAAATCATTTAGCCTTCCCAGTCTCAGTTTCCTGAGCTGTAAAGTGAGGGATCATACTAGTACCTACCTCATAGGTTGTTGTGAGGATCACAAGAAGTGATCAATGTCAAGCATTTTTCAAGTCTTAAAATGTTACATAAATTTTAGTTATCATCATCACTGCCACTACCACCACCATCACCATCATCACCACTACCACCACCATTATTGGCTCCCTTTGAGGCTTGGCCAAGACTGACTACATAAAGACAAAATACTTCCTTGTCCAAGCTCAGTCTTTTGTATTGGCTGTCCCCCATTTCTGGAAAACTCTCCTTCGTCAATGGCTCTAAGTCCCTGACTTCTTTCAAGACTCATTTTCAAATGCTACCTTCTACAGAAGCCCTTTCCTGATCCCTCTAAGTGCTAGTGACTTTGTATTTATTAGTGTGGCATATGGTGTATTTTTGGTATGGGGTAAATGGCGTGCTCAGGAAGACTAGCACCTCTGGTGGGAGGACTTGCCAAGACCTTTCAGGGCTGCTCATTCACCTTCACTCCAACTCTCACCGGTGATTCTAAGAAGCGGTAGCATGCACAGTCATCTCAGCAGATGAGATAAACTTTAAATCTGTTGATGAGTCAGGGGGATGTCTACCCCAAGCATGTGACAACTTCTTCCCAGTCGAATGCGAAAAGATGAGAATAATTTCTTCCAATAACCATGAAAGTGGCAGAAGCGGGGGCTGCAGAGCCCTTAAAGGTTTGTCAGACATGAAAGATGCCAAGATCCACTGGATCCTAGGTCATCACCAGTCATCCTGAATTTTATCTTGTCACTGGACTTCAGTGACTCTGAAAGAGAGAGTAAGATGAGGCTGATGACTTTGTGCAGCTCTGCTTCAGTTAAGTCTAAGTTATGTGCAAATCAAGACGCCACCCCATGATGTCATTGATCCCCTCAAAAGTGCAGGATGAGCAAGAACAGTGACTTTCTAAAGCTAGCCTCCTTCTACTCTGTATGTTTTGAATATATCTAATTCCCTATGTGTCCTCTCCCCCATTGGAATGTGTCTCACAGATGGGTATGATACTCACTAGACTGAATATGTCTCTCAATCTGCCTGAAAAATTCTATTTAACAATCAATCAACAAATTTGCATAAGCACCTACTGGGGGCTCAACAATATACATAAACACTCAGCTCTGTGTGGTTTCAACCCCATGGAACAAGATGTCTCTCTGTAATGGGAATATAAATTTGTAAGATCTTCCCTGCCCCTAGGCTAAAGTGCACCAGGAGCCTGGGGTGGGAGGCTTGTTTTTCAGTAGATACTTCTTGATTGGCCAGTGAGTCAATAAGGTTGTTACATTTTCTGAGCCAGGAGAAGGCTATATAAGCCCTGATATGTAGCTTTGTTTTTGGGTCTCACTCTGAGAAGTGTTCTGTTATTTGATATGGATTCTGGGAAGCCATTGTCCAGAGCCCCCAGGCTTTGAAAAACCCAGATGTTGAAAGCCAGATGTTGATTTGGTATGGATGTAATGGTTGGACAGTTTGGAAAGCTGTCTATTTGATCTGTTTCTGTCTTGATAATTCTGCCTGTATACTCTGAAGTTCAGGGTGCTGACCTTTTTCCCCTGAACGAGGTAAACGATACATGTTTGACTGATTAAAGCAAGCTTGTTAACCCATTTTGAGTTGCTTTCCTTTATCAAAGCAGATCCAAGAACCTGTGGTAGCAGCAAACCCTGAGGACGCTTGGGGTGCTTGCTGCTACACTCTCCCAGCTTAAGCTCTTCATTTCTAACCTCATCACCATCCTGTCAAATTCAAGCCTTGCTTGGCACCACCATCAACTACCTCTTTCCCTCTGATTAGAAGGCTAGAGAGTGGAGTATCAAACTCTTCCCAATGCCTTCCTTTATACTGAGCAGAAACTAGAGTTTTGGACTCACTCTACTATATCTGCTGCCCTGTATGGTTCTTTTTCAACTCCATGAAAAAGATACCCCTGATATGCCTTCTCCAACCTCTCCTGCCTCCTTTTGTGTTTTGTCTCCTCTCCTTCCATTAGATCATGAGCTCCTTGAGGTCAGGCACTTGCTCTCTTTTTATTAATTGTATCTTCAGAGCTTAGCACAGTGCCTGGCATATAGTAGACACCTAAGAAATGTTTGTTGTGTTGGCTTAGATTAAGAGTAAAGGTGGGTTATTGCTTTACAAAAACCATTCAGCAAATAGCAGGTCCTCTCCCCCCCAACATACACACACACACACTTAAAAATGGGTCCAGTTAACAAAGCTTTTATTTGGCATAGTGGAAAAATCTCTGAATTAGAAATCAGAATCCTAGCCATGTCTGGAACCACCTTGTGACCTTAGGCAAATCTCTGGCTCTTTATGCCTCTCCTTTTTCCTGGGCAGTAGACTCCATGATCTCTGAGTTCTCTTCAGTCTCTAAATCAGTGCTTTCACTCTTCAAGAGCACAGCTGTTTTGTAACATGAATTACTATGCCTGTATATGCTACTGTTGGATGTAAATCCATGCCTTCCTTTGAGATATCATGTGTATGGTGCTCCTTCTGTTTTTCCATTAAACCTCTCACTACTGAGAACACTGGACCTCCTGGGCTCTGTGAGCCAAGCTTCCACCCTATCTCTGGTCTTTCCCTTCTCCCCTATTTGTGTATCTTGTCATGAAAGCACAGGATGAATTGGGAAATTTGGGAGGAAGGATGTTCTAGAGACCATCTTGATGGGTTGGCTGATGTTGAGAGTAAAGCCAGGGAACCAAAGTGGCCCATTAGGCAACGATGGGTCTCTGCTGGGTTGGGATCAGAAGGGGTATGTGGAGGAGCTCATTCCCATAATCCTAATCTCTGGGTCGGTTTTAGGATGGATGCCATGGGTCAGAGCCACCCCTCGCCAGAGCATGATTGTCTTGCTTTCTCTAAGCTATGTTCACACTTGCTTACTAACCTGCCAACTCTCCTTTTGTTTCTCTGCCTGTGACAGCATTCATTAGAAAACCCATCTCACAAGTCTGCCTGCTGGCTTGTCACCTGATTCTCCTTTCACAAGAGGGAGCATTGATACCTCTTATTCTCTGCCTCTCTCCCAGCTACATGCCTGTGTTTCCATTGCCCCCCTACCTGGCACCACCTGGCTGCAGCTGGACCTGGACAAGGCCTCCCTTACTGGGGCACCATTTACATTCTGCCCACAGAAACCATTTTACTGAAACAATGAAGATGATGGATTGCTGTTACCCAGGCCACCGGTGTCAGCAGTTTTTCTAACAGTCTCTGCCTCTGTTTTTTTTTTGTTGTTGTTGTTTTTTTTTTTCACCTTTTATAGTCCAAACACTAAAAAATTTAAAGGAGGGAGATAATGAGGTCACAGTCTACAATCCAATGAGGCTAGTCAACATTTCCTATCAGGAATTACTGGACTGTGTCAGGGATGCAGTAAGTACAATAGGGGAAGACCCTTTCCTTGCTTCCCCCCTTCCCTCCAGGATTCCAGTTCCTTGAGAAAACCTATAGGGTTCAAGTGCTCTTCATGTGCTGAGAAAAGGGAAAGCTAGGGAAGGGGAGGTATAGGAAGAGAAAACAAGAGAAGGAAAGGGAAGTCAAATAAAAGCAAGGAAAGGCAAGGGAAAAAGGGGAAGAGAAGGCAAAGGGAAGACCAGAAAGAAGAGAGGAAAGGGAGAAGAGGAAAAAGAAGAGAAAACAAGAAAAAGTAAGGAAAGAAACAAAAACATGTGGGCCTCTGATTTCATCTGTGTAGGAAATTCCTGGTATGAAAATTTCCTCTGGTGGCCTGCATTGTGACTGTAAATGTCAGAGCTGACACTGAGAGGTGAAACATTTTGCCCCTGATCACATAATTAATATATGCCAATAAGAACTTAAAACTAAGGTTTTCCTAACTCCAAGACCATCGCTCTGTCTACCATTCCACACTTCTTCTGAAACAAATCTGACTTGTCATCCACTTACTCAATAAACTACAGGAGCTTCTTATTGCCTCCAGAATTGGTGTCTTTTATTGCTGCCTCAGTTTCCTCATCTATAAAATGGGGATAATAATAGCACTTTGCTGTGAGAATCAAAGGAGATCTTATTTGTAAAATGCTTAGCACAATGCCTAGTAGTAGTAGTAGTCGATGATTTGCTATGTCTCCAGCTCTGTTTGGTTTGAAATCCAAGGAATATTATGCTCCTTCCAGGATAGGCTGATCACCTGAAATTTCATCATGAAGCTGTTTAATTCGCCTTCTTATACTCAACAGTTTCCCAACTCCTTCAGCTTCCTCTCACATCTGATTAAAGGGCTGGAAAGTAGAGCACTAAACTCCCAAAATTTTCCTTTAAAGAGGGCTGGGGGTGGCCAGGTGGCTCAGTGAGTAAGAGCACCGGCTCCAGTGTTGGGATGACCTGGGGATCAAATCTGGGCTCAGATACTCAGCACCACACCCAGAAATAACTGGCCCTGTAACCTTGAGCAAGTTACTTAACCCTGATTGCTTTAAAAAAAAATAAAGAGGGCTGGACTTGAATCCCCCAACTAACTCTTCACTTTCCATATGTAGTTCTGCTTGGTCTGAACTGCAAAGATTGTGATGCCCCTGTTAAGTACCCTGATGGCACTGTTTTCCCTTTCCTGTCTCCAGTTTCGTTTTGTAGGTTCTCTTTTTCCATTAGATTGTAAACTTCTTGAGGACAGGGGCTATCTTTCTTTTACTTATTTGTATCTGCAGCACTTATTACAGTGCCTGGTACATAGTAGGCCCTCATTCATTTATTCATCATTTACTTGTCATTTTATTTACTTAATGAATGAATGAAATAATTATTATCATACATTACTCCCCTCCACTTGCTTTATGGTTCAGAAATCGCTGCTTCTCACACAATACACTATCTTTCATCTTCATGTCATTGCACTGGCTTTCCTTCGCTGCCTAGGATGCACTCACTCCCCATCTCTCCTTAGACTCCATAATACCATTCAAGACTCCAATCAAATGGTTCCTTCTGTATGAGACATTTGCTGTTCTCCCCAATTGTTGGTTCTTTCCCCTGCAAGGTTATGTTTTCTCTACTTTCTTTATGTTTCCTATATACCTCTATATGCATATGTTCTCTCCCCCATTAGAATGTAAGCTCCTTGAGGGCAAGGACTGGTTCATTGTTGTTTCTGTGTTTTCTAGCACAGTGCCTGACACTTGTTCATATTTGTTTGATTGGTTGCTCGAATATTCGAAGGGATCTGTGATCTCATAGATGTGGGTATTTCTCCCAGTAGTACAGACTGACACTCATCCATGCTGGCCCATTCACATCCATGTCCTCCCATAAGTTCACTGCAGGGAATCCACCTAGTGTGCTGGAGACTTCTCTTGATTTATTTTGATTTTGCAAGGATACCAGAGATATGCTTTAGTTATCCATCTGTCATCCCTTGCTCATACCATATGCTGAAGCCATTTTCTCTTCCTATCCTGTAATTCCTGAATGACATCTTTTACTCCTATTCTTAGGGATCCCTCTTTGGTTGTATATTGCAACCTGCTTACCCTGACCATGTGTCTTTCCATTGCCTTCTCCTTGATATTCATCTTTCATTCTTCTGAGGCAATTATATTCCTTGTTTCTCCATTACATAGCAACACAGGTAGGATGACGGTTTTGGAAATAAAATAGCCTTTGTTTTCTGGGGAAGCTTTGCAATTTCTCCAAAACAATTTAGCCTCCTCTTCTCCAACTCTTGTTCAACTCTGGGTTCAACTAACTAGATATCCACACTGTCTGGTCCAGAAATACACTCTATTAGATAAGTTCTACAGGATATATATCCAAGTGCACATTGCAAACTGGGCCATAGATATTCTTCATCCACTTGATATTTCCTGTGTGGATGGATAGGCCAAATTCCTTTGAGGGATTACAGGTCTCTTCCAGGAGGCCCTGCTACATCATCCATTGGCAGAAACATCTGGCAGACACTACCAGCCACAGGAAACCTCTAATCAATCTGGGATTCTGGGCTGGATCTCCTTCAAGATACTGGGAATACCTTTGACAAGCATACATCCCTTGTGATATGTCTTGCCTGGTATTGCTCACCAGACGGTCATTGAACAGGATTATTTTCAATGCGATGTCTTTCAGGAGATCTTGGATGATTCTGACATTTTGTAAATGAGTGGTATTTTGTTCTACAGTGTCCAGCACTAAGCATGTGAATAAGAAATGACCAGATCACGTGGGTAGCTCAAGGAAGAACTCTGAACTCTATTTATTGATTCTTAGAACAAGGTTTTTACAGAGCAATGAAACAAATGAGCAGGACTAAAGTTTTCTTATCATTATCTTAGTCTGTTATATCTAGAAGTAGCACAGAATAGATAATTTGATAAGAATTTCTTATTTAGGAGACTAAAGTCTTAGGGTAACCTTTGATCTAGTCATCAGGTACCTCCTAATGAAGCCGCAGCTGTAAACGAATACAATTGAGAGCAGACTTCAAAGCCAAAGCTGCAATCATCAAAGGCATCACATTTAGAGCTGACCACCCAAAGATATCTGAGTGCTGAATCAAATATTTTGGCTCTCAACATTTCATAATCAATAATAGTAGATAATAGGATCTTATGTTCTTTGCATCTTTTAGTTAAGAAATAGCAAAGATATGGACACTTACTGGCTGTGAGACCCTGGGACACATCACTTACCCCTGTTTGCCTCAGTTTCCTCATCTGTAAAATGAGCTGGAGAAGGAAATGGCAAACCACTCCAGTGTATTCATCAAGAAAATTCCAAATGAGGTCACAAAGAGTAGGACACAACAGAAAAATGACTGAACTGAAAAGATGTGGAACATTTACAATTATGACTTGAGAAAACCTTTTTGTTCTCTAATGCTTTGAAGATGCTTTTGATTTTTGCATAGATGACTCTCATGAAGATTTGTACAGACGTGAGTGGGTATATAATTTTTTGCTCATTGTCCTTGCTTGCCCTTTGTGACCCTATCTATTTGTCCACTCCATCTGCTTTTTTCAACTTCATTCTCTTTAGTGTTCTTCTACCTTCTATAAAAATATCTGGAACTGCAATGCTAGAGTCCAAGTATAGTGGTTTCATTTCCTTTGATTTAGAAAAAAAGTTTGTTAAATGATTTTCCATTTCTCCCCCTCTTAATAATGCTAACTAAATGTTCATCTTTGAAAACATTTGAGATGACTGGTTGCATATCTTAACAACCTTGAGCTAAGTTAATTTTATTCTCTGTTGCTTCTCTCTACTTTATGAAATTATGATGCTCATAATTGGCTGTCATCCTTTCTAAGATTTCACAAATAAGTTTATATTTTAATCTTGTGTTATCTCTGGAAGCCCTCTCTCCCCACTAGGTGATTAATTCAGATGTTGATGGACTAAGGCATTTTCTATGTTTTTTTTGTTTCCTTATTGAAACAATTAATTTATATTGGTTCAGCTTCTGGATAAAAGTATTATAGTTGGTGACAATGTCATTTCTGTTGTCCATTTTCCATCTTTGTTTTTCAATTGTTTGTTGAGATAGTTCAGGGCTAAGTGGTTTCAGCTGAAAAGGTAGGTTGTAAAGAGCCTAATGAAATAGCAACAGCTTGAGCCTAAGCAAGGAGGGCCATCATAGTAGAAAGAACACCTGATTGGGGGATCAGAGGACTTGGATTAAAACCCTTCATTTGTTTTCTGCTATATGTGTGATGTTTGGCAATTTATTTAACCTTCTTGTCTCCCCCACTCTCCCTGCTTACTTCATCTACAAAATGAAGAGATTGGAATAAGTTGTGATATTCCTTCTAGTTCTGCATCTATGATCTAATGAACATGCCAATCAATTCCTTGTCATGGGAACTCAGAATGTCCACTTAAAATAATCTTTATGGAATGAAAGGAGGAAAGGAGGGTAGTACGTCAGAGAGCATACTGGATTTGTATTCAAGAAGGCTTGGCTTCAAATTCTGCCTCCAACATTATGCACTATGGGAACTTGGACAAGTCATTCTCTCTAGTTTTCAGTTTCCTCCAATGTAAAATAAGGTAGTTGGACTAGATGGTTTTTGGGATTGCTTTTTAGCTCTAAGCCTATGATCCTAAGCTTTATTACAGTGAATCATCCTGGGCTAGAAATTGTGAATGAAATCAGTAAGAAAAGGAAAAGAAAAGGCCAAAAAAAAGATTTTGGCTGCAAGGTTTCAAAAAGCAATTAAAATCCTAAGCAGAGCAATATGGAAGAATGGTCCATAATTGGGAAAAATCCCCTAGCACTGTTTGAGTCCAGCCCAGCTCACAGAAGGTATCCATTCCAACAATTTGTAATAATCAACGCTTGCCTTGCTAACAATCTACTTTAATTGCTGGCATTGCTGCTAGTCATAAAGGGGAGGAACCCTGGGTGCCAACTGGGGTGAATGAGGGCAAGCTGGTTTTCTGTAGCTACATTCTACCTTTTGGGGCTAAGTCAGATGGAAATAGTGGAAGGAAGTATTTGGACCTTAAAGAAAAGGAAATAGGGGCAGCTAGGTGGCACAGTGAGTAAAGCTCCGGCCCCGGAGTCAGAAGGACCTGAGTTCGGTTTGAGCCTCAGACACTTAACACCCACACCCACCCACACACACACCCACCCACACACACACACACACACACAAAACTAGCCATGTAACCTTGAGCAAGTTACTTAACCCCAATTGCCCTCCAAAAGGCCAAAAAAAAAAAAGGAAAAGAAAAGAAAAGAAAAATAAATAGAAAAAAAAAGAAAAGGAAATAGAGATTGTGATTGGTCCCTTTAAGCCCCAAGGTCCTAGTTGGCTGGAACAGTGACCTTGAACCTTAATGCTGGGAGATCCTAGAATTACAGAATCCTAACGTTAGAGCTAGAAAGGACTTTGGAGTTCATCTCTTCCAGGGGTTATTAACCTGGAGTCTATAATTATTTTAAACATATATTTTGATAATTATTTCAATATAATTTATTTCCTTTGTAATCCTATACATTTTATGAATTTATAAACATTTTGAGAAGGGATCCACAGATGTATCCAGATTGTCAAGGGAGTCCTTGACACAAAGAACCCCTGATCTAATAAATCTTCCTCATTTTACACATGAGGAAAGTGAGACCTGCAGAGAGGACATGACTTGCTCAAGGTCACACAGGGAATAATTAGAGTGGTCTTGATTCAAGTACAGTTTCTGTGACCCTATCATCAGTTTTTTTTCCTATTGGGCTCATTTGGTCCACCTTTCTTATTTAATAGAAAAGGAAACTGAGACCCAAAGAGGAAAGGAATTTTTCTTGAAGGGAATAGGTGACAAACCTGCAGTTTGAACCTACATCTTCACAGTCTAAATCCAGCTTTTCTTGCATCAAACCATGCTATCTCTCAGGTAACACCCAAGTGGTCAGTGAGAAGAGGGCTATCAGATTTCTTCTCCCTTTTCTCATCCGCCCCATTTTCCTATACAATGATGAAAGGTTATTCCAAAGAAATAACCTTTGGCATCAATATATGACTTTCTCCATTGCAAAACACTTTGTGTGCATTTAATCAGCAGATCCTCAAACACAGTGTGGGATAGGTACTCTGGATGTCATTACACATATTTTATTTAGAGAAAATTGAAACTAGGGGAAATTCAGTTCACTTCAGTTTGACAAAGCTCATTTACAAAGCATGATAGCTATAAAGACAAAATAGAAGTAACCCTGTCCATCAATGAATTCTCCAAGGAATTATATTCTCCCAAGGAATTCCCACAACACATAAACAAATAAAGTATATGCAAAGCAAGTTTGAGTCAAGTAAGTTAATCAACATTTATTAAGCATTTACTAGGTGCTAGCACTATGGGAGGACAAATAAGAAAAAGAGTCCCTGCCCTCAAAGAGTTTACAATCTAATGGAGGAAGGCAATACATGAAAAGAAGCTGCGAAGAGGGTACCACCAGAGGATGGGAGTGCAGGAGGAGAGGATGGTGATGATGTTCATGGAGTAGAAACCAAGAAGAGGAGGCCAGTGGGAAATAGAGAGTAATCATTCTGAGCCCTCTATGAGGAAAGCTTTTGGAGGAGTTTTATGCCCTTCCCTCCAGCCCTCCAGTCCCAGGGAAGAGACAGCTGAGAAGAGTAAGGGATGCCAAAACTGAAGCAATCTTTTTAATAAGGAGATATCTGGCAATGAGTTTATCCTGAAGGAAGTATGATTTTCATGGAGTTGAAGACAAGCAGAGCTAGTAGAAAATCAGGTTCAGGAGGAGATTCAAAGAGGTAGGGTCAGAGAACCTAAGCAGTGTAGGGAGACAGAGATTCTGAGAGTGGAAGGTGGAAGTGAGAAGCAAGTGCATTTCAGTCATGAGGAACAAATTGGGCAAAGGCATGGTGACCGGAGACAGCATCATTTGCAGATCAACTGCCCAATTTGACTGGAATATAGAATGCTTAAGGAGCAGCATGAAATGAAGCCAGAAGGATGGGTTGGAGCCAGAATGTAAAGGATTTTAAATGTCAGGCTGAGGATGGAATTTTTATCCTAGAAGCAATGGAATATTTTTGAGTATGGAAAGAGGTGGTTGGACATGTATTTCAGGAAAATCAATTTAGCAGATTGTGGAGGATGGTTTAGATGAGGAAGGGAATAAAAAGAGGGGGATTGAATAGGGAAATATTGAATTAGTCCCCCACAAGGTTTCTGACCTAGAGTAGAGACAATAAGAGTGAAGAGAAGGATGGAGATTTAGTATATTTTCTGGAGGTAGGAATGATAATACTTTTCAAATAATTGGATATAGATATTGAAGGTGATGACTGCTAGGTGGCAGGATCCATAATATCATTCTCAATGGAAATGGAGAAGTTTGAAAGAGGCATGGCTTTGGGGGTAGGGATTAGGATATGATCAATTAATAAATTATGGTTTTGACATGTTGAATTTGCAATGCCAAAGCAATATCCCTGTGGTGATACCTAACAGGCAGGTGGTGTTTATCAGAGGTAGGAGATTGAATGCTGTATGTGGAAAACACGATGGAGGCCATTTTAGATGACCATTATACATGAAGGGGAGTAATGTGAAATTACTCTGGGAAGTTTATCTAATGTCAGACTTTAAGTGGTGCCACATGCCAATGGGAGGAAGTTGATCTTTTATCTTAGAGGCAATAAGAGGCCACTGAAGCTTCCTCAGCAGGAAAGTGAAACATTCTCCTAGTCTTCTCTTCTCCATGCTAAATATCATCAATGACTTCACTCAATCTTCATATGACAGGAGACATTTCATCATCCTCGTGGGCCTCCTCTGTGAGCTTTGCAATTTACCATTGTGTAGCGGCAAGCACCCCAAGCGTCCCCAGGGTTTGCTGCCAACACAGGTTCTTGGATCTGCTTTGTTAAAGGAAAGCAACTTAAAATGGGTTAACAAGCTTACTTTAATCAGTCAAACATATATCGTTTACCTCATTCAGGGGAAAAAGGTCAGCACCCTGAACTTCAAAGTATACAGGCAGAATTATCAAGACAGAAACAGATCAAGTAGACAGCTTTCCAAACTGTCCAAGCATTACATCCATACCAAATCAACATCTGGCTTTCAACATCTGGGTTTTT
The DNA here is from genome assembly GCF_028583685.1 of Petaurus breviceps papuanus. NCBI lineage: Eukaryota > Metazoa > Chordata > Mammalia > Diprotodontia > Petauridae > Petaurus > Petaurus breviceps. The sequence goes on along the minus strand of NW_027185573.1, from coordinate 7,628,266 downwards.
CAAAGCCAGGGAGCTCTGGACAATGGCTTCCCAGAATCCAGATCAAATCACAGAACACTTCTCAAAGTGAGCCCCAAAAACAAAGCTACACATCAGGGCTTATATAGCCTTCTCCTGGCTCAGAGAATGTAACAACCTTTTGGACCCACTGGCCAATCAAAAAGCATCAACTGAAAAACAAGCCTCCCACCCCAGGCTCCAGGTACACTTTAGCCTAGGGGCAGGGAAGATCTTTAAGTTTGCATTTCCATTACACATTGTTGTCCCCTAAACATGAGGAGGACCTATAACTGAATGTAGAGCTCCAGCTGTGGTTTGATGGAGACAGAGGACAGCCTTTGATTGTCGATATTTCCCTTGCTCTTCTGCTTGTGACTGATATTAGATGATGAGTTCCTTAATGGCAGGGATTGTATTTTGACTCTTTTTACATCTTTGGTGCTTAGTATAGTGTCTGGCACATAGTAGGCCCTTGATAAATGTCAATTGATTGATATGACATTTGCACTCTGTTAAAAATCTGCAGAACTCTTTTTTTTCAGATAAACTGGTTCTGAGGATGCCTCCTTGGTCTTGAATCCATCAGGTGGTTTGGGGAACCCAGCTAGAAATCCCTGACTTTTCTTGTCGTCAAACTACTCCCAATACAAACTAAGAATTTCAATGTGGAGCTGCACTAGGTCAGTCTGGAGAAATTCTCTTTTATAAGCAATCTAATGGGAATGCCAGTTACCTTTAGCTGACCACTTAAAGCAATGCAGTATAGGGGAAAGAACATATCTCTGGGGCACGACAATAACAACAACAACCATGTTGGCAAAGGGCTTTACAAATATCATCTCATTTGATCCCCATCCCATTCCTGGGAAGTAGGTGATTTGTTGCTGTTGTTGTTCCGTCATTTTTCAGTCATATCCAACCAACTCTTCGTGACCTCCTTTGGGGTTTTCTTGGCAAAGTTACTGAAGTGATTTGTAATTTCCTTCTCTAGTTCATTTTACAGATGAGGAAACTGAGGCAGACAGAAGTTAAGTGGCTTGCCCAGGGTCACACAACTAGGAAGTCTCTGATATTTATTACTACCTGTGGAATCTTGGGCAACTCAATTGACCTCCTTATGATTCAATCATCTTATCTATAAAATGAAGCAATTGGATTAAATGGCCTCTGAAGTTCCTTATAGATCTAGACTTATGATCTCATGAAGTTCTTAAGGGAATTTTGCCCAGTGACAGGCCCTGAAAATAATACCCTCACTCACCTATTATCTATTCCTCTTTTGAAATCCTGACTTGACCTGATCATCTGTTCCATAAATATTTGCCTTTAGATGATATTCATTTTAAGAGAATCTTGGAGCCTGGAAGAGGATCCTTCATTAAGCATATCTCATGGTTCTTCAATACTCAGCTTAAGGGGCACACCCTCCTGGAAGCTCTTCACTTGTTTTTTTTTATTGTTTAGTACTCTCACTTTCCTTAAATCATCCCAAGTTTTTCAGGTCCCTGTTGTGTGTTGTCTTTCTCCATTAGAATATATGGTACTTGAGGGTAGAGTGTGTCTCCCCTTTTGCTTGTGTCTATATCTCCAGTGCCTGGTGCATAGTAAGCTCACAGTAAATGCTTATTGCCTGGACAGGGCTTGATTGCTTGTCTTTCATAGAACTGTGAGGACTCAAAAATAAATGTGAAGAATGGACCTAACTATACAATATGCTTAGGTCTTGAACAGTTCCTACCAGAAAAAAATGATGCAAATGAATTAATATTAAATATACTTTAACAGCAAAAGATATTTCCTGCTAAATCTTTACTGGGAACCAACCTTGTCTCAAATAGTTGTGTTGGACCTTGACAGTGGGCAGAAGACATGCTAACATTCCTCAGGGGACTAATTCCTAAATTTGCCTCGAAAAGCAAAATCATCAAAACTCTGCAAGAAAGAAAAATATCATTTATTAAACAAAAATTGGCTAACCACCTCTAATCGTGCTCAAGGCAGGAGATGAGGTGAAAGACAGATGCCAGCTTTCTCTCAGCTAAATTTTCAAGGCAAATAGCTTTGTGTCAGATCATTTATCATAAGAGCCATGTATCGTAGATCAGAAACCTCTTATAAATTTGTTTTTTAACTTTCAAAAGCAATCACAGCAGATCCATGTTATGATGAAGAAGCTTTATTATAATCTGAGGCTTAGCTGGGCTCTTTTGTTTGTCTTTTTATCAATGACAATGCAATTTCCCCAATATCTACACCCCCCACCACCCCCAACAGAACTCTAGTGCATACCAAATAATACAGGTGATCAAAACAAGCACACTGATCATCACTGACAGAGTATGCCTCATTCTGTACCCGTAGTACACCACCTCTCTATCAAGAGGAGGTACCCAAGTTTCATTTTCATTCCTCTGGAGTCAAGGGACAGTAGATTATCTGGATCTTATTGCCTTTCTTGTTGTTTTCCTTGACATTAATGCTGTCACTGTATACATTGGCTCTTTGGATCTGCTTCAATTTATCCAAGTCTTTCCAAGTTTCTTGGATTTCTTCACATCATTTATTACAATGACCAGGTATCACAGATCATTCTTATGGCACAATGATATCTCATTACATTCATATAACAGTGCTTGTCAGTAATTCCTCATTCAAAGGGCTTCCTTTCTGTTTCCAGTTTTGTTTCTTCTATTCCAAATAGTGTGTGTGTGTATATATATATATATATGTATATATATATATGTATATATATATATATATATATTTCCTTTTCCATCTGTCTTTTTTCTTTCTTTTTTTTTTGAGACTGGCTCTCCCCATCTTCTCCAGATTGGAAGTGTCATGGCCACTCATGGTTCCACTATTGATAGGCATGGGAGCTCTCTGGTGTGGTCTGGGTCAGTTTGTTCCTCCCTGGTTAGCCTGGTGGCCTCCAAATGCTGTGGTCACCATATTGGCAATGGACATAATGTAGACACACAATCATGTTAATCCATTGCAGCTCAAAACTCCTGAGCTCAAGTGATCCACCAGCCTCAGCATGTACTACCACATCCAGCTTTCCCTCTATCATTAACTTATTTCAAGGCACATATACTTAGAGGGAGTGTGGCATAGTCTTAGAGCACTGGACTGGGAATCAGGAAGTGAGAGTTTAGTCATTTTTCAGTTATGCCTGACCCTTCATCACCCCATTTGGGGTTTTCTTGGCAGAAATACTGCAATGGTTTACTATTTCCTTCTCTAGGTCATCTTGTAGATGAGGAAATGGAGGCAAAAAAGAGTTAAGTGAATTGGCCAGGGTCACACAGTGAGTAAGTGTCTGAGGCCAGATTTGAACTCAGGAAGATGGATCTTCCTAATTCCAAACCCAGTGCTCTATCCATTATGGCACCACCTAGCTGCCCCAGGGATTAGGAAGAACTAGTTTCAAATCCTGCCTCAGATTTAATGACTGTGAATTTGGACAAATCATTTCACTTCTCTGGCCCTCAAATTTCCTCATCTACAAATAGATGAGAGGAGTTTGCTTCTTAAATCATATAGACCTTCCAGTTCTAGGCCTGTGATCCTTAAAGTCTTCTTAAGTCTCAGTTTCTTCATTTGTAAAATGGGGATAATAATAGCACCTCCCTTACTGGATTATCATAAGGCTCAAATTAGACAATAATTATAAAGTGCTTTGCCAACCTTAAAGCATCTTTTAAATGTGAGCTATTATCATGTACCCAGGAGTGACATCTCTGTATCAAAGTCACTTCTCTAGGAGAGTTCAGAATTATCTTTCAGGATGGTTGGACAAATTCACAGCTCATATCAAGCTTTTGTCTGCAAGAATATTAACCAAGTCTCTATGGCCCATCTCTGAGAATTTGGCTAGTTCAAACCTTTTAATCAATAAATTAATTACAGTTTTGTAGCCCCCCCAGGAAAATTAGTGGAGTGATTTCTACTTGTAAAAAAAGTGAGTAAATGAGGCATGGGGAGCTTAAGTGATCTACTAATGGTCATTTAATAAAGTTACAAACAGTTTTGACTCAATTATATTCCCCAGGAAAAAAAAGATTGCTTTTGCTGTAAAAAAACAAGCAAACAAAAAACCTTTTGATTTTGCTGTGGTTTTGCTCATATCTCCTCTTTTTTTTTTTGTTTTGCTTTTTGGAGGGGGGCGTCAGCGCAGTTGGGGTCAAGTGGCTTTCCCAAGGTCACATGGCTAGCAAGTGTTAAGTGTCTGAAGTTGGATTTGAACTCAGGTCCTCTTGACTCCAGGGCTGGTGCTCTATTCACTGTGCCACCTAGCTGCACCATCATCTCCCCTTTTTTTTAATCCTTGTTCAGAATGCTGTAAGTCTCTCCTGCATCTGCCATGAGCATCCCAGCAATATACATAGGGATCAAAGGGTGGTCACATCTGGAAGTTGGAGCAAGTGATGTATTGATTTTTGAAAGTATTGTTATAAAAACATAGCACAGGAAACTTCCTGGTATGGGGATGCTGGGTTCAAATCCTGCCTCTGATTTAATGACTGTGACCTTAAAGAAGTCATTTCATGGCCCTTGGCCTTAATTTCCTTGTCTATAAAGAAATAAGAGAGGATTGCTTCTGTGGGCTGTAATAAGAATGTAAATTTTAAAGATCTTCCCTGCCCCTAGGCTAA
>NW_027185573.1:7621736-7623598 GCF_028583685.1 Petaurus breviceps papuanus | reverse complement strand
CCATTTTGAGTTGCTTTCCTTTAACAAAGCAGATCCAAGAACCTGTGTGAGCAGACACCTTGGGGACACTGGGGTGCTTGCTGCTACATGGGCCCTTCCACCTCTAGGTCTCAGGTTATCTTTAAGATTTGCTGTATTGGGGACAACTAGGTGGCACAGTGAATAGAGCATTGATCCTGGAGTCAGAAGGACCTGAGTTAAAATCTAGCTTCAGACACTTAACACTATCTAACCATGTAACCTAATCACCTAATCGATTAACACTATCTAACCATGTAACCTAATCAATCCCAATTGCCTTGCCTTCCCTTCTCCAAAAAGCAAAAAAAAAATTATGTTCTCATCTGTAAAATGGGAATAAAAATGGAATCTCCCCTGCTATGTTATTGTAAAGATCAAATGAGACAATAGTTATAAAATACTTTACTAACCTAAAAGTATTTTTTAAATGTGAGCTATTTATCAAATATCCAGGAGAGAAATCTCTGTATTGAAGTCAATTCTCTACTCATATTTGCTGCCCATTCATTAGTAAATGCCCTATGGAGTTGCTTGAGGAACTGTTAACTTGGTGACTTGGTCATATTTGTGTGAGAAGTGTGATTTGAACTCATGTCTTCCTCACTGAAAATCTAGAACCCTACAGCATCTTCTTCCTCATTTCCTTGTCCTTCTTCTCTTCTCCTTCTTCCCTTCCTCCTCCTCTTACTCTGTCTTTCTGTTATTACCATCACTTTTAAGGCATAACATAGATAACAAGTGTTAAGTTGGTACCCAAGAAATATTATCAGCACAAGAGGAAGTCCCCTATAGAATAAAAGAACATGTGGGAAGAGAAAGACAAAGGCTTCCCAGGATGAGAAGGCATGGACAGGCTGTGACCTTCCTGTGTGAAGAAGATCCATGAACCAATAAGGGTACAGATGTCTTAAAGTATTGTGGTATCAGAGAAAACCCTACCGAATTCCAGTCCTGAGCCTCCAATCAACCTTCTGGTCAACAATTCTACTTGGATGATCCCAGAAAAGCTTTTTCTCCCCATTATCCCAGAAAGAGGAGATGAAGAAGATGTCAAAGATTTTAAGCATGTGAATCAGAAAGAATGACAGAATTACTGTTGAAAACAATTGGACTGAGGGTGGAGGTTATTATAAGAGGAATGATTATGGTTCTATTCTGGACATTTAGACTGAAGTGATGACTAGACATTCAGGCAGAGAGAGATTTAAAAGATCTACTATCTTGCAAGTCAGGAGATAGGCCATGAAATTGGCCTGTGGTCTGTGGATGCTTAGAGACTGCCAGCTTATTTTAGAGTCTCACCTAGCAGACTTTATCCCTAAAGGCACTGGGGGTGGGCTTTAAGGCTCCCCTGGGAAGCTACCAAAGCAAGAAGAAAAAGCTGCTGCTGCTGCATCTGAAGGAGCTGAATGAGTCAGGTAGGAAGCACCCACAGGACAGTGCTGTCCCCACCTTATAAACTCCCTACCCTATAGCAACCCCCTAAGTTTTCCATTCAATTAAGTCATTCAACAGTGATTCATTAAATGCCTACCTCCTATGTGAAAGAGACTGTAAAGCCCTAAAGACACAATAACAAAAGCAAAGTTGTGGTTAACCTCAGGGGAACTAACGCAGTAGATGCCAATTGATCTCCCCACTTGATTTCATCCTCTACTCAGTTGCCAATGGGATCTTTCCAAAGCATAGGTACAATTATTTTACCTCCTAATCAATAAATTCCAGTAGCTCTTTTAACACCTCCAGGATGAAATACAGGGTGTCCCAATAGTTTTAGTGGTAACACTGTACCAAGACTATCTGGACACTCTCTATAAATTTCTTTCCTTGGTATTTGAAGC
>NW_027185573.1:7607339-7621336 GCF_028583685.1 Petaurus breviceps papuanus | reverse complement strand
CATCCATATTTCTATCATCTGTCTCCATCTCTATCTATCTGTAGCAGCAAGCACCCCAAGAGTCCTTAGGGTTTGCTGCCACCACAGGTTCTTGGATCTGCTTTGATAAAGGAAAGCAACTCAAAATGGGTTAACAAGCTTACTTCAATCAGTCAAACATGTATCGTTTACCTAGTTCAGGGGAAAAAGGTCAGCACCCCGAACTTCAGAATACACAGACAGAATTATCAAGACAGAAACAGATCAAGTAGACAGCTTTCCAAACTGTCTAAGCATTACATCCATACCAAATCAACATCTGGCTTTCAACATCTGGGTTTTTCAAAGGCGGGGGGGGGCAGCTTCGGACAACGTCTTCCCAGAATCCATATCAAATCACAGAACACTTCTCAAAGTGAGCCCCCCAAAACAAAGCTACACATCAGGGCTTATATAGCCTTTTCCTGGCTCAGAGAATGCAACAACCTTTTGGACCCACTGGCCAATCAAAAAGCATCAACTGAAAAACAAGCCTCCCACCCCAGGCTCCAGGTGCACTTTAGCCTAGGGGCAGGGAAGATCTTTAAATTTGCATTTCCATTACACTATCTTCCTATCTTATCCTGTTTCTCTTTGTCTATCCATCCATCTTCTCATCCATCTCTCTATCATCTGTCTATCATCTATCTCTGTATCTCTCTATCTATATATCTGTCTGTCAGTTGGTCTTTCTATGAATCTATCTGTCTATCTATCTATCTATCTGTTTGTCTATGAATCTATCCGTCTTTCTTCCTATTTGTCTCTGTCTAACTGTCTGTATGTCTGTCTATCTATTAATCTATCTGTCTTTCTTACTATTTGTCTATCTATCTGTATGTGAATCTGTCTTCTTATTTGTCTGTCTGTCTGTATATCTATCTGTCTGTCTATTAATCTGTCTTTCTTACTATTTGTCTGTCTGTCTGTCTATGAATCTGTCTTTCTTCTTATTTGTCTATCTGTCCATCTATGTATGCCTATTCCTCTACCTCTATCCATCAATCTTCCTATCTATCTATCTATCCGTCTATCTATCATCTATCTATCTATCCATCTATCTACTTCTAGCCAATCTTCAGCAACCTTCCTGAGAAATCTTCTAGGCCCATCTATAAACTAGTCAATCAATCAATGAGTCAATGAGCATTTTTAAGAATGTGTGGTACAAGCATTTAGAAAGTCCTGTTTTTGTCTCATTGTGTTCTGTGGTAGGCAGTCATGCTTGCACTGCCTGCCTGATGCAGCATTTTCTCTGGTGCAGGCTGATAGACACAGTTCAATTCAGTATTCATTAGGCACCTGTTCTGCATAGGACTCTCTGTTAAGTGCCAGGGACATGAAGGAAACAGCTAGCAAAGCCCTTTGACCAGAGTAGAGTGTGCATGAAAGGACAGAATACGAAATCAGCCTGTCAAGGTAGATAGGAGCCAGACTGAGGAGGTCCTTCGAAGCCAGGGCATAGGACTTTGCATTTGATCCAAGAGAGAATAAGGAATCAGTGGAGTGGCTTGAGCCCTTGCTCAAGCATTGAATTGAATTGGTCACATCTGAATTTTAGGAATGTCATTTGGAAGCTGTGTGGCAGATGGATTAGACAGGATAGAGAGCTTGGAGACCAGAGGCAGAGAGTCCAACTGGGAAGTCACTAGAGTAGTCCAGGTTAGAGGGAGATGGGCCTGAGCTCAGGTGGGGTGAATGAGTAGAGAGAAAGATTTGGAAACTGATTGAGTATGTGGGGGAAGGAGAGAGCAGAACCAAGGATGAATACAAGGTCACAAATCCAAGTTCCTGATCTCATGAGGGAAAGAAGAGCTAGTAGACAGGGCAGTAGAGGTGAATGTGGGATGTATTGTGCTAATAAAGGCCTGGATTCTGGTGCTAGCTAGAACTAATGTTCTGTGTGACCTGGTAGGAGTCAATTTACCCCTCTCAGTCTCAGTTTCCTCCTATATAATATGGACAAAATAGTACCTTGGTCTGCCTTCCTAATAAATACAAAGAAATTCAATGGAAAAAATAACATAGATACAGTAAAATAATGTCTATGAAAGTCCCTTCTGAAGTAATGCTATATAAACTACTGAGCTAACTAGATAGACTTGGAATCAGGAAGACCTGAGTTTGAAGTCTGACTCTGAATTAAGCTGGAGAAGTAACTTAACCTGTCTCATCCTTAGTTTTCTCATCTATAAAATGGGGATCATAATAGCATCTACCACACAGGGTTATTGTGATAACATATGGAAAGTGCTTTGCAAACCTTAAAGCACTGTGCAAATTCTAGCTATTATTTATTATCTTAGGATTGTAGATCCAGATTTGGAAGGCACCTTAGAGGTCATTTATCAAGCCATCTGATGTCATAGGCTGCTTGGTTGATTGGTGTCCTTCATTCTTGAAGAAGACCAAAATGACATCACTATGTTAGAGTCAAGGTATACTGTGTCTGACTGTGATTGATGAGAAATGAGAAAATTGAGGCCCGAGGAGGTTAAGCAATTTGACTCAAATCATATAGGTAATTAGTGGCAGATCCCATGACTCCATTTTCAACATTATTTCCACTTCTCTATGAGTGTGAGCTGTTATGTCCTCAGGATTTGTCAGGATTGTCCTCAACTCCTCCCAGTCAACACCCCCTCCCCAAAGTGCCTGTCCATGGCTTCCCCTGGAAAAGGGCTAGCCTTGGGGTCTTAGCTGATCAGAAACCTCTTCCCCTGTCACACCTCTGAGTTTGACCATCTTATTTCCTGCTCAAGGCTGACTTCATCTACTATCCATGGAAAATGCATAAAGACTATGAAAGCATTAAAAATAAATGGCCAAATAAAACCCTGAGGTGTAAACGGAATTCACTAAGCTTACATTGACTGCTAGAATAGGGGGGGGGAAGGCAGGGAGAGAAAATAAATTAGCATGACCTTAAAGTGGTTATCTTGTAACTATAAGGAGGAAATATGACTGGGTTTTCTCTCCAAGTGTTCTTCGCAGCCCTGACTGTCTGTTCCTTTATAAACTGGGAATAGCATTCAAACCTAACTTAGCTGCAGGTAGCTCAGAAAGAGACTGGGGCAGCTTGGGTCTAGGGTTAGGGAACTGGAAGAAATCGAGAAAAGCTATGTATTCAAACACGGTGCCAGCAAATAATTGTTAAAAAATGATTGAGGTACAATAATGGCTCTTTTCCTAGTGCAAAACTGGGTGCTAGAAAAAGGGGCTCTTTCTCCCCACTCCAAGATTAAGAGGTTAATGGGAAAGTAAGAAACAGAGGAAATAGAGCAGAGTATTGAAAGTTGTTCTGTCAAGGAAACATGGATCTCAGTTCTTCCAGATTCAGCATATGACCTTGATTAAGTAGCTTCCCTTCAATAACCCTGGAATTCCCATCTGCAAAATGGAAGTGATATCATCACAGTTTTAAAAAAAAAGTTAAAGAAGGAGATAGTCCTTCTTTCCTTTGCCCATATCTGGAGGATTGGGCTTGGTTCTGAGCACCATAGTTTAGGAAGGATATTGATAAGCTAGAGAGTAACCAGAGTCAGAAAGAAGCAATAATGACAGTGTACATGGTATGTGGGGAACCATTCAAAGAGCTGAGGAAGAGGAGCCTCAGGGAGACATGAGACCTATCTTCAAGCATTTACATGACTCTCATGTGGTAGAGAGACTAAATTATTCTGCTTGATCCCAGAGGGTAGAACTAGGAGAGTTGCAGAGAAATTAGAAAGAGAAAAAATATAGTCTTTGATGTCAAAAAGACCTCCTGACTATCAAAGGCTATCAAGTGAAGTGGGTTGCTTTGGGAGATAGTGTGCTCCCCTTCACAGAGGACCTTTAAACAAAGATTGAACTACCACTTGCTAGGGATATGGGAAGCAAGGTAGCTCAATGGATAGAGTGCCAGATCTGGAGTCAAGAAGACCTGAGCTCACATCCAGCCTCAGATACTAACTGGGAGACTCTGGACAAGTCACTTAACCCACTTTGCCTCAGTTTCCTCATCTGTAAGATGAGCTGGAGGAGGAAATTGCAAGCTACTCTGGAATCTTTGCCTAAAAATGTCTCAAATGGAATCATGGAGAGTAGAACATGTCTGAAATGACTGAGCGACAACAAGGGATATTGCAGGTTGAGGATTCTTGTTTGGGCATGGGTTAGATACCCTCTAAACTCCCTTCCAATTGTGCAATTTATTGATACTGTGAATTAGACTGAATGGTCTATAAGAGCATTGAAATTGTGAGTCTCTCTTATGGTGATCAAAGAGAGATCAGAGAGAACAAGGATTGTTGTTGATGTTGTTGTCTTTCATTCTTAGGGGACTAATGATGTCAAAAAGATGATGCCATGACTTACAAGGGAATTGGATTTAAGTCAGGGGGGACAGTGAAGTCTTGCTCTCTCCTCTGGAGTCATCTGGTCTACTGGCAAGATACAGATCAGAATGACTGCAGATGGCCAGGCAGACCTTGGCCTTTTCAAGCTAAGGTCTTTCCCACGTCTCTGTTTGACTGAGGCAATGCCCATTAGGTAAAGAATGGCCTCTTTTCCCAAATCAAAAACAATTATCTAGAAGGGGAAAACCCTCAGGACTTCTGGCCAAAACAGAAACAATTGCTATTTACACATCCTCTGAGCCAGCAGAGCCCAAACAATGACAAAGGGAGCTTGGGCTGGAAACTACTTTTGGTCAATCAATGAGAGTCAGAGTGATTTGGGTTTAAGGCATAGCCCTTAAAAAAGTAACATAGCTTGTAAACCCCAAGATATCTTGTAAGGTTTCAGTGATCAAAATTTATTTTCCTTTGGGCAGAGCACCTGCAAGTAAGAGTTTGATTCTTTATATGAACAGAGGGAGAGATAGAAAAGAGGAAGAAAAGGAAGGGCAACCTCCAAACAGCCTAAGAAAGGAGGACTTGGGGGCAGCCAGGTAGCACAGCGAGTAAGAGCACCGGCCCCAGTGTCGGGATAACCTGGAGATCGAATCCAGGCTCAGACACTTAGCACCCACCCAGAAACACCTGGCTGTGTAACCTTGAGCAAGTTACTTAACCCCAATTGCTTTAAAAAAGAAAAAAAAAGAAAGGAGGACTTGGTGCATGTGTGAAAGCATAGGAGAATGTTCCACCAGCAAGGTCAAGGTTTTGACTAAATACCTTTGTGAGCTGGATTTGAGCTTTGCTGTTCCATGACTTCTAGCCTCCTGCAGTGTTTTGGCACATCAGGCAGTCAATAAGTATTTGTTAAGCAAATGCTATCACTTGCAAGCCATGGCATCACCTTCCTGATGTTATGGTCCTCTTTGAGAGCAAAGGACAAACAACAACCTGTCCCCAGGGGGGACAGGGGACCAAACTAGCCAGTTCCAGTTGACAAAAGAGCCTCTTCCTCCTTCCTTCTTTCCTTCCTTCTTTCCTTTCTTCCTTCCTTCCTTCCTTCCTTCCTTCCTTCCTTCCTTCCTTCCTTCCTTCCTTCCTTCCTTCCTTCCTTCCTTCCTTCCTTCCTTCCTTCCTTCCTTCCTTCCTTCTTTTCCTCTGCTCCCTCCCTCCTTTTACTCTGTCCACATAGTGTGTCATACCTTTATGTGTGGGTGTTCTACCCAAAGGAATATAAATTTTGACAACTGAAATTTCACAAGATATATTGGAATTTACAGGTCAGATTTCTTTCTTAAAGACCATGCCTTAAACCCAAATCACTCTGAGTTTCATTGATTGGTCAAGAGTAGGTGCCAGAACAAGCCTCACTGTCATTGTTTGGGCCTGGATTGCTCAGAGTGAGTATAAATAACAATTGTTTCTATTTTGACCTGAAGTCCTGAGAGTCTTCCTCTCCCAGACTGATTTTTTTTACTAAAGGTAAAAGAAACCGTTCTTTGCCTCATTTCTTACCTACCCTTAATCACTGAATGGACATTGCCTCAGTCAAACTGAGACAGGGAAAGACATTAACTTAAAAAGACCAAGGTCCCTCATTGCATCCTGGCCATCTCCAGTCATCCTGATGTAAATCTTGCCACTGGACCCAGATGGCACGGGCGAGAGTGAGGCTGGTGACTTTTCACAACCCTTCTTACTTAAATCCAATTGGCTTGTAAGTCATGGCATCACCTTCCTGATGTCATGGTCCTCTTTGAGAGCAAAGGACAAAAAGCAACAAGTGTGTGCCAGGCACTGTGCTAAGTACTGGGAAGACAAATACAAGCAAAAGAGAAAGACAATGTCTGCCCTCAATGAGCTTATATTTTTATGGGGAAGATGAAATATGAAAGGAAACTGAAAAGGGGGAGAGAAGGTACTTACCTATGGGCACGATAGAGAAAAAGGTCTAGAGAATCAGGAGTAGACTGAAGGAAGCAGCGGAAGGCACAGTAGATAGAGTGGTGGATCTGGAATTAGGAAGATCTGAGTTCAAATGTGGATTCACTTACTAGATTTGTGACCCTGGGCAGTTCACTTAACCTCTGATTGCCTCAATTTCCTCAACTGTAAAATGGGAATAATAATAGCACCTGTCTCCAAGGGTTGTTATAAGTATAGAATTAGATAACACTTGTAAAAGTGCTTACCACAATTTCTACCACATAATAAGGACTATATAAATACTTTAAACCCACCCCACCCCCCAAACTTTAAGGAGTGTACATGACTGGCCTGGATACTTTCCTCAGAATGGAGGTTCTATCAGGAACTGACCAATCAGAGAAAGGGTCCATAGGGACACAATAGTCTTCCATGGTGAAAAGTCTGCTGGTGGGGAGTTATCTTCCAAGGGGAGAGGGCTGCTAGGTCTGGGTGCAGAAAGAAGTCCAGGAAGAAGAGAATCCAAAGAAGAATGAAGGAGTGAATAGCCCACATATATTATTGGTTGCTAGTGGTTTGAGAAGAAGGTTTAACTGTAAACAGGCTTTCCAAAGCAAACCACTCAGATCATACTTTCCATTGATGGATTAGCATCATCTATCTGGTTTTCAAGAGACAGTATATATTTTACTTCATCAAACAAAGAGGATCCCATCTTCAATCACAGATATAGAATGCTGGAGGTAATATGGCACAAAGTATAAACTGCTGGGTTTGGCAATGGAAAGACCTGAACTCATTATCTATGCCTAGTACCTCCTTGGGGATCTCTATACGTCAAAGCTCTATCCTGAGCACCCTTCTTTCCTATCTCTATACCCATTTTCAGATCTCATTTCCCACAGGTCCAATTATGAGTTGAACTCTGTACAGATTACTCCCAGTTCCATAGATAGATAAGTAGATAGATAGATATACACATATACACACATATGTCCACACACACATATATATGTCCATACACACATATTCATACACACACATATATATCCACATGCATATACGTCCATACATACACATATCCAAACACACACAAGCACTTATGTCCCCAGTCTCTTCTGAACACTGGTCCCCTATTCCCACCTACCTACATGGTATAGTGGATAGATTTCAACAGCATGGTAAAATACTGGACTTAGAGTCAAGAGACCTGGGTGCAGATCTTCCCTCAGATATTTTCCAACTTTGTGACACTGAGCAAGTCACTTGCCAATGTCTGGCATCAGACTTCTTTGGATCTCAGTTTGCTCATCAAAAATTGAGAAGCTAGACTAAGATACCTTCCAGATCTAAAGTTACAGTCCTAGGATCTCAAAAGCAATATGCCCCAAATAGAACTCAACATCGTTTCCCCAAAACTCATCTCTTTTGCAAACCAATTTCTCCCAAGGACATCATTATCCTTCCAGTCACCCAGGTTCTTAACTGTAGAGTATTTCTCAGTTCTTCCGCCTTGCTAGCTCCTCCCTCTTCCCCCCCATGTCCCCTTAGCTGTCAAGTCTTACTGATTTGACCTCCCTAACACCCTCTTTCATGATCCCCTTCTTTTCACTCACAGAGTCATCTGCATCACATCTCATCTGGATTATTCCAACTGTCCACTTCTTGGTCTCTCTTCCTCAAGTCCCTCCTTTGGCTATACATCTCCCACAGCCTGCCCAAGTGAGATTTTTAAAGCACAGGTATAGCCATGTCACCCCTCTATTCCAAAAGCGCCCCTGGCTCCCTATTGCTTCCAAGATCAAGTATGAACTCCCCTCTTTTTCATTTTAAAGCCCTTCCAAGACTGGCTCCAGTCTACCTCTTCAGGCTTATTTCACATTTCTACCCTTCATGCAGTTTGCGTCAGTTTCTTTATAAAATGAGCTGGAGAAGTTCTCTGCTAAGAAAACATCAAATCTGACCTCAGACACTAGCTGTGTGACCCTAGGAAAGTCACTTAAACCCTGTTTACCTCAATTTCCTCATCTGTAAAATGTCCTGGAGAAGGAAATGGCAAACCACTCTAGTATCTCTACCAAGAAAACCCCCAATGAGGTCACAGAGAGTCAGACATGGCTGAAACAAATGAACAACTACCCTTCATGTGCTCCGTGATCTGGTGATCTTTACCATACAACATTCTATTTCCCAGATCCATTCTTTACATGAGTTGCTTGGAAATTGCTGATTTCATACCCCCACTTCTTTATTCTCGTGATAACTTTAGAAATGGCTTCAAGTGCTACTTTCTACTTAAGACTTTTCGTGAGCCCCAGTGAGCCTCCCCCTCACTCTGAAGTTACTTTGTATTTTGTTTGTATATATGTTGCATATATGTGGATACATTGTTTCCTCTAAATAGAGTACAAGCTTGTTGTGGGTCGGAACTGACTCAATTTTGTCTTTGCATTCTCAGTGGATGACATGTAATAGGCATTTACTAATTGGGTGTTTTTGACTGATATGAATTCCAGTTACTTCTGTGCATCTGGCCAAAGCATTTCACCTCTCAGAGAATGAATTTTATAATCTGTAAATAACCCTAATCATAATCATTTCATACATCTTTAAGTTTTGCAAAGTGCTTTGCAAATATTATCACATTTTATCCTCATAACAACCCTGTGAAGTAAGTGCTATTATTATTCCTATTTTAGAGATGAGGAAACTGAGGCACAGAGGTGAAATGACTTGCCCAGGGCCACATAGCTAGTAAATGTGGGAGGCAGGATTAGAACTCAAGTCTTCCTGGCTCCAGACCAGCACTCCATCTATTGTACCAGCTCATTTTTTTGGGATGATGATGATGATGATAATGATGATGATGATGGAAATAATAATAGATATGATGTTGTTGTAATTGACAAACTTAGGATCCTAAGTATAGAGGTGAAAAAGACTATAGAGGCTGTCTAATGTAAGCCCCTAATTCTGTAGATAAGCACATTGAAGCCCAAAGAATTTAAGGGATTTGTTCAAGCTCAAACAGCCAGTGAGAGGCAAAGCTTGGATTTTAACCCAGATTCCCTGACTCCTTAGCCAGTGCACTTTCTACTGTACCATATAAACTCTAAGTTATTAGTACCTTTCCAGGCTTATTGAACATTACTTCCATTTGTGCCTGCTATATTTCAGCAAAAACTGCTTTATTTGTTGTTCTCTATCTGCTGTCTCATTACCTGCCATTAACTAAGAGCCATAACTAAGGTGAGGCAACAGAACTTTGTTCCAGGAAACCAAAATTTAAAGCACACTGGAAAAAAAAACACTCCAGGGAGCTTCCTACCTCCTGGAAATTGCACCCTCAGTGCAAATCTCCCTCCCTTTTTGCCAGATATGAAAAAAAATTCTGGTTAAAACATAGCCATTGTAGTTTTGCAAATCTGATTTCCTGTGCATGCTTGTAATGTATTGTCTGTTTATCTTTGTCTCTTGTCTTTTTTGAAAATTAGTGGTTATGGGAAATAACTTTCTGAGAGGGAAAAGAGGGCATAGGGCTAGGTAAGCTAAGCAATGTTGAGAATAAAAAATAAGATAATGTAAAAAAGAACAAAAAACATAAGTCAGCTGCATTTGGAGCTCAGGTCATATTCAATGTCTTGAAAAAAGCCTTTTGTGATAGCCGTAGTTGTTTATGCTCCCTTTCTCCTCCAAATATAGTTGGAAGAGAACAAACATTTCCTTTAAGTGTCAGTTATCTCCCAGGTTTTCTACAAATATTATCTCATTTAATCCTCACAACAACTCTGAAGAGAGGGTACTACTAGTTTCCTCATTTTGCAGTTGAGGAAACTGAGTCAGGCTTATCCAGGATAACACAGCTAGTAATCTGAGGTTGGATTTGAATTCAGGTCTTCTAGATTCCAGGTCTAGAACTCTATCCACCAATTAGCCTACTTGCCTTTGTAGTGTTATCTACTAGCCTGTTCCTGTGTGGTGCCCCCCTGTGTAATGAAAACTCTTTGAAAGCAGGGGCTTATCTTGCTTCTTATCTTGTCTTTTTATCTCCCATGCCCAACACATAGTAGGTATCTAATAAATGCTTGCTGGATTGGACAAAGGGGCAAGAAAAAGAAAATCTCAATTATAACCTTTGTTCTATTTGACAGGAAAATACAGGCAGGACTTTGGACAGCAACTACAGGATTTGGGGCCTTTTTTTTAATCATTGGACACCTACTCATCAGTTTTGGTGATGCTTCTTGCAAAAGCCCATTTGTTTTCCTTCCTGTTGGCAGCACCAAGTCAGTGGAGCTATGGAGGAACAAGAGGTTCATTTCATGTAGGGCTCATCAGCCAGCCCGTCAGTAAATCCAGCTCTCACAACCCTCACCCCCCTCCTTTATTGATGATGAAGTGAAAGACAGAGCGAACACAGCTTCATTTCCAGGGCTGGGGCTGAGACGCCTGTCTTGGCAGTCAGGAAAAATTACCTTTCAACTTGCAAACTCTGCATGTACGATCTGAGAGCAATTGAAAAGGAATAAATCTGAGCTCCCACAATGTCATCTTAATAGAATTGCTTTTCTGACTGTTAAGTGCACTTTAAGTGAATGATAAAAGAAAATAGCAATTTATATTGGAAGATACAGGTATCTTCCAAAGCAGCCACCTTCTCTCTTCCCTGCATCTGATGTGGTTACTTTAAAATAAATAATGCTACTTTAAGAATTAAACAAGGAGAAGGCTTTGAAAAGGTTGGAAGTAAATAAAGGCAAAGAGCCAGGTTTGTCACTGGCTCTGCTTCCTCCCCCCCTCACCCCCCACAAAGCTGAACTTGAGAGTACATCTTCAGTTTTCCAAGGATCAAGTGTGTTGGATGAAGCTGGGAGTGCATTTTCTGCCTAGGGCCTTTTTCTCTTAGCCAAGCCCCTGTTCGGTAGCTGAGCAAAATCATAAGATCGTGAAATGAGAACTAGAAAATAATCTTCAAACTCATTATCTTACATGTAAGGAAATTAAGAGCCAGAGGGGCTAAGTCACTCAAAACAAGTTGCAGGGCTGAGGTTTGAACTCAGATTCTCTGTATTACAATCGAGGGCTTTTTTCATGCAAGTCTTGTGATCTCCCATACCTATTCCTTGACTCTTGGCACCTGTTTGGAATGTCCTTATTCCTATACCTCTTTCACCTAATTCAAAATCTGCCAGACCTAACCTTTCCTGCAAACCTTTCCTGGACCTTTTGACCCCTCGGGTCTTTCTTATGTTCTACTCGCCAGGATTTATTGCTGCCCTAAAATTAGCCTGATTCTTATTCAGTAATAAGAACTAGGTAGTTGGAGCTCACTCAGTCAGTTACAAGCTCTGTCCAACACTGGGGGTGCTTGTGAAGGGAGTGGCTCAGGGACAGCAAGATTTCCATGCCTGTCAAAAATTACTATCTCTGTCCCACCCAGTTCCTTCCTACTTGTGGTTACCAGTGTTCTTACTAATTGAAAAGCATGCCCTACATGTCATGTGTGCATTTTTCTTATTAAGCAATTGACTTAAGCTCTTACCCAATGGGAAATCACCATCTTCTTACCTTCCCTGCTTATTCCATTCAATGGATCTTTCTCATGTGAACAACTTATAATGGAATTGACTACCGAGACATGGTCTGACTGCATTCAGTTTTATTATTCATGACTAGAGAAGTGAAGTAAAATCAATACATAATAGTGAAAGAGTAGTTCTGGTACTTATTATCTGCATGACCTTGAACAAGTCATAACTTCCTCAAATGTAAAATGAGGGTATTGGACTGGACCTATAATGTCCTATCCATCTCTAAATTGAAACCCTTTGATCTCCTAACCATAAAATAGAATAACTACAAACATGGGCTACACAGCTATGGATTCTCCATACTTAGGCAGACCTTTACCAGTATATAGATTGGTCCCAAACCCTGGAGCTTATAGACATAGTGTCAATTTTCCTCATTAGCTACTCAAACTGGGATAGAAGCAACATTCCCCTAATCTATTTTATTCCTTTTACCAGACTTCGGTTGGAATGATGTCCAGTCAGTCACATTAATATAGGTAAAGTACATTCAAACGAGTTAACATAAGCACTTTGCAGATCTTAAAAGTACCATACAAGTGACACCAATTAGCAAACAACTATGTTAGCTAGCTAGAATATTTGAGGGAACTTTTGATCTGGGGTCACTCAGGTGATCTCAGGTTCCTGAGCAAAGGCAATCACATTCTGGATTCAGACACATAAACAAACTTACCTCCTTTCCCTGGGTCTCAGTTTCCTTGTATGTTAAACAAGACTGTTGGTCTATAAGGGGTGGGGAACCTTTGTCCTCAAGGCTACATGTGGCTCTCTAGGTCCTCAAGTGTGAACCTTTGAATTCAGTTTGAATTCAGTCTGGATCCAGTTTGGATTCAGTCAAAGGGTCATTCTTGAGGACCTAGAGGGCCACATGTGGCCTCGAGAATGAAGTTTCCCCACCCCTGGACTCTGGATCACAGATGTCATGAATCCCATTCACAATCTGGTGAAACCTTTAAACCCTTTCTCAGAATAATGTTTTTAAATGCATAAGATAAAATACATAGGATTACAATGGAAAACAATTATATTGAAAAGCAGTGATATATGAATGTAATGGAATAGTATTATGCCATAAGAAATGATGAAATGGATAATTTCAGAGGGAACTGGGAAGACCTTTATGAACTGGTAGAGAGTGAAGTAAGCAGAACTAGGAGAATAATTTATAACATGATAAAATTAGGGAGAAAAATAACTTTGAAAGTTTTAGTTCTCTTATCAACACAATGATGAATAGAGTCCAAAAGAACAAAGAAAAAAACATGCCACTCACCTTATGACAGGGAGATGATGGACTTAAAATGCAGAGAAAAGACTACATTTTCAGACATGGCATTTTGTTTGTTGGACTGTGAGTCATGTATCGTGTGATTTGTTATTTTGGTTTTTTTTTATTGCTCATGAAGAGAGAGCAATAGAAGCATTTTAAAATTTGATATTTGAATTTTTTTTTAAAAGCTATAGAAAATAGAGCTAGCATTTTTTATTAAGTTTACAGATCCCAGGTTAAGAACTCAATTCTCTCTAAAGTTCCTTCTATCTCCTAAAGTCTATGATGTTCAAAAAAGAAAACTCCAATTGAATTGTAACCCCAGTCCTGAAATAAAGGGTTTTGAATAGCCTGGAGGGAATCCTTATTCTCCCTTTGCTTTGGCTAAAACATGCCTGACTTTCCCAATTTCTCCAATTTTTTCAGCCTCCCAATTATGTTAACTTGGAAGCAGTGATGCCAATGGGTCATTAACTTTAACAATGTCAGCCATACTCACTATTACATTTACATTAATTAGCCTACACATACGAGTATTTAACAGAACACTTCACTTAGATGAATTTACTAATGTTTTTTGGGAAGAAGCAATTGGAATCCTGAGGTTCAGGTCTGGACAGAGAGAGAGAGAGAGAGAGAGAGAGAGAGAGAGAGAGAGAGAGAGAGAGAGAGAGAGAGAGAGAGAGAGAGAGAGAGAGAGGGAGAGAGAGAGAGAGAGAGAGAGAGAGAGAGAGAGAGAGAGAGAGAGAGAGAGAGAGAGAGAGAGAGAGAGAGACAGAGAGAGAGAGACAGAGACAGAGAGAGAGAGAC
>NW_027185573.1:7588550-7606939 GCF_028583685.1 Petaurus breviceps papuanus | reverse complement strand
CCAACTAGGCTAGCCTAGCCCTTTCCTGAGTGGATCTCTATTTTATGTTCCCTTCTATCTTCTGCCTTTAAACTGAGTAGGAGGAGGAAGCCCAGAGGGAGAATTTTATAGCAGTTTTAAAGTACAACACATGCAGTGGACATTCCATAAATGTTGGGGGTGATAATGTTTGTGTTCTATGAAGTTCAGTGGAGAAATAGCATGCAGAGTTTATGCCTTCACAGCAAAAAAGCAAATGGAAAATTCTTCAGTCGCTCAGAAGCCCAGAATATCTGAGTAGAAAAGGGATCTTACAGATGCAACCTCCCTTTCTATCTTCTCATTTTGCTAAAGAGGAAACAGAGTCTATGAAGTAAAAGGATTTCATAAAATCAGAAATTTGGAGCTGGAAGGGACCTTAGAATCCATTGATGATGACCCCTTTATTTTACAGATGGAGAAATTGAGGCACAGATAATTTGAGTGAACCAATTAAAGGTCACACAGATAATAAGAGGCAGAGTTAAAATTTGCTGGAAGTTGATTAATGACAGTATAGCATAATGGCTGGAAGCCTGACCCTGAAATATGGTGGCTTGCCCTATATATACATGCTACATGACCCAGAGCAAGACACTTGGACTCTCAGAGGAAAAAAAAAAAACACTCTAAGATGGTGCTACAAAACAGTTACAGATCTTCAGTTAGTGGGCATACTTTCCACACTGGGAGATCCCTACATCCCTACATCTGGGCTTTGCCTTTATTTCTTCCCCCTCCTGCATGTAGGTATTTGTGTGTGTATATATGCATATATATTTGTATATATACATATATGGATATATACATATATGGGGATATATGAATATATATGGATGTGTACATCTATATGGATGTAATACATGTGTTTGCAGATAAACACATATATACATAATCATGCAGACACATCCATCCTATATATACATATGAATGTGGGTATATGCTTACATAATCATACTCATATATACATACACACATATGTGGGTGTGTAGCAGCTGGGTGTCTCAGTGAATAGAGTGGAGAACCCAGAGTCAGAAAGACCAGAGTTCAAATCAGATCTCAGACACTTAGCATCTGTGTGACCCTAGGCAAACCACTTACCCTCTGTTTGCATAAAACTAGATGAAGAGAGGCGGCCAGGTAGCACAGTGAGTAAGAACACCGGCTCCAGCGTTGAGAAGACCTGGAGATCGAATTCCGGGCTCAGACACTTAGCACCAACCCCAATTGCTTAGGGGCAGCCAGGTGGCTCAGCGAGTAAGAGCACCAGCTCCAGTGTTGGGATGACCTGGATCAAATACAGGCTCAGATACTCAGCACCACACCCAGAAATAACTGGCCGTGTAACCTTGAGCAGGTTACTTAACCCCAATTGCTTTAAAAAAAATAACTAGATGAAGAAATGGCAAACCACTCTAGTATCTTTGCCAAGAAAATTCCATAGACAGTTGGTTCATGGGGTCACAAAGGGTCAAACATGACTGAATGATGGAGCAACAAAATATATGGGTTTGCATGTATGGATGAATTCTGCAAATAATGGGTTAAAAGAATGAATGATTTAAAGTAGATACTCGCTATGTTGCCTACTACCTCTGGGACTTTGGGGCAATGTGGTAGAACAAAAAGACCATTGGTATGGAGAAGGAGGAACTTTGCCTCGACTCATTGGGGCATCCTGTTTACTCTGAAACTAGGAGCTGAAAAATGGCTTTTTCCCCAGATTCCTTAGAACACTGTTCATTCCTCTTAAATACTCTTCCCCTTTGACTACATCTTGTCTAAGGGACAAAGGATTTTTTACTGGTTCAGTTCTTCTTAGAGAAATTTTGGGGAAAAAAACAGTTACATGGTTTGTGAATGATATCCACTGGAAAAGTGGATATCATGGTGGTTAACTCAGAAGCATAGTCCTTTGAGGAAAGTCTGCTAAAAGGCAAGGGATGCTTTCAGTCTCCTTTGAACATAAGTGGGAAAATCATTTGTCTTAGTTAGCTCCACTTCCAGGAGACAAGAAGAGAGATTTTAAGCCTGGAAGAAGGAAATCCAATTCAATTCAAGTTAGGTCAAGTCAAATCAATATTTATTAACACCCCCTCCACACACACACATAAGATTTATAGTTGCAGTGCCTAAATAGCTAAATGAATTTTCTCTGTCCTTGCTAGTGGTTATTAAGAATGGCTATAAAGTAAATAAAAAGTAACACAAAATAATTTTAAGGAAGAAGAGATTAATATGGGGTGGGGTGGGTAATCAGGAAAGGTCTCATGTAGGTGATAGCACTTGAGCTACACTTGGCAGTTTTCCTATTAAAATTACCACAAGGGCAGCTGGGTGGCACAGTGGATAGAGCAGTGGCCCTGGAGTCTGGAGGATATGAATTCAAATCCAGCCTCAGACACAAGCTATGTGACCCTGGGCAAGTCACTTAACTCCAATTGCCTCAAAATAAAAAGTACCATTCCCGTTCCAGTGGTCACCATTTGGCAAGGTGAAAGACAAAAATAAGTTAAGAAAGGATAGGAGATGACAAAACTTCTCTCTTGGTAGGTGCTAATACACCACAATCGAGACAATTCTTGATTTTGAGTCCAAAGACCTGAGTTCAAATCCAGACTCTACCAAGTATGATCTGTATGTCCTTAGACAAAGCCCTTAAACTGCATGGACCTCAGTTTCCTTATTTGTAAAATAAGGGCTTTAGACTACATCAACCCTAAGGTCTTAATCAGCTCTAAGTCAATGCATCCTATGAATTATTTCCCCTTTGAGTCACTTACTTTCCCAATCCATTTCCTCCTCTACAAATAACCTGTGAGACCTTTAGTTAGGTGCTGAGCATTAATGAGTGTAAAATAATTAGAACTCTTTCAGACTCTATAGGGAATCTTTCTGAGTCCTCTTGGGTTCTTGAGAAAAGGAGGTTTCACAGGAGGTCTGTCTTGAGAGTCAAAGATCTGAGAAGTGGACAAGAAGAGTTTGTAATTAAGGGAGGTTGGTCCATCTCCGGATGTGGCAAGGGTGTAGGCAGGTGGCTTGTGTTTGCCTTAATAGGAAGCATGCAGATGAGACTCTCCATAGGAGCTGAGAAAAGACCATCACAGAACCAATATAGCTTAAGACCACTTAATTACTAGAATTTGTCAACTTTACACTTTTCCCACTCAAGAAGTCTCCAACGGAGCTCATTTTCTATTTTCCATGTACCTTTAAAATGACCTTTTATTACCTCATTACTGAGGTGCAATGAAAAGAATACAGAATGAGGAGTCAGAGGATCTGGGTTTGAATCCAGCGTTTCTCTGGGTCTTATTTTCATCATTTGTAAAATGATTAAATGGTCTCCAAGATCCCTTCAACTCTAGATATATGAGCCTGTAGTGTTTTCCCTCCCCCTCTCTGGCAGGATTACAGGGAACACCTACATGAGTGAAATCATTCTCTCTTTTCCAGTGCCTGGCATATATCAGTCACTTACTAATTCATTTTTGAGTGAGTATAGAAAGCTCCATTACATCACATACTGTTGTTAGTTATAAGTGACTCTATTGCCCCTTTAATCAAATACTGCCTAAAATAAGTGTAAGGGTTGGGATATCAACCTTCACCCCAATTGTAATCAATTGTCATTATCATAAATAACAGTGTTCACTAGAGCTTGGAGCAGTGTATTTGGAGCAGCAATGGTTAGTGACATTGTCTGTGTCTGGAGTGGAGAGACACACTAGATACAACAAGAAAAATCATTTCAGGACTTCACAAGGGCACCTATCCTTGGATCTCAACAGTGAGCTAAAGGAGACATCAAGAAGATGCCACAAATTGAGAATATAACCTTCAGCAAGCAGGAACTATGACTTTCCCCTTTAGGAACAGGTGCTCTCTAAGTTTTAGCCTTCTCTTACTAGGAACCTTGTATGTGAGAGGAGAGAGTGAACCCCAAGTTTGGGGGGAAATTTCTACAACAACTCCCCCTGCTATATCTACTTTAAAAGGCTTTCTAAACGCTAATAAACTCTGGGGGCAGCTAGGTGGCAGAGTGAATAGAGTCAGGATGACCTGAGTTCAAATGTGGCCTCAGACACTTGACACACTTACTAGTTGTGTGACCTTGGGCAAGTCACTTGACCTCAATTGCCTTGACTCCCCCCCTCAAAAAAACACAATCTAAAGTTAATAAACTCTGACTGATAATTAATGAAGTACACCCTGGTGGGGGCTCACAAGTGACAACAGTAGAAATGCCTGCTTTTCATAGTTACCACCTAGAATTCTGATGAGAGAAGTAATAGATGTCGTTTGGGGGACTTGGCCAAGGGAGTTGGGGAAATATCCCTAAAAGGGGTTCTACACATACATTGTGAAGTTGCTGAGTAGTACAGATATCATAAAAGGACTCTTTATACCATTTCTAATAACTTTTGGCAATATATGGGGGAAAAGACCATTAAGCAATTGTGCAAACCCTTTGCCCCTGGAGATCTTGTGAATGTATAGATCTCCAGAGCATATTTCAGATGTTTCTGCTTCTCTGAATGCTCTTTCTCTCTTTGGAATTTGGGGGTTGAGGGTGCATGGAGATGTCCTTGCCACCAGGAATCTTCATAAGAAGTTTGTGGGCCAGGGTGAAAGCTCCATCCAACTCTGATTGCTTATCTGAGCCTCTGGAGTCTGGGAAATAGGTGTACACCTGAGAGACTTTGCTTCATGAGAGCCTGGCATTGAGATTCTTACTCGCCTGCTTAAAATCTTGCTAGGAGCCAGTTTTCAAGTTGGGCTTGTGCTCTGGCTGTGAGAAAGTGCAGTGAGGTACTGCAGGAACACAGGATTTGGGGGCTACAGACATAATTATGTTCCCTGAAATGTGGTTCACCTGAAATTCCCTCTGAGAATGGCCTTGAATAAATTTGCTCCTGCAAGGGCAAAGACCAGAGAATGTTAGAACTTACCAGGGTATCAAATGCAAAATTAATTGACTCATTAACCTTAATCAACTTGCTTTTAATTATCAAGGTCAGATGAGCAAATGTATTTGGATGCTTGTTTTCCATTTACACGGAAGCTGAGCTGCAAGGTTTTGCTAGTGATTCTTTGTATACAAACACAATTCCCCTTGACAAGCCTGAAGGTGACAACAACAGACAGCCAGTAAGGTGCAGTGAGGAGAAAATTGGACATGGATTTGAAAGGACTAGGTCTAAGTCCCTATTTGGCCATTTGCCAACTGTGTACATTTGGACAAGTCAACTGCTTTAGACTTCAAGTCTCCTCCCTCTGCCTCTAATCCTGGAACAGCCTAGCACACAGGATAGAGGTGATTTGCAAACCAGAAAATTCATTGACATGTGAGCTATTGTTACAAAAGTAGGTGGAATAGTAAACCTTCCACAGTATTGTCTCAGAGTTCCCTCTAGCGAAATGAACATCCATAAGAGAATACTACCCACAAGTACCATTTTCAGAAAGCAGATCCAGATGTAGGTTCTAAGAGGGCTTAAGAGAAGAGGGAGCCAAGATGGCAGAGTAGAAGCAGGAAATTCTGTGACCTCCCCCCATGACCACCTAAAATACCTATAAAATAGTATTCTAAATAAATTTTAGAGCTACAGAACCCACGAAGTGACAGAGAGAAACAAATCTACCACTGAAGGCAGTCTGGCATGCCAACAGGAAAGGTTCATCACAGAGTGCTAGGAGCTGAGCGCAGTCCTGTGTGGGCTTGGTGGTTTTGGCCCCAGGGAGGCAGCAGGAACTAGAGCAGACTTCAGGAGAGTGAATTATCTGCAGCTGTGGCAGTTTCCAGACTTTTCAAACTATAAACACCAAAAAGAAAGTAAAAGATCAGCTGGTAACTCTGTTGGAAAGGAAGGGTGTGGTCCAGCCCCTGTCCCTGGCTTGGTGGCTGCATCATCTGTCCTCTGTCAAGTTGCTGCCTCAGGAGCTCCTGACCTACAGATCATATGGGAACCAAGTGATCCTTCAGAGGGTAATTGCTCTTGCTTTGACCTGCTTAGATCTGGGTCACTTTCTTGGGTGGTGGTCCTGGGGTCAGAAACTCCACTTTGCCAGTGCGGTGTCTATAGAGAGGGCACCATCCTCAGATCTCTGACAACATTTGCAAAAACTCCAATGATTTGGGACAAAGCTCTCCTCTCTGAAAGCAGAGATCTACCATGGCAAAGAACTCAAAAGTCAAGTAATTAACTGGAAATATGAGCAAGCAGAGGAAGCACAAACAGACCATAGAATCCTTTTTTGGGGACAAAAAGGATCGAAGCATGGAATGGGAGGAAGACAACAAAGTCAGAACTCCTGCATCAAAAGCTTCTAAGAAAAATATGAATTGCTTACAGGCCACAGAGGAACTCAAGAAAGATTCCAAAAATCAAGTAAGAGAAGTGGAAGAAAAACTGGGAAGAGAAATGAGAATGATGCAAGAAAATGATGAAAAGAGAGTCAGCAACCTGATTGAAGAAAATAACACCTTAAAAAATAGACTAACTCAAATGGCAAAAGAGGCCCAAAAAGTCAATGAGGAGAAGAAGGACTTAAAAAGCTGAATTTACCAGATGAAAAAGGAATTACAAAACCTCACTGAAGAGAATAATTCCTTCAAAATTAGAATGGAGCAAATGGAAGCTAATGACTTTATGAGAAATCAAGACACTATAAATTAGATGCAAACAAATAAAAAATAGAAGGCAATGTGAGATAACTCATTGGAAAAACCATTGACCTGGAAAACAGATCCAGGAGAGATAATTTAAAAATTATTGGGCTACCTAAAAGCCATGATCAAAAAAAGAACCAAGAAATCATCCTTCAAGAAATTCTCAAGGAAAATTGCCCTGATATTTTAGAACCAGAGGGCAAAATAGAAATTGAAAGAATTCAACAATCACCTCTTGGAAAAGATCCCAAAAAGAAAACCCTTAGGAATATTATAGCCAAATTCCAGAGTTCCCAGGTCAAGGAGAAAATATTACAAGTAGCCAGGAAGAAACAATTTGAGTGTTGTGGAAAAACAATCAGAATAACACGCGATCTAGCAGCATCTACATTAAGGTATTGAAGGGCTTAGAATATGATATTCCAGAGGTCCTAGGATCTAGGATTAAAACCAAGAATCACCTACCCAGCAAAACTGAGTATAGTGTTTCAGGGGAAAATATGGTCATTCAATGAAATAGAGGACTTTCAAGTATTCTTGATGAAAAATCCAGAGCTGAACAGAAAATTTGACTTTCAAATACAAGAAGCAAGAGAAGTATGAGAAGGTAAACAGGGAAAAGAAATCACAAGGAACTTATTAAAATTGAATTATTTACATTCTTAACTGGTAAAACAATAATTTTAACTCATGAGACTTTACTCACTCTGAGGATAGTTGAAGGGGATATATATGTGTGTGTGTATATATATATGTATGCATACATACATATATATGTTTATATAGGAAGGTATATGTGTGTAAACACATATGTGAGATTGTGTATATATGTATGCATGTATACATAGACAGAGGACACAGGATCAGTTGAATAGGAAGAGATTATATCTAAAAATAAAAATAAGAGGTAAGAGAGGAATAGAATGAGAGGAGATAGGGAGAGATAGAATAGGGTAAATTACCTCTTATAAAAGAGGCAAGAGAAAACTGTCATGATGAAGGGGAAGAACAGGAAGGCAAAAGTGAAGGGGTCACCCTTACTCTCATTGAATTTGGCTTAAGGAGGGAATAACATACACACTAAATTGGGTATCTTACCTTACAGGAAAGTAGGGGGGAAGGGCATAAGAGGGAGGATGCTAGAAGGAAGGGCAGATGGGGGGGGTATTTAGAAGCACACACTTTTGAAAAGGGACAGGGTCAAAGTAGAAAATAGAATAAGTAGGGAGGCGGGATAGGATGAAGGGAAATATAATCATTCTTTCACAATATAGCTACTACGGAAATGTTTTGTGTAACTACACATATATAACCTACATTGAACTGCTTTTCCTCCCAGTAGGGGTGGGTGGCAAGGGAAGAAGGGAAAGAATATGAACATCAAAGTTTTAAAATCACATGTTAAAAATATGCATATATATATAATTATATTTTTTACATGGAATTGGGAAATAAGATATACAGGTACTGGGGTATAGAAATCTTTGCCCTACTAGGAAGTCAGAGGGGGCATAGGGGAGGATATAAGAGAGAGCTGATTGGGGTAAGGAGTATTCAGTAGGCTTGATATTTTGGGGTGGGGGTAGGGGAAAGATGGGGAGAAAACTTGTAACTCAAAATCTTGTGGAAATGAATGTTGAAAACTAAAAATAAACAAATTAAACAAACAAACAAACAAAAAGAATCACAGGTAAAAGAAAAAAAGAGGGCTTAGCAAATGTTATAGTCTTGCTGGAACCTTAAACTAACATTCACCCCATATTAAGTATAAATTAATTGGCATTACTATTTACTTTTCTTTTTAATTTAGAGGCAATCAGGGTTAAGTGACTTGACCAGGGTCACACAGCCAGTAAGTATCTAAGGTTGGATTTGAAAATCATGTCTTCCTCACTTCAGGGCTGGTGCTCTATGAACTGTACCACCTAGCTGCTCCTATTTACCTATTTTTTTTCTTGATTTTGCACACCAGATTCAAATGGATACAAACCCCCAGGTACATGTGGGTGCCTAGGTTGTTTCTCCATCTTAGCTGTTCATCCCACTTAACTCTGCTTTTTTTTACACACAGAAATGCTTTTTTTAAATCACCTAGAATCTTTCTAATTTTAGCCAAAATTACTTCTCAAGCAATTTAGAGTTAAATGAGTTTTAGAAGCTCTGTTAGATATGAAAAGCCCTGCCAAAGGCCTTAAGTGCCCCAGCAAGAATCTCCTTGTTATCTTAAATTTTCTCACCACTACCCCCCTTACCCTTATGTTGTGTTGTTCTACACTCATCCTCTTTAACCTTCTGGTGGAATGGAAGATCCTTGAGAACAAGGGTTATTTGTCATTGCTGTCATTTTATCTCTAGTACTAAGCAAAGTGCCTTTTACACAACAGATTCTTAATTAATGCCTGTTGCATTAAATTGAAATGACTCTTAAGCAGGAGGTGCAGATTCAAATTCCTGCATTATTGGTCAGTAGCTTTTTGATCTTCAGAGATTTGCTTAACCTATTAAGGCCCCACTGTCCATATCCATAAGGTATGGATGATAATACCAGCTCTGCCTTCTTACATTGGGTGGTTGTAAGAAAAGTAAATCATAAGGGCTCATTTAAAACTGATCTAAGGTGCTAATGAAAGGAGGAGGACCTTCTCTGTCTCCATCTGAACTTTCTCATATCTGCTAGATTGTCTTCCAACACAGATATCCTCAAGTCTCCTCCCTCTTCAAAAAACCGATGGCTCCCTATTGCCCCAGAATAAAATATGGACTGTTACTCAGACCATTTCTTATAATCCTTCACATCTGGCTCCCACCTTCATTTGTCCCCTTATTTCAGTTCTAATGGCAAAGAAATATCCAATTTTATCTGAAGACAAATCACCAACCAAGATTTTAAAAAAGAAATATGTAAAGATCAGAGCAAAGACAGGTTAACAGAGGTTTAATGAAATGGGATGGCCTTCCAGAAGAGTGTTAGGAGAGCTGAAGTTCAAAGTGAGTTTGACTGAAGGGAAATAAGAGGATTACAATAATTAATCAATGATTAAACATGAAGCACCTACTATGTGCCAGACTAAGTGTTGGTGATATAAAAAGAGGGAAAAGGCAATCTTTGTTCTGAAGGAGCTAAGAATAACAAAAAAATAATTTTTATTGGAAGAAAGAGGACAATCAAATCAGAGCATTGGCCATCATTTCTTAAACACTTTCTATGTGTCAGGCATTATTCTATGTTATAGGGCTACAAATATAAAAGCAATCATACAAGGCATAGGACTGCTACTGGGAGCACACAAGTAATGGTAATCATGAAAAGGGATGAGGCAGAGACTCTGAATTAACATTTTACTTCTATTTTCTTTAGGGCAGTTAGGTGGCTCAGTGGCTAGAACACCAGACCTGCAATCAGGAAGATGAGATCAAACCCTGCTTCAGACATTTACCAGCTGTGTGAACCTAGGCAAGTCATTTAACCCTATTGACCGCAGTTTCCCCATCTGTAAAATGAGATGCAGAAGGAAATGGCAAACCACTCCAGTATCGAAGAAACGAAGTCATGAAGAGTCAGGCAAGATTGAAATGAGTGAACAACAACAAATCTGTTTTCCATATCATGGAAAAATGGGAAAAGCCAGAAAAAAAAAATTGACTAATGGAATTGATACACATTATAAAAAGGTGGCAATGACTTGAGAAAGGCAAACATTTATTTTCTATAAGAAAACAAGAGAAGGGTGGCTAGGTGGTGCAGTGAATAGAGCACTGGTCCTGGAGTCAGAAGGACCTGAGTTCAAATCCAGCCTCAGACAATTAACATTTACTACCCATGTGACCTTGGGCAAGTCACTTAACCCAACTGCCCTGCCTTCCCCCTTCCAAAAAGAAAAAGAAAACAGAAGAGAGCTTGACTTTCATTCTTGGTGTAAGGGTGCTGGTTCCCCCAGCTCCAGTTAAACAGAAGACTTAGACTTCTCTAATTACTCAACCAAGGCAGTAAAGCAGATGCAAATAAGTCTTGAATAGTTCTAGTGCATAAATCAAAAGTGTAAACTAGATAGGAAACACTGTCAAAAAAGTTTACCTAGATTTTGGCAAAGCACTTGATTAAAGTTTTTTTATATAAAGAGAAGATGCAGCGGTATAAAAGAGATAATATTGCCAGATAGATTCAGAGCTTGTTGAATGGCTGGATTTAAGGAGTCATTATTGGTTTGATGTTGAGTGTAATGAGTTGCCCTGGGGTTAGGTCCGGGCCATTTAAAAATGGAATCCATAATATGGTTCAAAGCATAGATGGATGGCTTATAAAATGAGGTGATGACATAAAACTGAGAAGGATGGGTACCTTACCATAGTCAGGATCTTGAAAAGATTTGGTAGTTTGAAAAGCTGGCTCTCCAAGTATTTGTTTATGGGAATTATGTCTATTGATATTTACTATATTAGAAATTAAAGCTAATTATTCAAATTAAATGCTAATTAATCTTAGTATATTTATGGAAAGTCTTGTCTTCATCGACCCCCTGAAAAGCACCAGGTTTGAAGTCAGCAAATCTGTGTTTGAATCCCAGTCTTTCCACTTACTACCTATGTGACATTGTTTCCTCGTTATTGGAATGAAAGAAGTTCAATTCGATCACTAAACTTTGTTACTAGGAAGCCAATAAGGTAACATTTTTATTAGGGATAAATGAAAATTCTTTCAATTAAATTTTTAAAAATTAACTTCAGCATTACATGAAGAAGGAAGCATGGTTAATAGTTT
The DNA here is from genome assembly GCF_028583685.1 of Petaurus breviceps papuanus. Lineage (NCBI taxonomy): Eukaryota > Metazoa > Chordata > Mammalia > Diprotodontia > Petauridae > Petaurus > Petaurus breviceps. The sequence continues at coordinate 7,595,489 of NW_027185573.1, read as the reverse complement.
GTCTGAAAAAAGATCTGAGACTGTAGAGGACTACAAGCTCAGATAAGTCAAGAGTGTGATAGGGAAGTCATCAAAACTAAGGTGATCCTGGATTGCTTTCAAAGAGACATAATTTCCAGGAGTAAAGATAAGAAAGACCATATTCACCAGTGTTATATATGTCATAAGGAGCTCCCAAGCAGGGGTTGTTCAGTTATTTTAGTCATTTCCAATGCTTCATCAGTCCATTTGGGATTTTCTTGGCAAAGACACTAGAGTGCTTTGCTTATTCCATCTCCAGATCATTTTATAGATGAGTAAACTGAAGCAAAAAGGGTGAAATGATGATCACCCACCGAGTAAGTGTCTGAAGTTGGATTTGAACTTATGAAGATGAATCTTCCTGATTTCCAAGCCTAGTGTCCTACCCACTATGTCACCTAGCTGTCCAGGCAGAGTCCAGGTCAAAGAGTAGTTGTCTGCAGACTGAGAGATTCTCTAGATGCTCCTGTTTGCAGCTAGTATTATGCTGGCTGTGTCAAATTCAGAGGATTTCATAGCTTCCTGTAAGAATCTTGCAACCTATTTGGGGCGGCCAGGTAGCACAGCAAGTAAGAGCACTAGTTCCAGTGTTGAGAAGACCGGGAGATCGAATCCCGGGCTCAGACACTTAGCACCTACCCATACCTGGCCGTGTAACCTTGAGCAAGTTACTTAACCCCAATTGCTTAGGGGCAGCCAGGTGGCTCAGTGAGTAAGAGCACCGGCTCCAGTGTCGGGATGACCTGGATCAAAATCTGGGCTCAAATACTCAGCACCACACCCAGAAATAACTGGCCGTGTAACCTTGAGCAAGTTACTTAACCCCGATTGCTTTTAAAAAAATTTAAAAGGGGGGGCAGCCAGGTAGCACAGCAAGTAACAGCACCGACACCAGTGTTGGGATGACCTGGGGATCGAATCTGGGCTCAGATACTTAGCATCCACCCAGAAACACCTGGCCGTGTAACCTTGAGCAAGTTACTTAACCCTGATTGCTTTAAAAAAAATCAGACAATAAACAGGAAAAGTGGAAAGATCTGTAAAGATTTTTTTTCTTTTAAATAACAAACATATTTTAACTATTAAGAACAATGGATCCCCTGTTCCCTGATTTGTACTCTAACATCTCAGTCTTAGATAAGCTGCCAGAGGAAGCAGAATTGGTATTGAAGAAAACAGAAATGAGAAAAACAGCTAGACTAGAGCACATACACATAGAATGAATAACTTAGTTTTCAAACATTTTTATTTATTTTAAATCAATCAGCATGTGCAAAACACTGTACTAAGAGCTAAAAATACAAATAGAGAAGCAAGGTAGCCCCTTTTTTCATGGAGCTCACATTCAAACAGAGAAGATAACGCATATGGGAGGGTTCAGCTAGAGGGCAAATGGAAAAGTTCAGTGGTTCACATAGTGCACTGACAAAGCAGATGATAACGCACCTTCCTTAGTGTTCATTCAGCAGATAAACAGAGGGTTCTAGAAGAAACCAAAGTCTATATAACACAGTCCTCAGCAAGTGTGGATTATCTGATGAACACTTTGGCCAGCTATCCCCCAAATGTTGGATATCTAAGTTGGATGGAAACATCTGTCAACCACTTTTCCTCAAATGGTCGATACTCATAAAGAAGAAGTTGAAAGTAGAGAAACTGGTATTTGACTATCAATAAAAATGTTTCCAGAACTCATAAAATTATTGCTTCAGTCAACCTGGAATTATATTAGAAAACTTATCAACTATACAATTTCAGATGATATTGGGCATGAAGTAAAGCCTACATAGAACACAAAGTGCATACACAGAATACAAAGACAGATGGGCTGTCTCATACAACACTACCTACTCAGAAACCACCCAATCCACTAATGTGAGGCAAAGGAACACCTGGTAATTCTGAGGAGGGTATGAAGCTGAAAGTTGTAATGGGAAGCAAAGTAATACTTTGTTGTGTGTTTCAGCTATTCAAATGCCTTTGAGCCTCACCTTGGATTGTGTCAAGTTTTTGTTGGAAATGGTATACATTTGTGCTGCCCTCAATAGGCCTAAAGGAATTTGGAGACCTTCCCTGCCCTTAATTGGCCTAACATCATCACCTAGAGTCCATGGTGGGAGGAGCTTGCCAAAATTGAAAAACACAGAAGGGGGAACAGGAAGGAGCAAAGCAGAGAAAAACTCAAGCTGGGATAAAGCAGAACAGAGACTGAGAATGCAACAGGAGGTTATCCCTCAAGAGTTCAAGGATGCCTCCATTGTCCATTTCTATAAAGGTAAAGGAAGTATATTGTCCTGTGATAATCACAGGGGTGTCTCTCTCTTAGTTGCTGCCAAGATTCTTGCTGGAAGCCCCCTTAATAGGCTGATCCTTCATCTGGAAGATGCTTATCTACCTGAGAGCCAGTGTGGCTTCAGAAAGGGCCAAGGAACACTTGATATGGTGTTTGCTGCCAAAACAACTCCAGGAGAAATTCCCAGAGCAGAACAGAGGTCTGTATACAACATTTGTAGATCTGACCAAGGCCTTTGATACCGTTAGTCATGAGGGCTTCTGGAAAATTATATCAAAGTTTGGTTGCCCAGGGAAGTTCATCAGCATTGTATATCAATTTCATGAAGGCATGCTTGCTTGGGTTCTAGATAATGGACAATGCTCTCATGTCTTCCCAGTCACTGATGGAGTAAAACAAGTCTGCGGGCTTGCTCCCAATATTTTTAGCATGATGTTTTCAGCCATGTTGTCAAATGCTCTCAATGAGGATAAGCACAGCATCAAGGACAACTACCACACTGATGGTAAATTCTTCAACTTGAAAAGGCTACAAGCCAAGACCAAAATGGAGAGAGTGTTGGTGCATGATTTTCTGTTTGCATATGATTGTGCACTCAATGCAGCCTCTGAAGCTGAGATGCAACAAAGTATGGATCAATTTTCTGCTGCTGGTGCTAATTTTGACCTAAAAATTAACCCCAAGAAAACACAGGTGCTCTATCAGCCACCACCACAATATCCATAACCATTGGTTATAGCGAATGGAGAAGCCTTGAATGCTGTGGATGAGTTCCCTTACCTTGGTAGTGTACTTTCCAGGGATGTATAAATTGATAATGAAGTCGATGCAGGCATTGCCAGACCTAGCTCTGTGTTTGGGAGGCTCCAAAGGAAGGTGTGGGAGAGGAGAGGTATAAGACTGACCACCAAACTGAAGGTCTACAGAGCCGTTGTGCTGACCTCATTGTTGTATGCCTGTGAAACCTGGACAGTCTGCCAGCACCATGCTAGGAAACTGAATGGCTTTCATTTGAATTGTCTAAGAAGATTCTGAAGATCGTCTGGCAGAATAAGGTACCAGACACTGAGGTCTTTACTTGAACTGGACTGCCAAGCATTCAATGTCTGCTTCAGAGAGTGCAACTCCAATGGGCTGGCCATGTTGTTCAAATGCAAAATGTACACTTGCCAAAAAGACTGTTTTATGGACAACTCACACAGGGCATATATTCACATGGTGGTCAGAAGAAGTGATACAAGGACACTCTCAAGATCTCTCAAGAACTTTGGAATTGATTATGTGACATGGGAGATGCTGGCACAGGACCACTCAGCATGGTGTGCATACATCAGAGAAGGTGCTATGCTCTAAGGGCAAAGCAGAATTGAAACAACTCAAAGGAAACACGGGATGCACAAATTTAGAGAATCCACCCCAAATATTTGCACAGACTGTTTGTGCCTGACCTGTGGTAGAGCTCATATTGGTTTGATCGACAACAGTCAGACACATTGAAATTTAACTTTAACATAGTGATGTCGTTATGGTCCTTTTCAAGAAAAAGGACAAGAACCAACCAACCAACCAATTTGTCTGTGTTGACAGAATAAAGAAGTCTGTGTATGGAAAGAGGACTTTACTGCTATTTACAGAAGTCCTGGGACTTTACCATTGATTTGTGTTTGATTTCTGAGACAGAAGCTTTTTCTGTTGGTTTGTGTTACTTTGTCAGCCAGAAAGTGAATTGAGATGATAGTGCCAATAATGTGTGTACATATTGTTGTAACGCTGTTAAACTTAATGTGTGTGAATATTGTTGTGTCTCTGTTAAGCTTTGTATTCCTAGAAACAGAAACTGTGAAGGGCTTGGGGTGGAATAATCCCCATGGGCTGGGATATAGAACCACTGGAGCAAAGAGCTGCTGGCATATGAATCCAAGCAAGAGCTGGGAGGGCTGATGATTAATTGGTTTAAGGATGATTGAAGCCAGCCTCTAATTAAGATGAAAGAAGACTTTACTTGGATACTCAGTAGTGACTGATGATATTGTAACTTATTGTGACCTATGAGTGGATGGTGTTTGTACTTTCTGCTACTCCTTAAGGATGATTGGAAGTCAGCCAGAGTCAAGATGAAAGAAGACTTTACTTGGGTGCTCTATATTGATTGAGGAGATTGTGACTTACTGAATGATATGTTTTGTTTAAGACTATGTGGCCACCTTAGTGATAAATTATTATGTGATATTGCTATGCATGTTTTGCTCTAGTTTATTGCTGAATAAATAGAGAGTTCACTATACTATTGCATTAGGTCTTTAAAGTTATTCACAGCAGCAGTCCCCAGGAGAGATGCTCATGATTGACTTTATAAAAGTAAACAAACAGAGCTCCAAAGAGGCATTTGGTTCCAGTGTTCTAATATCTTGTTAGTGCCATCTTCCCCTTGACATATTCAGTAGTCCTTCCTGCCCCCACTAGTTACCATATTTGTTTCTCTGCCTGCTCTTCCCTCCTTTTACAGGATAAAATTTATCACTCATTAGTTTCATCCCTCCTACACTTAGATGAAACAAAGGCAGGCAATTCAACTGACTTTTTCTTCCCAACATCCAAAAATAATAATAAAATAAAAATTGATAGAACCATAATCATTTTTCCTGTCAAACCATGTGATAGTACCAAGAACTTTGGCAGAGAGAACTTTCTTTTCCACGTCTTTAGTAATTGTGATTTCTGAGGAAAAGGAGGAGAGGGGTCCAGTGCCTATAGAGGCAATTGTGAGGGTATATCTGTACAACAATGGCTTCCCTTGTAGCTATAATTTCCCTTGCATCAGGCTGGATGCAAGGTTAATGGTCTGGGGTGGGGCAGTAATCAATTCCCGGGGCTCCTGAGATTGCTAATTTTGACGGTTTGGGGGGCCTTACTCTGTAGGTATATAAAAGAGAGGAGGATACAAGAGGAATGGAAAAAATCTGACATTATAGTTGAACTGGAATGCCAGCTTTTCCACCTATAGAAAAATTACTGAAATAATCTACACATGTATTGTGGATATACTTGGTGAAAGCATTAGAAAAGAACAGGCAGGATTTCCTAAGTGATACTCCATGTAAGACGATATGGTTAAAATCACGTGGCTGACTGAAAGATATAAAGAACACAAGATCCCTGCTGTGCTTATTGTTTGCTGACTATAAAAAAATATATATTTGAGTAGAGAAAACATTGTTTAAAGACACTTGCCTTGTATATGTCAAAATTATACAAGATACCTTGAAAGATGGAACACCAGATGTAGCTTAGCTCATAACCCTCTGGATATGGATGTCAAGCAAGAAAACAAAAGAGAAATGTGTGCTCAACAAAGGTATTCCCAACAGACACAGAGGAGATCCAGTATAGAGTCCAAATGGAAGAGGTAATTTCATTAGATCATGTCTTCGAGAGTCAACTGTTTGTCTTACCAATTTTTCCTCTACTTCTTTTACTTGATTTTCAAAATCCTTCTTGAGCTCCTCCATGGCCTGTGACAAGTTCATATTTTTCTTGGAGACTTTTGATGCAGGAGGTTTGACTTTGTTGTCTTCTTCTGGTTCTATGTTTTGGTTTTCTGTGTCACCAAAATAAAATTCCATAGTCTGAGGATTTTTATGCTCTTTGCTCATTTCCCCAGCCAAGTACTTTCCAGTATGTAGGGTGTCCTGTCCCAAACTTCAGGGGTTTTGTGCAGCTGTTTTCAGAGATATTTCTAGAGGTTGATAAATTTTCAGATCTTCCAAGGTTGTATAATCAAAGGAGAAGTGTTCACTCCTCTCCTAATCTGTGCTCTTGTCTGCGAGTGACCATAAGCACTATTTTCTTACTTGAAACTGTGAGGAGGATTCCCTCTCCACTACAGCCACAAGCTCTGCCACACCAGCTCTCCTCCTCACCCCAGGACTGCCACCCAAGACTGAGACCCAGATCTAAGCAGGGAAAAGCAAGAGAATCCTTATTCAGTGTCAGCAAAGAAATCCCTGCAATCCCTATCTCATCAGTCACTCAATCCCCCCACCACCTGTGGGCCAGGAGCTCTGAAAGCAGCCACTGCCACCACTGCTGCTGCTGCCACCACCACACCACTTCTACCTCCCCTGGCTTGGGTTCTGACCACACTTCTCTCTCACCCAGGTCCAACAAAGTTTTACCACTGACCTGCTACCTTGTCTTTGGCATTTGTGGGTTGAGAAATCTGGAAACCACCAAGGCTGCCAGTGACTCAATCCCCTGAGGCCTGCTCCAGCCCCATCTGTGATGGTGCAACCCGTAATGGACTGTGCTCTGCTCCCAGCCCAGTGTGTCAGACTTTTCCTGTCAATCTTCCAGGTTGTCTTGGGCTGGAGATGTGTTTCACTCTGTAATTTTGTGAATTCTTCACCTCTAGAATGCTAAATAAGATATATGCTCCTTCAGAAGACTGTGTTCTAAGTATTTATATGGGGGGGAGGGAAAGTGTGTAGAGTCTGATTATTGTCCAGACAATGGCATGTATTTAGATGGACAACCTGTCCACCATCATATATATATAAGTTTAGGATCTATCTATCTATCTATCTATCTATCTATCTATCTATCTATCTATCTATCTATCTATCTAT
>NW_027185573.1:7588164-7588540 GCF_028583685.1 Petaurus breviceps papuanus | reverse complement strand
TATCTATCTATCTATCTATCTATCTATCTATCTATCTATCTATCTATGTGTCTCTGTCTGTCTGTCTGTCTGTCTATCTATCCATCTATCCACCTACCTAGCTAGCTATCTATATGTATGTATCATCTATCCTTTCATTCATCCATCTTTCTATCCATCCACCCATTCACAGAACTACCCATCATCCACCTATCTATCTTTCTATCCGTTCACTCATCTATCTATCCATCCATCCATCCATCTTTTTATCTATCCATTCATTTATCTATCCATTTATTCATCCATCTATCTATCCTCTCTCTCTGTCTCTGTCTCTCTGTCTGTCTCTGTCTCTCTCTCTCTCTGTCTCTCTCTGTCTCTGTCTCTCTCTCTCTCT
>NW_027185573.1:7582421-7588154 GCF_028583685.1 Petaurus breviceps papuanus | reverse complement strand
TCTCTCTCTGTCTCTCTCTCACCCTGAATCACATGGGTGAAGGAGGTTTAGATTATCTTTCTGAAACTGAACAGTGCTTTTGATGACCAAAATCACAGAATTTGAGACTTGGAATTAACCTCAGAGACTGTCTATTTCAAGTCTTGAACAAAATAATAAACATTATAACTGCTCAACAAACAGTCATGCAGCCTCTGTTTGAACACCCCTAAAGTAGAGGAACCCAGCACCTTTGGAGACAACCCATTCCACTTTTAGACAGGTCTCATTTTTAGGAAGTTTTTTCCTGGCACTAAGCCAAAATTTGATTCTTTGCAACTTTTGCCTGTTGCTATTTTTTTCTGACCATTGGGGTATATAGAACAAATCTGATTCTTCCTCTGCAAAAGGCTTACCTTTTTAATATTAATATTTTATTTTAGGTTTTATTTCTTCTTTATCATGGATCCTTCCATTGGCTCTAATTCTTCTTTACAACATGACTAATGTGAAAATATGTTTAATGTGAATGTATATGTAGAAGCTATACTATCTAGGAGTGGGCAGAGGGTAGGGAGGGGGAGAAAATTTGGAGCTTAATATCTTATGGAACTGAATGTTGAAAACTAAAAACGAATACATTAATATTTTTAAAACACTAACATTCTTTAGTAGAGCTATATAGAAACAAATCATGAAATATGATCTCATTTTCATCTGGATTGTGTGAATATGAGTGGGATGTGATATATTACTAATAAGAAAAATACACAGAATAAGGGTTATGAAGAATTTCTCCAGAGAAATGTATAATGGGTGGGGAGAAGATGGGGCAAGCATATAGTGAGGATAAGAGAAAACTGAAAAATAACTTGCGGGGTCCATGAGTGTCCTGTTAATGTCAAAAGAATGAGAAGTCCACTCTCTGGAAAACCTGAGGGCTTGGACAAAAGGCGCACAGAATGAGAAAGAGTAAATTGGTTTCAATATGTATAACAGAATAACAGAATTTTAGATTTAGAAGGAAACTTAGCAGCCATCTAATCCAACTCATAGAGTCCTCCACTGTAACAAACCTAAAAAATGGTTGCCTAGACTCTGGTTAAAGCCCTCTGAGGAGAAGAAGGGGGACCACCTCTTGAGGTAGCCCATTCTGCTCTTGGAAAACTAATATTTATGAAGTTTGGGGGCTTTCCCCCACCTGAAATCAAGCCCAAATCTGTTTCTTTGAAACTTCTATCCAATACTTCTGACTCTGCCATTTGGGCTGGCAAGCAGACAACAGGTTAAGCAAAAAGCATCTATCAAATATTTATTATGAGCCAGAGACTCTGCTAAGCTATGTGAATATAAATACAAGCAAAAAGACAGTCCCTGATCTCAAGAAGCTTACATTCTAATGCGGAAAGACAATACATGAAAGGGAGGTAAAAACAGGGAGAAGGGTAATGTCTCTGGGAGGATTGTAATGGCAAGTCTGGAGAGTGAGAAGCATAGTTGGGAGGGGAACAAAGCCTGGCCAGCTTGGGCCTAGCTCAAAATGAGGACCTTGGTGGAGAAAGAAAAAAAAAAACTCACTAATGGGGAAAGGGAGTGTAAATATAGAGAGTTCAAATAGAATAAATCTAAGCCCCACCTCCCATATGACAGCCCTTCAAATATTTGAAGACAAGTAACATTTCTCTCTTGAGCCTTCTCTTTTCTAGGCTAAATGCTCCCAGTTCCTTCAACTGATTTTCACAGAACATGGACTCTAGGCCCTTCACTATCCCAACTCATCAATGTCTTCCTGAAACTATGGTATTCAGGACTGAGCATGATAATGAAGATGAGTCACATCAAGGGAAGGGACTAGTGAGGCTCTTTTGTCTATTTCTAGAGGTTATGCCAGTCTTAATGTAGCTCAACATCGCTTCGCTTAAATGGAAAAGCAGAAAGAATACAGGACTTAGAATCAGGAAGACCTGAGTTCAAATTCTGCCTCAAACACTTTCTGACAATCTCGGCAAGTCATTTAACCTTTTTGTGACTCAATTTCCTTGCTGTAAAATAATAATAATAATAATAATAATAATAATAACATCCTCACGGGATTGCTGTAGGGATTGATAAGTTAACACATGTGAATCACTTTGCAAATCCTAAAGTGCTACATAAATGTTAGTTATTACTATGAATATTAATTTAGGGTTTGCTTTTCTTTTTTCATTAGTGCCACACTGCTGACTCATATAGAACTTACAATCCAATAAGGTCCCTAGATCTTTTTCAGAACAACTTCTGTCTAGTGTAACCACATCTTCATTGTATACTTGTGAAATTTATCTTTTTTTGTCCAAGTGTAAGATTTTATGTCCATCCCTATTGAATTTTATCTTACCAAATCCAGACCAATGTTCTAGCCTGTCAATATCCTTTTGGAACCTGGCTTTCACGTGGTATTTTATTTATCCTCCCTAGCTTTCTGTCATGTGTAAATTTGATAAATGTGCCATCTAGGTCTTCATTCAAGTCATCGATAACAATGTGAAATACCCAGGAATGAGCAGAGATGCATGGGGTACTACATAGAGACTTCTTGCCATGTTGACATTGAACCACTAACAACTACTCTTCATGTCCAGCACCCAACTAGTTTTAGATATATTTGAATACACTATTGTCTAATCCACATCTCTCTGACTTCTCCATGAGAAGAGTATGAGATACCTTATTAAATGCTTAGGTAAACTCTGCCCACAATCTTCCCCCAATGACTTGTCGTAATGTCAAAAAGGAAATGAAATGAGTCTGGTATGACCTATTCTTGATGGTGCATTCTAGCTCCTTGTTTTCCTTTAGAACTGTTTATCAACCATCTTTTTTAATGATTCATTTTAGAATTTTACCAGGATTTGAAGTCAAGCTGACTGCAGCCTATAGTTTGTAGACTCTGCTCTGCCTGTCCCCCTCTTTTTTTTTTTCTAAATCAGTACAACTTTTGAATTCTCCAGTCTTATAGTTCTTCTCCTTTTTGCCATTATCTTTCAAATGTCACTGACATTGACTGGGCAATCAAATCTGCCTGTTCTTTTGGAATCAAGGATGGAGTTCATCTGGGCCAAATGACTTGAATTTACCTAGGTGTTCTCTTAATATCTCTTTATCTTGGCTATCAACTCACTGTTAGTCATTTTTTGCTTTGTTATTTTCATTGTAAAGGTCATTCTCTTCATACAGAAAATGTAAACAAAAAAATTTAGAGCCATTCTGTCTTTTCTGTCTGGTCAGTTATCCTCATATCATCCATCCCAAGCAAAGCTGTTCACCCTTCTTGGAGTCTCTTATCACTTTCCCCACCAATATAACTGAAAACAAAACAACCCCCCTTTTATTACTCTTAACTTTTCTTACCAGACGTCATTCTGTACTCATACTATTTTTTTTTATAGGATTGTGCTCTATTCACATTTTTTTCTGTTGCTTGACCTTACTCCATCTTTGCCCTTTTTCAAAAGAATCAAAGTTTGTCGGCATGTTTCCCTTGCACCCACATTGATCTCTTCCAACAAATTCTATTTTCCTCTCATTGGAACTGTTTCTTTTTGTGTTTCTCAGAATTACATTCTTGAACATTAGGATATACAGTTCTTCTTGTTTATTGCTTAAAAATCGGGAATTTGTCTATAGCTACTTGAAACTATGTGTTTATTACTGGTTCTTTTTCTTGGATTTTTGTCTCCTGTGAATTTCTGGTTGTCTCAGATACTATTATTTTTCTTCCTCATTTGTGGTTACACTATACAGTATCTTAGCTTGAGTGTATACATTGGAAGTCTTCCTTCTCCACCTACCTTGTTAGATTAAAACTCTCTTGGAGTTACCACACAATGAGCAACTATAATCTTGGTAGCCTTTGTATACTCCACTTTTTAACTGTCATTTGTAAATCATAATGCAGAAACCCAAATAACATTCTCAAACACCAACGTTTCAGCCAGGGGTTCACTTCTCAAATTCATTATTCTCTTCTACATCCCCTGTTTCTAGGAAGAAACAGTAAAAAAAAAAAAGTAACCCATCATGCTCCCTAATTGTCTTCAGTTTCTTTCATAAGACTTCATAATTATTGGTGATACTTCTGATGTTCCTTCTAAAAGTGTCATTTGTGCCCACATGAATTGCCAGAAATAAGTAGTTGTCATTCATTTTTGATAAATCTTAGGATGTCTTCTGTTAGGTAAACAATAGACCTTTCAATTGTTGTCAGGTTGACAAATAGCTGCCAGAGAATCCCTAAGCAGGAAATCACCAACTAGTCTTGCTCTTCCCTCTTCCTCTTCCCCTTATTCAGTGATTTCTCACCTAACAGCTTCAGTGACTCTACACTTTTTTCTTCTTTAATATTTTATTTTCCCCAATTATATGTAAAAACAATTTTAATATTTTTTTTAAATTTTGAGTTCCAAATTCTCTCCCTCCTATCCATGAGCCTTCATAGAGAAGGCAAGCAATTTGACATAGGTTATACATGTGTAATCACGCAAAACACATTTCTATGTAAATCATTCTGAGAAAGAAAACATAGACAACCCCCTCCCCTTCAAAAAAATAAAGAAAGCAAAGAAAAAGTATTTTTGATCTGCATTCAGGCTCTACCAGTTCTTTCTCTGGAGATGGACAAGCACCTTTCATCATAAGTCCTACAGAATTGTCTTGAATCATTGTATTTCTGAGAATAGTTAAATCATTCATAGTAGATCCTCATACAATATTGCTGTTACTACCTCCAATGTCCTCCTGGTTCTGCTCATTTCACTTCTCATCAGTTCATATAAGTCTTTTCAGGTTTTTCTAAGATCATCCTGTTCAATATTTCTTAAAGCACAATAACATTCTATTACAATTATACATAACTTGTTCCACCATTCCCTGATTGATGGACATCCCATCAATTTCCAATTTTTTGCCACCACCAAAAGAGTTGCTGTAAATATTTTTGTACACATAGGTCCCTTTCCCTTTTTTATTTATTTTTAATTTCTTTGGTATACAGACCTAATAAAGGTATTAAAGTCCTTTGGGCATAGTTCCAAATTGCTCTCAGAATGGCTTAATCAGTATACGACTTCACCAATAGTACATTACTGTTTTAATTTTCCCACATCCCCTCCAACATTTGTCCTTTTCCTTTTCTTCCATATTAACCAATTTGACAGGCATGAGGTAGTAGAGTTGTTTAATTTGCATTTCTCTAATCAATAATGATTTAGAGCATTTTTCCATATGACTATAGATAGATTTGATTCCTTTGTCTAAAAACTGCTCATATCCTTTGGCCATTTCTCAATTGAGGAATGACTCATATTTCTATAAATTTGACTTCATTTTTGATACATTTGAGAAATGCATTTTTTATCAGAAAAATTTGCTATAAAAAATTTTCACAATAATAATCAACTATGTATTTCCCTCCATCCTGTATTTCCCCTATCTATACTACTTTCTTTCTACTTTTACCCTGTCCATTTTCAAATGCATTTTTTCTGACTTTTTGCTTCTCTAAACTGCCTTCCCTTCTATGAGCCCCACCTTCCCCTTTTTTATTCTCTTCCCTTTCTACTTTCCTATATGCTAAGATAGATTTCCACATGCAACTAAGTGTGTTTATTATTCTGTCTTTGAATCACTTCTGATGAGAACAAGGTTCACGTGCTTCCCTCCCCACTGTATCAGCAATGCCATATTCACAATGCCTATAGAGATTACAAATAT
>NW_027185573.1:7571154-7582411 GCF_028583685.1 Petaurus breviceps papuanus | reverse complement strand
ATCAGAGTAGTTATGATATTGGCACAGGTAGATAAAGTAGAAAGCACTCACATTTTCAAGCCTTTAAAACAGAACAGGCTACCTCAGGCAAAGGTCCTCCTCTCCCCACACACAGCAACCACCCAGCGTCCTGGAAGCGCGCTCCCAGCAGCTCCGGCCCCTGGCAGTCCTCAGCAGGAGTCCTTAGCAGAAAGTCCTTAGCAGTCCTAACTCAAAAAGGGCTTTGTGCTGCCACTGCCTCTGCTGCTGCCGCCGTCACCACCACCGCCAGCCAACGCAGGAACGCTAGCTTGGCTTCCGCTTCCTCTTGCTCCGCCCCTTCCTGCTACATCAGCAAGTCCAACGGGGCATGGAAGATCTTTAAATCCCATAACCCTTACACCCACTTCTTCCATTTTCCCCTCCATTGTAAATGTCTTTCAGGCTTTTTTTTTTTTTTTGCTTTTTGGACAGTAGGGCAATTCGGGTTAAATGATTTGCCCAAGGTCACATGGCTAGTTTTTTGTGTTAAGTGTCTGAGGCTGGATTTGAACTCAGGTCCTCCTGACTCCAGGGCTGGTGCTCTATTCACTGTGCCACCTAGCCACCCCCTAGGCCTCTTTTATGTCAGACAATTTATCCCATTCTGCCTCTCCCTTTCCCCTTCTTTCTTATCCTATAATTTTTTAAAGATAATTATACTATCACATTGAACTCACATCTCTGCTTTCTGTTTCTATATACTAGCTGCTCTACTAATAAGAAATCTTTTAGGAGTTACAAATATCATTTTCCCATGTAGGAGTATAAACAGTTTGACCATATCAAATCCCTTATTATTTATCTTTCTTGATTACCTTTTAATGTTTTGGGGTTTATTTTGCATCTTGTATTTGAAAGTCAAATCTTCTTTTCAGCTCTGGTCTTTTCATCAGGAATGCTTGAAAGCCCTCTGTTTCATTGAATAGCCATTTATTCCCCTGAAACATTATGGTGCATTTTGCTGGGTAGGTGATTCTTGACTGTAATCCTAGTTCTTTTGCCCTCCAGAATATCATATTCCAAGACCTACAATACTTTAATGTAGAATCTGCTAAATCCTGTGTTATCCTGATTGTGGTTCCATATTTGAATTGCTTCCTTTTGGATACTTGCAGTATTTTCTCCTTGATATGGGAGGTCTGGAATTTGACTATAATATTCCTGAGAGTTTTCATTTGGGGATCTCTTTCAAGAGGTGATTGGTAGATTCTCTCAATTTCTATTTTACCTTCAGGTTCTAGAATATCAGGGCAGTTTTCCTTGATCATTTATTGAAAAATGATGTCTAGACTCTTTTTAAAAAAATTTATTTATTTTTTGTTTTCAACATTCATTTCCACAAGATTTTGAGTTCTAATTTTCTCCCTCTCTCTTCCCTACCCCTACCCCAAGATGGCAAGCATACTGAATACCCATTCTCCCAATATTTTCTCTCTTGTGTCCTTGCCTATCTCCCCACCTTAACTTTCTTGTAGGGCAAGATGGATTTCTATACCCCATTGCCTGTATATCTTATTTCCTGGTTGCATGTAAAAAATAAATGTTAACATTTGTCTTTAAAACTTTGATTTCCAGATTCTCTAACTTCTCCCCTCCTCACCCACCCCCACTAGGAAGACAAGCAATTGAATATAGGTTACACATGTGTAGTTATGCAAAACATTTCCATAGTACTTATAATGTGAAAGACTAACTGCATTTTCCTCCATCTTATCCCGTCCCCCATCCCCCATTTATTCTATTTTCTCCCTTGACCCTGTCCCTTTTCAAACAAGTTCCTGCTTTTATCCCTAGACTCTTTTTCTGATCATGACTTTTAGGTAATTCAATAATTCTTAAATGATCTCTTCTGTATCTATTTTCTAGGTCAGTTGTTTTTCCAATGAGATATTTCACATTTTCTTCTATTTTTTTCATTCTTTTGATTTGAATTGTTCCTTAATGTCTCACAAATTCATTAGCTTCAACTTGCCCAATTCTAACTATAAAGGAATTATTTTCTTCAGTAAGATATTATACTCACTTTTCCATTTGACCAATTCTATTTTTAATGAGTTTGTACCTTCAGTGAATTTATATAAATAAACAAAAAAAACCCAAATAAATAAATGAATATTTCCATTTGGTCAATTAGGCTTTTGAAGTCATTCCTCTCTTCACTGGATTTTTGTGTCTCCTTTTCCATTTGACCTATTCTGGTTTTGAAATTTTTTTTAATTTTAGATAAATTCTAAAACAAATACATAATAAGAAAAGAAAAAGAAACATTATCAACTTAAATATAAAATAAGCAAAGAAAAAAATGTCATGTGCACAGCATTGTATTTCAAGAGAGCCTATATATTAAATACTGCTTGTTATGTTGAAAGCTGTCCATCTTTTCTTTGCTTCCTTGTAGGCTTTCTTTTGTTCCCTGATGTACACTTTTTACTTTGTCCTTTTTCTACCTTTCTCCTCCCTCCCCACCCAGCTACAATTAAGCATGGATATGTTTATATAGAGATACTGATTTATACTTACATATATATATATATATATATATATATATATATATATATATACAAACATACATACATGCACACATATAAAATTATACTTTCCCAAGGAGATTGTACCACCAATCTTTGCTTTTATGTCTATGATTATCTCTTTTTTCCTATCTCTCCTAGCTCCAGTACTTTACTTCTATTCACTACCTTGCTCTTCTATTACTTAACCTAACTCCCCAAAACAATTCCTTTATTGTGCTCATAAATTAGAGAACCTTTCTGTGCATCTTTTATACCTGTTCCCTCACTCTAAAGATCCCTCTCTTATTCTCCCCCAAATCCCTCCCTTATCCTCCCATTCCCATAAAATGAACACCCTTGTATATCCCCCTTTTAACCTATTCCTCAACCTCCCCTTTAAAGATCCCTCCTTTATCCTCTCCTCCTCCCTATCTCCTTAGAGTTTTATTTCTTTCTAAATTTAGAAGATGTTTATGCCCTTCTAAATGTATATGTATTGTTCCCTCTTGAACCCATTTTTGAGGAAAGTAGGTTTCTAGAACTAACAGACCACCTAATTACTCTCTATTGGTTTTTCCCCTCATACCTCATTTGTATAAGATAGTTACTCTTTTAGCTGTTCTTGAATGGTTTTACTTTTTAAAGTCATATCATATTCAGGTCTACCCCAATCTTTCTTATAAGCTTAAACATAGGTGTTACATTTTATATACATAAAAGGTAAATAAGCTATCCTTATTGAGTCCCTTGTAATTGTTTATTGGCATGCGCCTTATACTTACCTTGGCTCCTGTATGTCCAACCTTCTATGAAGTTCAGTTTTTTTTTCACAAAGCCCTGAAAGTATGACAAAGCATTAAATATTCATTTTGTTTTTAAATTCAGAACAATGATTAGCTTTGCTGGGTATGATATTTTCAGCCAGAAACCCATCCAGGTCTGGTGTCCCTTGTCAGCAGAGGTTCACTAGATCTTCTCCAGCTCAGATGCCCAATTCCCCTCACTGTCCTGGGATAAATGGTCCTGTGGCTGGAGCTGAGGTAGCCTCTCAAACCACCTAAACTCAGGGCTTGCCATTTGTTGTTTGAGCAGTCTGGAGGTGTTCACTCTTCACAGGAGAAAAAGCTTGTCCTGGAATTTTTCATTAGATCTTCTCCAGTTGTCCCACAAGGAACCCTGTTCTGCACCTACTCTTATTTACTTTCACTGTTCTATGTTTGTCTGAGATGCTATTTTA
Organism: Petaurus breviceps papuanus; assembly: GCF_028583685.1. Taxonomy (NCBI): domain Eukaryota; kingdom Metazoa; phylum Chordata; class Mammalia; order Diprotodontia; family Petauridae; genus Petaurus; species Petaurus breviceps. The sequence continues at coordinate 7,578,643 of NW_027185573.1, read as the reverse complement.
CCTTTTTTATGAAGAAAAAAATCTTGAGAGCTTGAAATTTTCTGACCTACTCAATCATCTTCCTGGAATCCTCTTATTCTGTTTTTAAGGGGCTAATAAGTATTTTTTGTGCCTCCCTTACCAAGCTATTGACTTTTTTTCATGATTTTCTTGCATCATTCTCATTTCTCTTTCCAAATTTCCCTCTACCTCTTCTTTGATTTTTAAAATTCTTTTTGAGCTCTTTCTTGACTTGAGAACAATTTATACTTTTTCTTTGAGTCTTTGAATGCAGGAATGTTAACTTTGCTGTTTTCTTCTGCATATGTGTTTTGACCTTCTTTGTCACCATGGTAACTTTCTATGGTCAGAAATTTTTTCTGTTGTCTGCTCATTTTTCTGGCTGTTTCTTGACTTTTAACTCTATGCTAAAGTGAGGCTCTGCTTCACAAATGGAGGGGCCACTGTCCCAAGCTTCAAGTATTTTGTGCAGCTATTTTCAGGGGTAATTTTGGGGACCTCTAAGTTTTTGGTTCTTTCAAGGTGGTATGATCTGGGGAGAGGTGTGTTTACTGCTCTCCTTTACTGGTTTATGAGCAACCACAAGCACCCTTTCCAACCCTGGAATTGTGACCAGGGTCCCTGCTCCCTTGTGGCCATAGCTGCTAATGCTCCTCCTAAGACTGGTAGTAAGACACAGAACTGCAATACAGATGGAAGCATAAGCAGTGCAACTGAGTCCTGCCTCTGGTACCACAAAGGGACCCCTGTAAATCTTCTTCTGAACTGTTGTAAAATCTGTTTGCTATCTATTGGCTGAGCTGTCTGGAAACTCACTGCTGCCACTGATTCAATTACCCAGAGCCCTACTCCTGGTTTGTTGGGGCCAGGTGTGCACTGACAAAGTCCGTGCTGGATTCCACTCCTCTCTCACCCTGGTACAACAGACTTTTCCTGCTGACCTTCTAAGTTGTCTTGGGCTGAAAATTTGTTTCACTGCATTTTTTTGTGGGTTCTGCCATTCTGGAGTTTGTTTGGAGTCATTATTTAATGGTATTTGGAGAGGTTTGGGGGAGTGCTCAGGTAAGTCCATGACTTTATTCTGCCATGTTGGTTCCACCTCAGTGACTCAACATTCTCAGGTGGATCAGCAGATTCTTCTCTCTAGCTTCCTCCTCTTCAAAATGAACCTCAAATCTCATTTTAATCTTGATTATACAGTTGTTCTTCCTTTTCTTCTCTGTGCAATACTCTTCTTCTTTCTAACATCTGGGCAAGGAAAAGTCTCTTCTCCTGCTCCTCAAATCCCTCCCCCTTTCTCCAATTAAAACTTTCTTCCTATTTCCTATAGAAACAATCCGTTCTCACTAACAACCTGAGAGGTATTCTTTGCGTCCCCTTTGTCTGCTCCTCCAGGAGAGAGGCTCAGCCTTCACTTGGAACACAGATAACTGTCACTCAAGAGTGGCAGAAATAGAAACATCTCATACTTGATGCAAGTCACTATACCCTATTCAGCATCATTAGAAGGAATACCTTCATTGATGATGTCACATATCCATCAGTGTATCAGACTATGAACAATCTTAGAAATGGATGCAAACAACCTAGGTGAAATTGGACACCAACCTGAAATTTCACTTGGTTTAACTGTTTTCCTTAGACATTATGAAAACATTCCCTTAAACTTGCTTTGGAACTTTCTAATTTGAATAAAAAATCCTTCTGATTCATAGATGTTTTCAATGGGTTTCAGAAACTTCTTCAGCCATTGAAGGAGTGAGGTGTTTTTTGCTGGGGGAGGGAGGGGGGTTCTTGTCTTTTTACCCTACCATAGATTTTACTTCCCTAAGAAGAGTCAAATTGCCTTAAGTTTTGTCATCCATCCAGGATGAGAATGCAAACTCTTGGAGGATAAGGACTGACTTTCATTTCCATATTTATCTTCTTCAGGCTTAGGAGAAGCCATGTGGCATAGTAGAGGGAAAACTGACCTCACTGTCAGAAAGTCCTGGGTTCAAGTTCTGACCTGGATACATATTGGCTTTGTGATCTGGGCAAGTCACTTAATCTTACAGTATCAGATTCAACTCTGTAAGATTACAAATTGTGGAAAAGATACCTATGTGTACAGATAGAGTATATTCCTCACCAATATTTCTTGACATTGATAAGATCATATCTACTCTACACCCCACCTCACCCCCACCCACCCAAATAGCCTTAGGTGTTAGCACAATACTTTGATTGTGGAAGCTCTTTAATGAATGTGTATTAAGTTGAATTGCTTTACCACTCTCCCTCTTCAGCCTCAGGCTACCCTACCTCTAAAAAGAGTGATGTTCCTATCTCTTTTAGAAGGCCAAGATGGAGAGACATAATTATTACCTATATACCTTCCTTTAGACTACATTTCATCTAGCCATCTATTCTAACCATTTTTCCATCAGCCCCAGCTGTGCCTCCTCACCTGAAACAATTCCCTCAGAATCAGACATTCCAAGATCATGCCACTTCTCCTGGTGGGGGTGGGGGGAGGGGTTCATTCACTTAATCTATGGAAGTCCACTTCGAAGCCAAAGTATCCAGACCAGTGAAGAAAGTTCCAGATCCTGCTTCACCTCTCAGCCTGCCATCTATTCCCTGACACTGGGTGCATGCAACAGCTTTCTGCTTGGTGCGATGTGGATGTGGCTGGGGCTGAGGCAGCCTCTCCAATCGGCCAACCCCAGGGCATGCAATTGTTGTTTAAGCAGTCCCTTGCTTGTCCTACATGTATAAGTATGTGTGTATACATACATATCCATAGCGGCACTTATATAAGTATATTAAAATGTGTATATATTTGGAAGAATATTATAATTATATAATATATAATGTGCATAATATATCATATAATTATGTAAATAGATATAAATTATATTAAAATATAAATATTTTATATATAAATTTAAAGATGTACTATTTATATATGAACATATACATTTCTATTTTATATAAATATGCTACATAAAATAAATGTATATAAATTTAAATATATGTGTGAATGTGTGTGTATATGTTTCAACTTGGAATTTGTTGAGGAATATGTATAGTAGTGAGAATTTTAAGACCTGCCCTGTCCATCTACATAGTTGTCCTTGCAATCTTTTCCCAAGACACTTTTCCATTTAGTTTTCACTTGAAGGGATTATCCAAATCAACCAGAACAACTCCAAGGCAACTAGGTGGCACAGCAGATAGAGCACTGGGCCTAGAATCAGGAAGACAGGAGTTCAAATCCAGCCTCAGACATGTATTAGCTATGTGACCCCAGGCAAATCACAATTTCTATCTGCCTCAGTTTCCTAATATGCAAAATAATATGCAATGATCCAAAATTGTAAGGAGCAAATGAGGTATTTATAGAGTGCTTTAACAAATTTTAAATATTATACAAATGCTAACTTTTTTTTTAAAGCAAAAGGGGTCCAGTAACTTGTTCAAGGTTACACAGCCAGGTGTTTCTGGGTGGGTGCTAAGTGTCTGAGCCCGGATTCGATCCCAGGTCATCCCGACACTGGGGCTGATGCTCTTACTCGCTATGCTACCTGGCTGCCCCACACTATTCTTTTCAACAATTTGGAAAAAAAGTAGAATAATCTGAGTTTCTTATGCCCTTTTTTGAGATTGTTCTAAATAAATTCATAAATTCATAGGTTTTCAGGGCTAGAAGGACCCTCAGATGCCAGAGCACCATAGATTTAGAGTAGGAAGGAACCTTGGAGGACATCTATTTCAACCACCTTCAGATTAGAAACTGAGACCCAGATAAATTAAGTTCTTAGGCTCAAAGGAGCACAGATCCAGAGTTGGAAGGATCTCAAAGGCCATCTAAGCCAACCCTCTCATTTTAAAAATAAGGAAACTGAGTCTTCTGACTGTAATTCGAGTATTCTTGTCACATGAGAATCTAGAAATCACCAAGCTCTAGAAATCACTCTCTGCATGTGTTGCATGGTGTTGTGTAAGGCTCATCATTATACAATTACAGTTCAAATTATCAAATTGTGCTTCTCAATTATGATGTGATTCTGTGTTCTAATTATGTAATTATGGCACCCATGCTAATTGCATAATCAAGATGGTCAATTATGTCATTAAAAGTATGACATTTGATTCCATGCTCCAAAACGTTCTTTTAGAAGAGAATATGATTTATCAAGAACTATGAAACTTGACAGGGACTCTTTTCCTTAGGCAAATCAAATGTGAACATGGAAATTCACAAAACATTTCAATGGGCTTTTATCAAGCATCCACGAAGTTCTTTGTCCTCACTGTCTCCTCTGTCCTCTCCATTGCTCAGTACTTTCCTGGACCCCTGCACTGGCTAAATTTCCCTTCCTTCCCTATCCTTATTCCACTGTACATTATCCACCACTATGAAATCCCTTGCTACCTTGTCCTATTGTCAGTAAATCATTTCTTGCCAAGCCCAACCCTAGATTCCTCCCACCAGATGATGCCCTAGCTCATTTCAATATACTTGCTGCTGAATGAAGATGAAAGAGAAAATAACAAAGTCATGTTTATCGGGTCAACTACAAATTTGTCATTTAATTTTCGCTGGCCCACCATGCTTGAAGGCAATCATATTGTTGTTCCCTAATTAGTTTAATACTCCACTCTCCAAAGCAACTGTTTGGGTCATTTGATAAATAATGTGGGAACAGTTCAGCTGTCTCTCAAAGCATCCCCTTTCACTTTCTTAGCTAAGGATGTCACCATATGCTTCACTGAAATACTAAACTCCCCCTTCTCCCCTCCTCCTCATCTCTCATTAGTTTGATATATTTCCCGACTATCTCCTTCCTCACTCCAGTCTCAGATGAAGATGTTGCCCTTTTGGCCAAAACCAAGCCATCTGTCCATTTTTCTTCTTATTTCCTCTTGAATTCTCCAGAAGAGCATCTCCTTTATCACTCCCACTCTCTCTAATCTTCCATCTCTCTCTGTCTTGCTCTTTCCCTTTCACTAAAAGTCTATAAACAAACCCACATCTCTCCCATTCTTAAAAAAAAATCCTTACTTGATCCTAACATCCTTGTAAGGCATGGTTTTCCTTCCTTCTCAGTTAACCTCCTTCAGAAAGTCATCTACAGTCAATGCCTCTACTTCTCCTTTTCCAAGATCAGTGTCTTTACTTGTCTTCTCAATTTGAGGTGGCATATGACTTGTGCTTTGAAGGAAATTAGGAAACCCAAGTGGCAAAGGTGAGGCAGAAGTAGATTCCAGATACGGGCACCTGTGCCAAGGTAAAGAAGTAGGATGGAATGCCATGATCAGGGAACAGCTAGCTAGCAATGTTCTCTAGTACAGTCATAACAAAGTACTGCTTAATGACTTTTTGGGCCTAGTGTTTAGGGTGAGGTGCTGGAAGATATTTAATGCAACAAATATTGTGCTTCCAATTAGCAATATTAGGGCTCAGCAGCTCCCCTTTTAATCTAATTGTCCTAATTATCCAGTTAAGATTCCATGTAATCTCATTCAGTCTAATTACTTTCAATTAGGTTTCAATGAAGCTTGTATTGAACCATCTACAAGTCTTGGGAGTGCTCCATGGGGGGGCTGGCATTTTCCAGTTGGGATGTGTACTGAAGCAGGAACCATCCCCACTGGCTTTGTTTACCAGAGCCAGCACACATGGGCTTCATTAAAAATGCAGAGGGTAGTACACTATCATTCTGGGAAGCCTGCCTTCATCATGGGCACAGTGCCCACTGATTCTGGGTACAGGCTAATGGATTAACCCCAAGTTCCAATCAAAGTGATTTCCCACTTCCATTTCTGTGGAAGAAAATGTCTAGAATCCTCTTGGATTGTCATTTTCTCAGTTGGGTTTCATCTTTGTCCATGTCAAATGCTTATTCTTCTCTGTGGCTTACCATGAAATTAAAGGGTCCGGTCTGACACTAGCTAACAGGTTTGAATGGAGGAGTTGTAATAACAGAAAGAACTAGGATGATTTTGGCCTGTTGTCATATTTGTCTCTGTTCCAACATAGCACAAGAAGTTGGGGCAGTACATGACTTACCACTCAGCACTTGGCTGAGTCTGGGCAGGACTCAATAATATCCCATTACACTCGGATAACATAATTCTTTCAGCTATTCCCCAAACAATGGACATTCACTTCATTTCCACATTTTTTGCTACCACACAAATATGCTATGAACATCTGGGTATATACTTTATTTGTGCCAATGGGAGGCAGTATGGTACAGTGAATATAAAGCTGGTCTCAAAACCAAAAAGGCCTAGATTCAATTTTGACACCTATTTACTGTGTGACCTTGAGTAAGTCACTTAACTCCTAGATGCCCTAGGGAACTAATGAAGGCTCCAAGTTGAAGAGAAAGTGGAGACCCACATTGGTAGAGACTCTTTCCTCACCTAAGAGTTTCCTGTACCTATGAAATCACAGCACTGGTCTTTAACCCCTGTTTCATACACTCAATACCAAGAAGCTTAAGAGAATCTGAAAATTTGATAAGCAAGACATCTTTGCTTTCATCCAAGTCCCTGAGCCACAGAAAAATTACCCAGTGAAAGGACTAGACAAGTGAAATGGGCAAGCATTTAACCAGGGAATGGAGAAATGGAAGCCCTTGATAAACCCCTCATTATCCAGAACGAAAATGAGATGTGATAGAGAGAACTTTCCATAGAAATACATTAATGAAGAAATTCAAGTGGTTTAATTAATCATGAAAAAAGTAGTCTGTTTGTTTGTTTGTTTTACCCACTTAGTATTTCTTCCTTCATCTAATATTAGATTTTTTTTTCTTTTGAAATAAAAATGGACTTGGAGTCCAAGGGCCTGGGTCCAAATGATGGCTCTTATTCTACTCTGCCTTTGTGGTGCTGAGAACATTATGCTACTGTCTGGGTTCCAGTTTCCTTGGTAGGGAATGAAGGGGTTGGACTACATGACCTCTTCATGCCCTTCTAGCTCTAAAACTTATTGTCCCTTTTGGACCAGAGCCATTGATACCATTGACACAAGCAACTCTTAGATGAGGAAACTCCTACTACCAACAGGTCAGTCTCTGCTCTGCAACATATAGTTTTATGGATATGCCTGGGGCCCTAAGAGGTTAAGTGACTTGTCCCAGGTCTTTCAGCCAGTAGGAATGAGAGAGGGAATAGATCTACACACATATATGTGTTTAAGTCTATGTGCATTTATACATATAGATTCTATTTATACATATAGAATCTATACATATAGATTCGTATGCATGTGTATTTTCATGGTATTACAAAAGGCTAAAGTTACTAAAACTTAACATTACATTAAAACTTTGGGGACATTCTCTATGTTACATTATTAGAGATGGCATATACATGTGTGCATGCATGTGTATATCTGTATATGTGGGTGTGCATGGATGTGCATGCATGTATCTGGTAGGTGACATGCATGTATGTTTATTGTATATTTATACAGCAAACATTAATTTCA
>NW_027185573.1:7533294-7571144 GCF_028583685.1 Petaurus breviceps papuanus | reverse complement strand
GTATGCACATAATACACATGAGATCACATAGGTTTGCATGCATGTATCATTGTAAGTGTGTATGTGTGTATGATAGCGCATATAGAATGGAAAAGAAAACCTCTAAGATACCTTCTGACTCTGAGATTTTGCTTACATAGATATTGAAAATGCAAATAGAATGGAGTCATTAATTAAAAAAAAACATTAATTACAAAGGCAAAACAATTTTAGATTATGGTGTAGTATTTCCATTACTGTTTCTCATGACCCCCTACTAGGGTGCTTCCCATTAATAATCAGCCAGATTTATTTTCATTAAAATTTTTTATTCAGAGTCTATAATGAGAACCAAAACCATTTCCCTCCAAAAGTTTGGGGGCACAAATACACATAGTCTCTGGGGAGAATGAGCACAGACCTAAAGTACAAAGGCAACGCTGCACCTATGTAGAGAAAATAAGCAACAAAGGCAAATTATTAAGCTTGGAGATGACAGAAAACTGAAGAACTATTTCACATATTGGTTAGCAAAGGCAGAGTCCAAAACGATGTCAGCATGGGCTAAGTGGATTCAGAAACCTGGGATCCAAACACTGCTTCTGTTGCTTCCTAATGAGGTAGCATTTAACTTTTCTGGTCTCATTTTCCTGATCTGTAAAATGACAGGGTTGGGCTAGTTGGCCTCAGTGCTTCCTTCTAGCTGAGCCTTCTAATCCCAAGCTGAAATACCATAGAAGAAATATGAAGTTATCCACAAGTTCAAAAAATAAATAACTGAACTGTTAAACAAAGGGGAGTGAGTGTGAATGTGAAAATGAAGAGAAAGTAAATGTGAAAAGAAAATCTTTGAGCAAGTTAGCTGGTACAGTAGATAGAATGGAGCCTGGAGTTAAAAAGAACTGAGTCCAGCCTCAGACATTTACCAGCTGTGTGACCCTGAACAAGTCAATTTATCTCTGTTTGCCTCACTTTCCTAAACTGTAAAATAGAGATAATAATGGAAGAGAACTTAGCTACCAGGGTTGTTGAGAGGATTAAATGAGATAACATGTGTAAAGTTCTTAGCATAGATTCTGGCACTCTATATCAATGCTTATTCTTTTTCTTTTTTTTCCAATTTTGATGTGTCATAGTGAATTACAGAAGTAAACAAAAGAAAATCTCTCTGGCTAAGGCTATGTCTGTTCTGCTATACTCTGTCCAGTTCATAAAACATCTGGACAACTGTGCTCAATTCTGGATGCCATAGGACTTTAGGTCCATTGTTTACAAACTGGGATGGTTTCAGAGAAAGGTAACCAAGGTGGTAAGAAGACTAGAGACTGTTCAATGATTCACTTCCATGAGCATGTGCTATACAAGGTACCATGGGGATACAAAGGACCTCATCACTGAATATAGCATATTCCCAGAGAAATAAATATGTGTGTTTGAGGATAAAGTAAGCACTGCCAACTGCAGGGAGTGTGGATAGGGGGTGGAATCACAGAAGTTTTCATAGGCAGGCAGCAACTGTGCTGATCCTTAAAATAGGATAATTTCCAAGAGAAGGAGTAGAAAGGGGAGAACATTGCAAATTTGGGGAAAGCATGTGAAAACAGAGGGTTGATTGTCTGTAGACTCTGCTGCTGGGGAAGTTAATTATGGTGGATTGAATGAATTTGGGAGTTCTGAGCCCCACTGGAGCTAAATCCTCAGATAAGGAAAAATAGGAGGTTAATTCATCCATGCTGATCAATATTAGAATTGGGCCTGAGAATTGGGCACCAATCCTGGGTGAGATAGAGACACAACCCTACCCCCAACATCCACTCTCCCCAAAAAAGAAAATCCTCAAAGGCAGCAGAGTAGACCTGTGGTTTCATTGGTTTAACAAATACCCAGATAGGTCAAATACCTCTTCCAATGTGGGTCAACACCCTTTTCTCAAATGGTAGTCTTTGCTGCTTAGAGTATTGAGATGTTAAGTGTCTATGACCAAGGTAACACAACCAGTAAGTGTTATACTGGGACTTGAACCCAGGTCCATCTTGACTTTTAGGAGAGCTCCCTATTCATTATACCTCACTTCCTCTCAATAGTATTTAGCCTTAAATTGAATTTACCACCTGTATTGAGCTATATTCTGTACCAGCCAAATAGCAAAAAGATATGGTACTGGTGTACCAGAGGCCAGCACTGGCTTCACCTCAGTCTCACTGGAATAGTTAGTAGTCCTGTTCATCTGTTTGAAGGGAAGTATGTATGTATGTATGTGTGTATGTAAAACAAAGCATATTTGATGGGTAAGGAAGCCAGGATGGCAGTAAATTGTGGAGGGTCCTTATTCCAGGCTGAGAAATTTTATTCTAGAGGTACTGAGGAGCCCCAGAACTTTTTTGAGTAGGAGAGTGAGATGGTCAGACTTATGCTGTCTTTTGGCAGATATTTGAAAGATTGATTAAATAAGATATTGTCAGCAAAAACTTAGTTAAGATATTGTCAGTTAAGAAGCTGTTTAGGGAAGAAGTAATGAGAGTGCAAATTGGACTGGAAGCCACTTGAGTAGAGAGAAGGCAAGAAAGGTGAAAGATATTGGGGAGATAAAATCAATAGAACATAGAAAGTGATCATATAGGGAATGTGAGAGAAAAGAAACTAGAAACCATTTAGAAGTATAAACCTGGGTTGATTAAGAAGGTAGTGGATCCTTCAACAGATTTAGGGAGTTTGGGGGACAGTTTGGGTTTTGAATTATGTTTGGATGGGTTGAGTTTGATATGCTAACATGTCATCCCAGGTAAAGATGCCCAGAAGACAGCTAAAAATGAAAGACTAGAATTGGCGATAGTAATTGGGTCTGAATATGTAGATTGGAGAGTCATCTATATACATTGATAATTGAACCTCTGGGAACATAAGGGAGGGAATGTAGAAACAGGGGAGAAAGGGATCCAAGACACAGACTTGGAGGGGAAATTCACAGCAATGGAGAGAATGAAAGACGATAACACAGCAAAGAAGACTGAAAAGGACCAGTGACACACATAAGAGACACAACATGTATAGTGGACTTGCAGTCAGAGGATTTGGGTTAAAATCCTAGCCCTGATTTGTACAAGGTGTATGGTTTAGAACAAGTCATTCACTTCTCTGGATCTTTTTCATTATCTGTAAAATGGGGATTATAATAGAACTTACCTCAGAGAGTTGTCATGAGGATCAAATGAGATAATACATGTAAAAAAAACCTTTCCAAACCTTAAAAAATTATATACTTGTTAGCTATGTTATTGGTATTATGATTATTATTAGAATGAGGAAGAAGAGGAGGAAGAGAAGGAAGAGAAGAAGAAGAAGAAGGAGAAGAAGAAGGATTAGGAGGATGAGGAGAACGAGGAGGATGAGGAGGAGGAAGAGGAGGAGAGGAGAAGAAGAGAAGGGAATTAGTAGGAGGAAGTAGAAAAGGAATAAGGAGGAGGGAGTAACACTGTATATGATATATAAGGACCCTATTGGCAACAATTGGGGGAACTGGGAAGGTTGAACTTGTAGATTAGAAGACTTATGACATGATAGCTTCTCAAAGGATTTTGATGTAGAATAGTATTTAGACTTCTGCTTAGCCTCACAGGGCTATTGGAGCAATCGGTGCGGGCAACAAGACAGATTTAAGTGCAATATAAGGTAAATCTTCCTAGCAGTGAGAACTTTCGAACAATGGCCCCAAGATGACAGGTTCTGAATCAATGGAAGCCTCAAGATGATCACTTTTCAAAGATACTGTAGGTTGAATGTCCATGCTTGTACAGGTTGGACTATATGAATTCTGAGATGCTATGATTCTCTGAAGGATAAAAAAGGATGTATATTAGTCATGTAGTGTAAGTGAGTGATATACAGTCCAAGAATTGCATTGCTTATTGTCCATGAAATGACAAGAAAAGCAAAGCAAAACCCACAACATATTGAGAGCACCCTTCATCTAAAATTTTCCAAAAACCCAGACCAAACTACCTTAAGAGTTACATTATAGCAAATGACCATAGTAATCTAATATATGGTAAATCCAAAGATCCAAGTTTTTGGAACAAAAGCTCATTACTTAACAAAAACTTTTGGGAAAACTGAAAAACAGTATAGCAGAAACCAAGTATAGACCAGCATCTCACACTGTATACTATACGCTGTCTACCCTCAAGATGAAAAGTCATCAATAGGTTGTGGTAGAAACCTAAGACAAGGTGTCTACACCAATGAGGCTGTGTAGTCATTGGAATAGATTATATTCCTATTGTACCCTGTAACCATTTTTTCTATACAAGTCTCCTTGGTTTCTTGCCTTCCACCAAGAGAAAAATGTGCTTGGATTTCACATATGTGAGTGAATCATAGTCTCCAGTTGCCAGCAGGGCTATCATTAAATGCATATTTTCATGTAATGAAAATTGTCATCAAGGGACAGGATCTTACCCTCCATAGTGGAACTAACCATACACACAGGACCTAAGATGCTAATAGATCTCCTTGTCCATGAATTTTAATTAGATCAAGTTATGAATGATGATGAAATGAAAATCAAAAAATGAGTTTCTTTCTATAGGGAGATGTACTAAGAAGGCATTAAGTGAGGGGGAGGATGGAACCATCAATCTGAGATTTATTTTCTTTAACTGAAAAATCAAAGGACTGGAAAAGATAATCACTAAGTCATTTTTTTTTTCAATTTTTAACCTTTTTATTTAAAGGTTTGATGTCCTTCCCCCTCTCCTTCCCTTTCCCTGAGAGGGCAAGTGATCAGATATAGCTTATGTATGTGCAACTACATAAAACCTTTTCATATTAGTAATTTTGCACAAGGAGACTCTAATAAAAGGAAAAAATGAAAGTGAAAAATGGCATGCTTCAGTCTATTTTCAATCAGAATCAGTTCTTTCTCTGGAGGTGGATAGTATGCTTTATCATTAGTCTTTTGGGATTGTCTTGGATCCTTGTATTGCTGAGAATAACTAAGTCATTCAAAGTTCTTCACTGAACAATATTACTATTGCCATATAGAACATTCTCCTAGTTCTGTTCAATTCATTATGCATCAGTTCATGTAAGTCTCCCCAGGTTTTCCTGAAATCATTCTGCTTGTCTTTTTTTATAGCACAATACTATTCCATCACAATCATATACCACAACATGTTTAGTCATTCCCCAATTGATGGAAATCCCTTTGATTTCCAATTCTTAGCCAACACAAAAAGAGCTGCTATAAATATTTTTGTACAAATAGATCCTTTTCCCTTTTTTTGGATATCTTTGGGATATAAACCTAGTAGTTGTATTGCTGGATCAAAGAGTATGCATACTTTTAAAGCTCTTTGAGCATAAATTGTTCTCTAGAATGGTTGGATCAGTTCAAAACTCCACTAACAATGCATCAATGCCCCAGTTTCCCCTCATCCCCTCCAAATCCAACATTTTCCTTTTTTGTCATATTACCCTTTCATATAGATATGAGACAGTTTCTCAGAGGTGTTTTAATTTGAATTTCTCTAATCAAAAGTGATTTAAAGCTTTTTTTTCATATGACTAGAGATAGCTTTGATTTCTTTGACTGAAAACTGCTTGTTCATACTCCTTGCCATTTTTCAGCTGGGAAATAACTTGTATTTTTATGAATTGACTCAGGTCTCCATATATTTGAAACATGAGATCTTAATCAGAGACATTTGTTGCAAAAATTTTTCCCAACTTCTTTCTTTCTTTATAATTTTGTTTTATTGGTTTTGTTTGTGCAAAACCTTTTTAATTTTATATAATAAAATTATTTATTTTACATCTTGTAATTCTCTCTATATCTTCTTTGGTCCTAAATTCTTCCCTCATCCATAAATTTGACAGAGAAACTATTCAATGCTTTCTTATTTTGCTTATGGTACCACCCTTTATGTGTAAATCATGTACCCATTTTGAACTTACCTTGTTATACAGTGTGAGATGTTGGGCTTTACCTAGTTTCTGTTAGACTCTTTTCCAGGATCCCCAGCAGTTTTTGTCAAATAATGAGTTTTTGTCCCAAAAGCTTGGATCTAATTAGTTTTATCATACACTAGATTGCTATGATCATTTAATACAATGTAATTTGTACCTAAACTATTTCACTGATACACCATTCTATTACTTATACAGTACTAATTGTTTTTATAATTACCACATTATAATATAGTTTGAGATCTGGTAGAGCTAGACCATGTTCTTTCACATTTTTTTAAAATCAATTTCCTTGATATCCTTGAGCTTTTGTTCTTCCAGATGAATTTTGTTTTGATTTTTTCTGGCTCTATAAAATAATTTTTGATAATTTGATGGGTATGGCACTGAATAAATAAATTAATTTAGGCAGAATTGTAATTTTATTGCATTGGCTTGCCCTACCCATGAGCAACCCATATTTTTCCAGTTGTTTAGATCTGACTTTATTTGCATGAAGTGTTTTATAATTGTGTTCATATGGCTCCTGGGTTTGTCTTGGCACGTAGACTTCCAAGTATTTTATATGATCTACAGTTATTTTAAATTGGAATTTCTCTTTCTATATCACTACTGGACTTTGTTGGTAATATGTAGAAATACTGATGATTTATGTTAGTTTATTTTGAATTCTGCAACTTGATTAAAATTGTTAATAATTTCAAGTAGTTTTTTAGTTGATTCTCTTTTTCTAAGTATAGCATCATTTCATCAGCAAAGAGTGGTAGTTTTCTTTCTTTCTTCATTGTCTATTCTAATTCCTTTCATTTCTTTTTTCTTTTCTTATTGCTATAGCTAATATTCCTAGTACAATATGAAATAATAGAGGTGATAATGGGCATCCTTGCTTCACCCTTGATTGTATTTGGAAGGCTTCTAACTTATCCACATAACAGATAATGCTTGCTGGTGGTTTTAAATAAATAGTACTTATTATGTTAAGATAAATTCCAATTATTCCTATGCTCCCTAGCATTTTTTATAGGAATAGGTGCTGAATTTTGTCAAAGGTTTTTTTTTATACCTATTGAGATAATTATATGGTTTTTGTTGTTTTTGTTATTGATACAGTCAATTGTGCTTACAGTTTTCCTAATACTGAACCAGCTGCATTCCTGGTATAAATCCTATCTAGTCATACTATCTGGTTCTTTTGATATATTGTTGTAATCCCTTTGCTAGTATTTTATTTAAAACATTTGCCTCAATATTCATTAGGGAAATCTACCTATAATTTTCTTTGTTTTGGCTCTTCCTGATTTGGATATCAGTACCATGTTTATGTCATAAAAGGAATTTGGTAGGACTTCTTCATCTATTTTTCTAAATGGTTTATATAATACTGGGAGTAATTGTTGCTTAAAAGGTTAGTAGAATTCTCTCATGAATTCATCTGGTCCTGGGGATATTTTCAATTTTTATTCATTTTTTTTTCTTAAGACAGGATTATTTAAGCATTTTATTTTTCTTCTGTGAAACTGAGTAATTTACATATTTGTATTTGTTCATTTAATTTACATTGTCAAAGGTATTGGCATATGATTGAACAAAAGAGCTCCTAACAATTTCTTAATTTCCTCTTCATTGGTGGTTAATTCACCCCCCCTTTCATTTATGATACTAGTAATCTGATTTTCTTCTTTCCTTTTATTAATCAAATTAACCAATGACTTATTTATTTTCCCCTCAAAAAACAACTTCTATTTTTTTAAAGCAGGTTAAGTGGTTAAGTAACTTGCTCAAGGTTACATGGCCAGTTATTTCTGGGTGTGGTGCTAAGTATCTGAGCCCGGATTCTATCCCCAGGTCATCCCGACACTGGGGCCGGTGCTCTTACTCGCTGTGCTACCTGGCCACCCCCTAATTTTGTTTATCAGTTCAATAGTTATCTTACTTGAAGATATATTAATCTCTCCTTTTACTTTCAGAATTTCCAATTTAGTGTCTAGTTGGGGATTTTTTTATTTTTTCTTTTCCAATTTTTTTTTAGTTGCATGCCTAATTATAGATCTACCTTTTCTCTATTTGATTGTTGTAAGCACTTAGGGATACAAATTTTCACTGAATTACCACTTTGGCTGCATTGAATACATTTTGCTATGTTGTCTCATTGTTGTCATTTTCTTTAATGAAATTATGGATTGTTTCTGTGATTTATTCTTTGACCCACCTTTTTGCATTCTTTAAAAAAAATTATTTATTTTTAATTTTCAACATTCATTTCCACAAGGTTGTGAGTTACAAATTTTCTCCCTGTCCTTCTGCTACCCCTCCCCACACCAAAATAGCAAGCCTACTGAATACCCCTTCCCCCAATCTGCTCTCTCTTACATCCTCCCCCATCCCCTTTCTGACTTTCTAGTAGGGCAAGATGGATTGCTATACCCACTGTTTCTATATCTTACTTCCCAGGTGCATGTAAAAAAAATTGTTTTGAAACTTTGATTTCCAGATTCTTTCTCTTCTTCCCTCATCACTCACCCCTACTTGGAAGATAAGTGATTCAATATAGGTTGTACATGTGTAGTTATGCAAAACATTTCCATAGTAGATATATTGTGAAAGACTAACTATATTTCCCTCCATCATATCCTGCCCCCACATATTCTACTTTGACCCTGTCCATTTTCAAAAGTGTGTGCTCCTAATTACCCCCCATTCTGCCCTCCCTTCTATCATCCCCACTCTTATTCCCTTTACCCCTACTTTTCTGTAGGGTAAGATGCCCAATTTAGTGTGTATGTTATTTTCTCTGTAAACCAAATTCAATGAGAGTAAGGTTGACCCATTCCCTTTTGCCTTCCTGTTCTTCCTCTCCATTGTAACAATTTTCTCTTGCCTCTTTTTATGAGATAATTTACCCTATTCCATCTCTCTGTACCTCCTCTCATTATATTCTTATCTCAACTCTTAATTTTATTTTTTAATATCATCCCTTTCTGTTCAACTGATCCTGTGCCCTCTATCTATGTATACATATACACATATATACACACACTCACATATGTATTTGTACACACGTATACCCTCCTATATAAACATGTAAATGTATATATATATATATATATTCCTTCAACTATCTTCATACTGAGAAAATTCTCATGAGTTACAATTATTGTTTTTTTCCATGTAGGAATGTAAACCTTTCAACTTTAATAAGTTCCTTATGATTTCATTTCCCTGTTTACCTTCTCATGCTTCTCTTGCTTCTTGTATTTGGATGCTAAATTTTCTGTTCAGCTCTGGTTGTTTCATCAAGAATTCTTGAAAGTCCTCTATTTCATTGAATGACCATATTTTTTCCCTGAAACATTATAATCAGTTTTTCTGGGTAGGTAAATCTTGGTTTTAATTCTAATTCTTTTAACTTCCAGAATATCATATTCCAAGCCATTCATTCCCTTAATATAGAAGCTACTTGACCCTGTGTTATCCTGATTGCGTTTGCACATTATTCAAATTGTTTCTTCCTGGGTGCTTATAATATATTCTCCTTGATCTGGGAACTCTGGAATTTGGCTATAATATTCCTAGGAGTTTTTTTCTGGGGATCTTTTTCAAGAGGTAATCAGTGAATTCTTTCAATTTCTATTTTGCCCTCTGTTTCTAGAATATCAGGGCAAATTTCCTTGAGAATTTCTTGAAGGATGATTTCTAGGCTCTTTTTTGATCATGGCTTTTAGGTAGTCCAATAATTTTTAAATTATCTCTCCTGGATCTATTTGTCAGGTCAATGGTTTTCCCAATGAGATATTTCACATTGCCTTCTATTTTTTCATCTGTTTGGATCCATTTTATAGTATCTTAATTTCTCATGAAGTCATTAGCTTCCATTTCCTCCAATCTAATTTTAAAGGAATTAGTCTCATCAGTGAGGTTTTGAAATTCCTTTTCCATCTGGCAAATTCAGCCTTCCTCTCTTCATTGGCTTTGGGGGCCTGTTTTGCCATATGAGTTAGTCCATTTTTTAAGGTGTTATTTTCTTTTTTTAAATTAATTTGTTTGTTTCCTTTTAGTTTACAGGATTCAATTCTACAATTCCTTGAATTTCACATTTTTGTCCCTCTCCCTCCTCTCCCCCCCCATGGAGGCATATAGCCAAGTATAGGATCTATAAATATTTTCACATTATACATTAGTCAGGTTATAAAGACGAATTGTATCAGATGGAATGAATAATGGTAAAGAGGACATAAAACCAAACAAGAGAAGGAAAAAGATTAGGTATTTTGCTTCCACCTGGATATAAACTCAGTTCTTTCTAGTTCTTTCTCTGTATGCACATATTTCTCTCCATCATGAGTCTTTGGGGATTGACTTATATCACTGCATTGCTGAGAAGAGTCCAGTCTATCAAAGTTGGTCATCACACAGACGTTGTGTCTGTAATTGTGTTTAAGGTGTAATTTTCTTCAGTAGTTTTTGGGTCTCCTTTAGCAGGCTGTTGACTCACTTTTCATGATTTTCTTGCATCATTTTCATTTCTCTTCCAATTTTTCCTCTACTTCTCTTACTTGATTTTCAAAATCCTTCTTGAGTTCCTCCATGGCCTATAACTAATTCATATTTTTCTTGGAAGCTTTTGATGCAGGAGTTCTGACTTCTTTTTCTTCCACCTTCTACATGCTTTGATACTTTTTGTCCCCCCCCAAAGATTCTATGGGCTAATAGCCCTTCCTCTGTTTCCTTATCTTACTAGCCAATTATTTGGCTTTCAAGCTCTTTGCCACGGTAGAACTCAGCTTCCATAATGGAAAGAGCTTTGTCCCCAGTCAATGGGATTTTCACAAACGTTGTCAGAGATCTGAGGAGGGCACCCTCTCTACAGACACCACACTGGAACACTGGTGTTTCTTACCCCAGGACCACTGCCCAAGACAGCAACCCAGATGCAAGCAGGATAAAGCAAGAGGGATTACTCTATGAATGGTTGCTTGATCCCCCTACTATCTACAGGCGAGGTGCTCCACAGGCAGCCATACAGTAGCAGCTGTGGTGCCTCCATCACCTATCACCCCAGGGTCAGGGGCCAGACTGTGGTTTTTCATAATAGAGCTCTCCACTGACCTTTTACTTACTCTTTGGTGTTTACAGGTTGAGAAGTCTGGAAACTGCCCCAGTTGCTGGTGATTCACTCTCCTGAACTCTGCTCTGGCTGCCACTGGTCAGGGCCACGCTGGGGCCAGAACCATGTGACTTGCTGGGACTTCTCTCAACTCCCAGAGCACTGTCATAGACCATTCCTGTCAGCCTGCCAGGCTGCCTTCAGTGGGATATTTGTTTCTGTCTGTCACTTTGTGGGTTCTGTAGCTCTAAAATTTGTTTAGAGTCATATTTTACAGTTATTAGAGGTGATTATGGAGTGATCTCATGGAATTTCCTGCTTTTACTCCACCATCATGTCTCCACTCCCCCTTTGACCAACTCTTTTAGGATTTATTTAATTTCCAATTAATTTTTAATCTCTTTCATTATTGAATGTAATTTCTATAGCATTATGATCTCAAAAGAATGTGCTGACTATTTCTTCCTTTCTGTATTTGGTTGTAAGGTTTTTATGTTCTAACACATGGTCAATTTTTGTGTAGGTGCCATGTAATGCTGAGAAAAATGCATATCCCCTTCAATTCCCATTCAATTTTCTCTAGAGATCTATCATATCTAACTTTTCCAGGATTTTATTCACCTCCTTAACTTCTTTTTTTGTTATATTTATCTAGTTCTGAGAATGGAAAGTTGAGGTCCCTTACTAGTGCAGTTTATTTTCTTTTCCTTCCTGTAACTCATTCAACTTCTTGAAAAATTTAGATGCTATACCATTTGGTGCATATGTGTTTAATATTGATAAGACTTCATTATCTATGTCACCAGTCAACAATATGTAGTTTCCTTCTCTATATCTTTTAATTAGGTGTTATTTTTGGTAGGTATTTTTGCTATTTTATCATGATTGCTACCCCTGCTCTCTTTGATTCAGTTGAAGCATAATGAGCTCTGTTCCAGTCCCTTACATTTACCCCGTGTGTGTCTTTCTGCTTGAAATGTGTTTCTTGTAAATAACATATTGTAGGATTCTGGTTTTCAATCCATTCTACTATCTACTTCCACTTTATGTGTGAGTTCATCCCACTCACATTTATAGTTATGATAACTGTATTTCCCTCCATGTTATTTTTGCTTGTTTATCCCTCTCTCTTACTCCCACTCTTTCCCTCCTCACAAGTGTTTTACTTTTGATCACCACCTTCCCCAAATATACTCTTCCTTTTATCAGTTCCCCTTCCCCTTCTATTATTTCTGTCCCTTTTTACTTCCTTATAGGGTAAGATAGATTTCTATATCTAACTGAATATGTATGTTATTCCCTCTGAGCCAATTTTGATGAGCATAAGGTTTAAGCTTTGTGCTACACTGCCTCCACCAAATTTCCCCTCCATTTTAATAGCTCTTTCATGCCTCTTTTATGTGAGATAGTTTATCCCATTCAATCTCCTCCCTCCTTCTTCTCCTAGTGCAGTTTTCTTTCTCACTTTTATTTTGGGGTTTTTAGGGCACACAATTCCATCAAAGTCACCTTATATCCACACCCTCTGTCCAAATATGTTCCTTCTAATTTATCTTAAAGTAATAAAGTTAAGTTGCAAACATCTTGCCATATAGAAATATAAGCAGATTAACATTATTAAGTTTCTTATGTTTTCTCTTTCTTGTTTCTTTTTTTACCTTTTTTATGTTTCTCATGAGTCTTGTATTTGGAGGTCAAAATTTTTATTCAGCTCTGGTCTTTTAATTAGAAATGCTTGAAAGTCTTCTATTTTATTAAATATCCATTTTGTCTCCAGAAATACTATATTCAATTTTGCTAGGTAGGTGATTCTTTGTTGTAATCCTAACTCTTTTGCTTTCATATCCCAAGACCTCCAGTTCTTTAATATTGAAGCTACCAAATTCTGTATAATCTCAATTACAGTTACATGATATTTGAATTGTTTATTTTTTGCTGCTTGAAATACTTTCTCATTGATCTGTGACTCTAGGATTTGGCTATGATGTTCTTGGAGTTTTCATTTTAGGATCTTTTTGAGATGGTGATAAGCTGATTCTTTGCATTTCTATTTTGCCCTCTTGTTCTAATATATAAGAGAAGTTTCCTTTGATAATTTCTTGAAAGATGTTGTCCAGGTTTTTTTCTTTGTTGTGGCTTTCAAACATTCCATAAATTTTTGTATTATCTCTCCTGGATCTATTTTCTAGGTAAATTGTTATTCCAATGAGAAATTTCACATTTTCTTCCTTTTTTACTTTAAAATTTTTTGTTTTTATCATATCTTGATGTCTCATAGTTTCTGCTTGTTCAATTCTAATTTTTAAGGAATTATTTTATTCAGTGAGCTTTTGTACTTCTTTTCCCATTTGGCCCATTCTATGTTTTAGAAAATTATTTTCCTCTGTAAATTTTGTTTATCTTTTCCCATGTTATTGACTCTTTTTTCATGATTTTCTTGTATTACTCTCATTTTTTTCTCAATTTTTCTTCTACTTCTCTAATTTGCTTTTTACAATTCTTTTAAAGCTGTTCCAGGAATCTTTTTGGACCTGAGACTAAATTTCATTCTTTGAGGATTCACATGGAGCCATTTTGACACTATTTTCCTTTTCTAAGTTTATGCCTTGATCCTATCACCATAGTAACTTTTTATAGTCAAGCTGTTTGTCACTTTCTTCTGCTTTTTTTTTTTTTTTTTGATGATTTTGTATTTTTATGTGAAAGTTGGGCTCTGGTCTTGCCTTGTCCCAAGTATTTTTGTGCTGGGGCTCTGGGCCTTACTGTTGGATTTCACTGGTCTTCAGGGCTTAGCTGCTTGCTTTCTCTAGAGGGTAGGCTTCCCTTTTGGTTTGTACTGGGGGTGGAGCCATCCTGTTGGCCTCCTCTGGGTTTGGGGTTTAGCTGCTGGCCTGCTCTAAGGGTAAGGCCTTGCTTCCGGGTTGCTTTGGTAACAGAGTCTTGTGGCTGGCCACAGGGACAGGATCTCACTGTTGGCCAGCCCCAGGGAGAGGCTTTACTACTGGTCAGCAATGGGGTCAATGCCTGGCTGGTGGCTTATGTTGGGAGTAGAGTTGCTAGAGTTGGGCCTTGCTGTGTAGCAAAAACTGCTCACTTGCTTAGGAAGCTACTGGATTGTAGGATGGTGGGGCCTGACTGACAGATTGCCCTGGGGCTTAGAACCTTGCTGCAGATCTCTGCTGTGAGGCTGGCTGCTGCTGCCACTTTTGGACCTTGTTCCCCTCCCACCCCAGTGAGACCTTTCCTGCCTGACAAACTGCTTTACTGTTCCTAGATCAATTCTGAAGCACTTTTCTAATTATTTGGAGGGAAATTTTGGAGAGCTTCGGAGGGTTCCTATTTCACTCTGTCATCTCGGCACCAGGAGTCTAAGCTATTTTTAACACTAAACTCTTTTGATCCTATCTAAAATCTAGTCTAAGACTTTGATTTGGGAAATTTAAGAAAGGGAAATCTTAAAAAGGAAACTTTAATTTCAATTTGCCCTGGGTAAAGACTTGCCAAATCCCAGTAATCAGAGAAGTTGATGGCTTCTGATGGTAGAGACATTTGGAAGCTGTGTGATCTTACATAAGGCTCTTTACCTGTCTGAGCCTATTTCCTGCTCTGTAAAATGGACATCATAAGTTTTGCCTTGACCTTGAGCTTCCTTTTGTGCACTGTCTTCTCCCACTAGATTATAAGCTTCTTGTGAGGGGGGGGGGGAACTGTCTTTCTTTTTGTCAGTACTTGTATCCTCAGTACTTAGCCCAGTGCCTTCCACATAGTCAGCACTCAACAAATATTGACTAATGTCATATGACATAGAAATGTGTAGTTATTTTTGCCAATTTTTTCTGATAAAAATAAGAATAGTGATACAAATTTGTTTGATAACAACAAATCTCATTCATATACATAGTGTAATGGTAGCCTCCTGGGCTACTGTAGCAGCAAGCACCCCAAGCGTCCTCAAGGTTTGCAGCTACCACAGGTTCTTGGATCTGCTTTGTTAAAGGAAAGCAACTCAAAATGGGTTAACAAGCTTACTTTAATCAGTCAGACATATATCGTTTACCTTGTTCAGGAGAAAAGGTCAGCACCCTGAACCTCAAAGTATACAGGCATAATTATCAAGACAGAAACATCAAGTAGACAGATTTCCAAACTGTCCAACCATTACATCCATACCCAGTCAACATCTGGGTTTCCACATTCTGGGTTTTTCAAAGCCGGGGGACTCTCAACAACGGCTTCCCAGAATTCAGATCAAATCACAGAACACTTCTCAAAGGGAGTCCCAAAACAAAGCCTCACATCAGGGCTTATATAGCCTTCTCCTGGCTCAGAGAATGTAACAACCTTTTGGACCCACTGGCCAATCAAAAAGTATCAACTGAAAAACAAGCCTCCCTCACCCCAGGCTTCAGGTGCACATTAGCCTAGGGGCAGGGAAGATCTTTAAAATTTACATTCTTATTACAGCTACTAGTCCTCAACTTGTAGACACTGGTTGGGTTCTGCAATGGGAAGGGATAACTACCCTGAAGTTCTAAGTGCTATGTATGTCACCAGTCCTAAAGCTATAGCTCTCTGACTAGCTAAATTTAGAAGTCTCTGTTCAGGGAGAATTATAATTCATGTTTCTTTTAATTATTATTTCTAATGGTAAAGCTGGCTAACAGTGGTGTGATCCTGGGTGGATCTCTTGACTTCCTGATTTTTTTTTTCAAAATTCAACACAGTTTAATAATAGTAATTTTTCTTTTACAAATGCTTATTAATATATTACTTAGGATCCAACATGTCCTTGGGTTTCACCCACTCATCAAACTGTTCTGCTGTGAGATATCCAAGTTCAATAGCTGTTTCTTTTTTTCCAACTTTTTTTTAATTTTAAGTTTTCAACATTCATTTCCACAAGATTTTGCGTTACAAATTTTCTCCCTGTCTTTCTCCTATCTACCACACCAAAATAGCAATCCTACTGAATACCGCTTACCCCAATGTACTCTCTCTTATAGCCTCCCCCCTCGCCCTTCCAACATTCTAGTAGGGCAAGATGGATTTCTATACCCAGTGCCTGTAGATCTTATTTCCCAGTTGCATGTAAAAATAATAATAATAATTCTTTAAACATTTGATTTTAAAACTTTGATTTCCAGATTTTTTTCCCTGCTTCCCTCATCACCCACCTCTACTGGGAAGATAAGTAATTCAATATAGGTTGTACAAGTATAGCTACTCAAAACATTTCAGTAGTAGATATATTGTGAAAGACTGAGTATATTTACCTCCATCCTATCCCACCCCCCACTTATTCTCTTTTCTACTTTGACTCTGTCCCTTTTTAAAAGTATGTGCTTCTAACTACCCTTCCCCTCCAATCTGCCCTCCCTTCTATCATCCCCCCTCTTATCCCCTTCCCCCCTATTTTCCTGTAGGGTAAGATACCAAATTTAGTGTGCATGTCATTCCCTCCCTAAGCCAAATTCAATGAGAGTAAGGTTGACCCATTCCCTTTTGCTTTCCTGTTCTTCCCCTCCATTGTAACAGTTTTCTCTTGCCTCTTTTATATGAGATAATTTACCTTATTCTGTCTCTCCCTATATCCTCTCGTTATATTCCCCTCTTACCTCATAATTTTATTTATTAGATATCATCCCTTCCTAATCAGCTGATTCTGTGCCCTCTGTATATGTATACATGTTCACACATATACACACACTCAGATATGTATTTATATGTGCATAAACCCTCCTATATAAGCAAATATATGTATATATACATATATGTATATGTCTGTGTGTGTTTGTGTGTGTGTGTGTGTGTATATATATATATATATATATATGTATATATATATATTCCCTTCAACTATCCTCATCCTGAGAAAAGTCTCATGAGTTAAAATTATTGTTTTTCCATGTAGGAATGTAAATAGTTCAAATTTAAATAAGTTCCTTATGATTTCTTTTCCCTGTTTACCTTCTTATGCTTCTATTGCTTCTTGTATTTGAAAGACAAATTTTCTATTAAATTCTGGTTTTTTTCATCAAGAATACTTGAAAATTAGGGGGAGGCTAGGTGGTGCTGTGAATAGAACACTGGGCCTAGAGTCAGGAGGACCTGGGCTCAAATCTGGCCTCAGACACTTAACACAAAAACTAGCCATGTAACCTTGGGCAAGTCACTTAACACTAATCATCCTCCAAAAAGCAAAAAAAGAAAAAAGAATTCTTGAAAGTCCTCTATTTCATTGAATGACCATATTTTCCCCTGAAACATGATACTCAATTTTGCTGGGTTGGTGACTCTTGGTTTTAATCCTAGTTCCTATGACCTCCAGAATATCATATTCCAAGCCATTCAATTCCTTAATGTAGAAGTTGCTAGATCCTGTGTTATCCTGACTGTGTTTCCACATTATTCAAATTGTTTCTTCCTGGCTGCTTGTAATATTTTCTCCTTGATCTGGTAACTGTGGAATTTGGCTATAATATTCCTAGAAATTTTCTTTGGGGATCGTTTTCAAGAGATGATCAGTGAATTCTTTCCATTTCTATTTTGCCCTCTGGTTCTAGAATATTAGGGCAATTTTCTTTGAGAATTTCTTGAAGGATGATTTCTAGGTTCTTTTTATGATCATGACTTTCAGATAGCCCAAGAATTTTTAAATTATCTCTCCTGGATCTATTTTCCAGGTCAGTGGTTTTCCCAATGAGATATTTCACATTGCCTTCTATTTTGCTCATTTGTTTGGATCCGTTTTATAGTATTTTGATTTCTCACAAAGTCATTTTCTTCCATTTGCTCTAATCTAATTCTGAAGGAATTATTCTCATCAGTGAGGTTTTGAAATTCCTTTTCCATTTGGCAAATTCAGTTTTTTAAGGCATTCTTCTCCTAATTGGCTTTTGGGGCCTGTTTTGCCATTTGACTTAGTCCTTTTCTTAAGGTGTTATTTTCTTCAGTCAGGTTGTTGACTCACTTTTCGTGATTTTCTTTCATCATTTTCATTTCTCTTCCCAGTTGTTCCTCCACTTCTCTTACTTGATTTTGAAAATCCTTCTTGAGCTCCTCCATGGCCTGTAACTAATTCATATTTTTCTTGGAAGCTTTTGATACGGGAGTTTTGACTTCATTTTCTTCCTTCTGTTCCATGCTTTGATCCTTTTTGTCCCTCCAAAAGAAATCTAAGTTTTTATTGCTCTGCTTGCTTTGCTTCCTCTGTTTACTCATGTTGCCAGTTAATCACTTGACTTTTGAGCTCTTTGCCATGGTAGAACTCTGCTTCCACAATGGAGAGAGATTTGTCCCAAATCACAAGAGTTTTTGTAGGTGCCAGAGCTATTAGGAGGGTGCTCTATCTGAAGCATCAATAAGCTCTGAACCACTGGCCACACACTCTAGGACTCCCACCCAAGAGAGTGATCCAGATCCAAACAGTTTAAAGCAAGAGTGATTACCTTGTGAATGGTCACTTGATCTGCAGGCCAGGAGCTCTGGAGGTAGCCATATGCGGCAGCAGCTGCAGCTACTAAGCCTCCACCAACCTCTTGCCCTTGGGGTAGAGGCCAAACTGCACTCTTCCTTTCCAACAGAGTTTCTTATTGACCTTTTTATTTTCTCTTTGGCATTTATGGGAGTCTGGTAACTGCCTCAGCTGCTGGTGATTTACTCTCCTGAAGTCTGCTCAGCCTGCTGCTGGTTGGGGCTACCCAGAGGCCAAAACCATGTGGCACGGGACTGTGCTCTGCTCCCAGCGTGCTATGATGGACACTTCTTGTAGGCCCTCCAGGCTGCCTTTAGTGGGAGATTTGTTTCTCTCTGTCACTTTATGAGTTCTGTAGTTCTAACATTTGTTTAGAGTCATATTTTATAGGTATTTGAGGTGATTGTTGGGGAGCTCATGGAATTTCCTACTTATATGCCACCATCTTGGCTCCACCCCTCTCAATAACTTGATTTCTTGATTTAGACTGAGAAATTTTTTGTAACTGGGGTCAGATAGGTTGCAAAGTGGATAGAACACTGCTCTGAAGTCAGGAAGACTTGCGTTCAAATCCAACCTCAGACACTTACTAGCTATGTGACTCTGGGTAAGTCACAATTTCTGTTTGTTTCAGTTTCTTCAATTGTAAAATGGGAATAATAATAGACCTGCCTCCCAGGGTTGTTGCAAGGATCAAATGTGATAGTAATTGTAATATTATATAGTATATAGTATTATATATAATATTATATAAATATTATATTGTAAGCATTATATAGAAGTTTGCTATCATTATTTTTATTACTACTGTTCATTTCACTGACTTGCTGAGGTTTCAGTCAGTAAACATCTGAGGCTAGACTTCAACCTAGTTCTTCCTGAATCTCAGAAAAATGATCTATTTGCAGTTCAAGGCTGAACTCTTTTAGTGCAGAGGCTGCCTCATTTTGTCCTTGTAGCTTCAGCACCTTGAGTACCCCAGTACTTGGGTACAGAATAACTTTTTAAAAAAAACATTGACTTTGTTTTGATTCTTTAATATTTATTTATTAGTAGGGGAAGCAATCAGGATTAAGTGACTTGCCCATGGTTACACAGCTGGTAAGTTTGTGAGTCCAGATTTGAACTCAGGTTTACTTCACTCCAAGGCCAGCACTTTTTATCCAATGCATCACCTAGATACCCTCAGGGTAACAACTTAATAAAGGCTTTCTAATTCACAAAATGAACCCAGGATTCAAATGATAGACTTTCTTTACAGCTGCTAAAATTGATTGAAAACATGGATGGGAAGACAACATGGAGAATCCCAGACTTAACTCAAACCAGGAAGAAAAGTGTTAATTAAACAATTAATTAATTTAGCAATTGAGCCAAGAAGAAAGGTCCCTGATACCAGGTACCTTTAGGCACCTATGGCCAGTATAAACAGAACTGCCAGAGCCAAAGTAGAACCACAGAGGCCTCTGGCTCCTGTCGTTTCTAAGATTCAGAGCTAAAGACACAAAACTTCTCTACGGTATAAGCTACTTGCTTGTGACAACAGAGCTGAGATTTGAACCCAGGTCTTCTAACTTCAAATTCAGTTTTCTTTTCTGTCTAATGCATCATGGAGCTAATCTAATTTTGCCTCTGATTGACTAGTATACACATGCCTATATTAGAATTATACATTTTTTATTTGAGAGATATCTTAGATATTGCTTAAGTCCAGTCCTTCAGAGATATACTGTGACTTACCTAAGGTCACAGGGATATTAATCTGCAAAGTTGGAATTGAACCTTCTATCTCCCTTTTCCCCTCGCCATCATCTCATTCTTTCTCTTTTCTCTATTCCCATGTCTGTCTTTCCTCTTCTTTCTTCCTTTTCTTAAAATTCTCACTCTAACTAACCACATCCACTCTACTCTTTTCCCATCCTTCCCCTCCTTCCATTTCCTCTTTGTCTCTGTCTCTCTGTGTCTGTCTGTCTCTCTCTTCCTCTCTCTCTCCCTTTCTCTGTCCTCTCTCTCTTTCTTCCTCTCTCTCCCTCCCTCTCCCCCTCTCCCTGTCTCTTCCACTCTTTCCCCTATTATCTCTTTAATACCAGTCAAAGAGTGGAAGTAAGAATAAAAAAAGAGGGAAGAAGAATAAATGGGAAGAGAACAGAATTGGCAATGAAGGAAAGTAAATGATAGAATCACAGTTCTAGGGATAAAAGAAAGCCTTCTAGTCTAGCATCTTCATTTTACAGTTGGAGAAACAGGTTCAGAGGGGTTATGTGACTTGCCCAAGGTCACATATGTAGCAAATTGTCAGAGAGTTAGAGTTCCAGGAAGGAGAAAGAAGGGAAAGGGAAAGGATTGGAATTAAAGAGAAAAAGGAAGGGAAAGAAGGGTGAAAGACAAAAAGAAAATGTAAGAAAGGGAAAGAGAAAGAAGAGGGAGATAAGCAAGAGTGCTAATAAAAGAGGAAGGGAAGTAAAATGGGGTGAGATAGAAAGAAAGGAAAAATTGGAGAGAGAAAAGGATAGAAGAGGAGAGGGCTAGACAGAATAAAGGAGAAAATGTAAAGAGATGAGGGAGAGAAAAGAGGAGATAAAAAAGAGAAATTTGAGTTGAAGGATAGAGGAAAGGGAAAAGGAGATGAGGGGTAAGGGGAAGGAAAGAAGGGGAGAAATAGATAAACAGAGAGAAGGAGAAAAAAGAAGAAAGGTGGAGAGAGGGAAGAGGGGAAAGGAGACAGAGACAGAGATTCTTGTGTTCTCAGGTTCTCTAGTTGAAGCTCCCATCCTAGGAACAAAGCTCTGCTTCTTCGTTTCTCTTGACAAATGCTTGGCTTTTCTCAGTAGAGGCTGTCTTTGGTTGGGGACACTTGATTTCATTTTCTGGGGATGGATAATCATTTAATTCTTTTTCTCTAAAGAGGCAGTGCCCCCTGCTGGCCTCTGCTTCCCAGGGCAATGACTCCCTCCTTTTCTTTCCTACCATTAGAAATTAGAAAGTAACCTTTTCTAATGTATCCTTATTCCAGTTTTCTCCAACTAAACACCCGTGCAACCCTGGGTGAGTCACTTCCCCTCTTTCAACTCCATTTTTTTGTAAAATGAAAGCATTAAACTGGATGGTCCCAAATACAAATCCCTTCTGGCTCTGATTCTCTATGGTCCCTTATAGCTTCTTGAGACCCATCTTCTCTTTGAAGGTAGGTCCTCCTCTCTTCTGATCTGTTCCTGATTATCATGTCTCCTTTTCTGGAACATGACCTTCTGTTTTGGACACCAAGTTTTGGGAAGGATATTGGCAAACTGGAGAGAATCCAAAGGAGCAGAAACAGGATGGTGAGTGATTATGGTATTTGAGCATCCATGCTAAGAAATGAATATGTTCAACTGAGAAAAGGAAAGACTGGCAGGGAGTGGGGAGTGAGGGATAGAGAAAAATGAGTAGTAGTAATGATAGCAGTAGTCATAGTATTATTAGTAGTAGCTAACATTTACTGCTTGTAAAGCACTTTGCATTCATTGTCTTATTTAATCCTTACAACAATCCTGTGTGGTGGGTTCAACTAATATCCCTGTTTTACAGAAGAAGCTAATGTTTGGGGAAGTTAAGTGAGTTGGCTAGGTTGATACAACTTTTAGGTGTCTGAGGAGAGATTCAAAATCAAGTCTTTCTGACTCCAGGCCTGGCACTATCCAGTGTCTAGATGCCCTGCTCCCTGCTAAGTAGGAATATCCAAAAGTGGCTGGTGGAATCTTTAAATCTCAGTCTCTGAAAGAGGATATTACTATTCTAATGACTCTGGTACCAATCTTGCTTACCTGTAGAGAGAGATCTGATTCAAACAAATGGGGAAAAAACCCTGGATTGGGTATCAGATGACTTGGAGTGTCATCCCAATTCTCCCATTAACTTGCTGTATGACCTTGAATCCTCAATGAATCCCTTATTAGTTTCAGTTCCTTCCTTTGAAAAATGAGGGAGCTGGATTAGATTATTATAAGGTCCCTTTTAGCTTCCTGACTACAATGATCTGACTTGCCATTCAGTGCCAAGCACAAAGCCATGAACATAGTAAGCATTGGGTTAATCCATTTGCAAATATATGAGATATTACTATAATCAGAGGTGTAGAATTAGGTTCTGGGATAAAGATAGTCCCTACCTGCAAAGAACTTACCATTCTCTCCTGTGTACATAAGTTAGGAATCCAAAGTGATTTCAAGAAGAGGATACTAATAGGGAATGAATGAAGGAACCCCTAAATATTTCAAGGACTCATGTTTTGAGTGATATCTACCCATGTAGACTTTAACTCCTGTACAATTTTATAGATGTTGCTCGAGGGTTGTGGAGCCTAAAAAAATTTAGCATCATGTAGTCAGCCTGTGAATCTTCCATAGGCTATTATTTTGGTACATTCATTAACAGACAAGTCTATACTCAAAGCTGGCTAGGGTCTGGCAGAACAGAGCTGACACAGAAGTAGGAGCAATGAGGGGAAAACTGGAGAGAAATAGATCTAGTCTCCAAATGGTGATGTAGAACTATGCTGTAAGGGTAACATGGTTGTCGTTCCCTCTTACTTTATCTAGGCTGAGCTATTGCCCCACTTCTCTCTTCTAGGAAGGATTTTCTCCTTGAAATGAATTGAATTGAATGGAACTGTAATGAAATCAAATTAAATTCATTCTGTGAATTCTGTGACTGTACCCTATACCTAGAATGTTCTCCCTTCTCTTCTCTTTATGCCTTCTGGCTTCCCTTAAAGACTCAGCTTAAATACTATTTCCTGTAAGAGGACTTTCCCAGTCCTTTATAATGCTAGTACATCCCCTTAGAGGTTACCTTCCATCTCTTCTGTTTATATCTTATATGTGTACAGAGTTTCTGCATATTGTCTCCTCCATTACCATGTGAGTCATTTAGGGAAACAACCATGTTTTTCCTCTCTTTTATGATCATCACTTAATACAGTCACTGGCACAGGATAAATGCTTAATCAATGAATTAATTAATATGATTGTTGACTAATTGACTAAGTGAAGTGAAAAATGTAGGCAATTACACAGATGGAAAGAGCTACAGGCATTATGGAGACTTATGGGTATGTGGCTGGGGTACAATAGCTACAAAGCCTCTCCTTGACAGAGAGAACTATAAATTTTTGAATGTATCAATGAGGGTTATGAGCCACCATAGCAAATTTGACAGCAGAATGCCCTTGTTTAGAATCTGGTCTACTCTTTTTAACTGCTTTCATCTTGTACTGATTCAAACTCCATGGGCCCATTCAATTGTCTGACTTGAGGCTAAGAAATGCCTTATAACTTTTGATGCATTATCTGATTTAGATCTTATTTCACCAAACTGATTTTTGGGTATTCTGCTCAAATCATTTCCATAGGAAGTGATAGGAGATATGTGAAATGTGAAATGACAAAAATCTACCTCTATCCCAAGATACTCCTTCTTTTTCTTTTCTTTTCTTTTTTGCTTTTTGGAGGGTAGTTGGGGTTAAGTGACTTGCCCAAAGTCACATGACTAATAAGTGTGTCAAGTGTCTGAGGCCAGACTTGAACTCAGGTCCTTCTGACTCCAGGGCTGATGCTCTATTCACTGCACCACCTTGCCACCTCACCCCCAAGACACTCCTTGATTGTCATACAAATGTGATTAGAGCAAGAACAAAAGAGCAAGTAAAATTTTTAAGCCATATATTTTCCTGTACCTGTGTATCCATTGGCAAGAAAACCTGGGACTCCAATGCTGATTCTGTCCAGGCCAAACCTTCCTGTATCTCTACATTAGTATTCAGTGCATTTTGGACCAACATTCCCATAGGTGAAACCGTTTGGCACTATGTTGGTCAAATGTCTGTATAACGGTGTTAGTATTTGTGGGAGTGTTTGACAGCTCATTGACCTTAGCTACAGCTCCTGGGATAGGAGGAGTGTCCAGCATGAGAGAACCGGCCATGGCAGGGTCTGATAACCCCTATCCCTCCCTTCTCTCAGATTTCCAGGAAGGTGTTCATTGTGTGGGTGGAAGAATATATATCTGCTTCTGTGCTCAGAACAATCTGGGAAGCTAGCATTCAGAACTCATCATTCACAAATCCAATTTTTTAAATTGTGTTGGGTCAGTAAGTACCCACTCACAGGAGAAATGCTTGGTGGGTGGGTGGGTGAGGAATTTTCATTTGATCAGATAAAAATTTTCTTGGTTTAACTATCATTCAACTCCATCTTTCTGATATAGGTTGGGAGTAATACTAATTTTAAAAGGACCTAATTTTTGACAGATGCATTTGCAATAGAAAAGGAGGAGAATCCACTGGTTTGAGAGATGTTTTCAAAGTCAGATAATTGTCAGGAATAAGAGGAGGGGGGAAATTGGGAAAGCAAGGGATTCTATAATTACTCTACAAACTAAAGCTAATTTATTTTCCTAGTCATTATTAGAAGCCTGTGAAATGAAGCAATCTACTTTGATATGCTCCAATGGACAGAAAAATATTGGTTCCTCTTATTTTTTCAGATTGTAAAACTTTGAAAGTGATTGAGCTGGGGTGTGAGGGAAGTCAAAGTAGGTATTCAGAGGGATACTGAAGGGGGCTGTGAGATAATAACTCAATGGAGAGGATCATGGGAGGCAGGACTTGGGTAATAGATAGTTACAGGATTTTAGTCACTAAGGCCCTGGGAAATGATGGAAGTTTTAAGCCATTTAGAGATGAGGAAACGATATTAAGCTTGGTT
Source organism: Petaurus breviceps papuanus (assembly GCF_028583685.1). NCBI lineage: Eukaryota > Metazoa > Chordata > Mammalia > Diprotodontia > Petauridae > Petaurus > Petaurus breviceps. The sequence continues at coordinate 7,545,880 of NW_027185573.1, read as the reverse complement.
TAGACATTTCCCTAAATAGTCTCCCTATCCTCTCTCCCTTAAAGCCATTTTCTCTGCTCCCATGGGTTCAATTATCACCTCAGTTCGAATGATTGCCAAATTTGCACTGCTGCTTACAGCTTCTCCCTTGAGCACAAGGATTGCATCAACATCAATGGCTGGTTGGTCATTTCCATCTAAGATGTTTTGTTGTCACCTATATCAAAGTGCCCAAAGGGACATGGTGGTTCTCCCTCATTAGAAGTCTTTAAGCACAAGCTGAATGCATCAATAAATGAATCAAAAAGCATTTATTCAGTTCTTACTCTGTTCCAGTATCTGTGCTAAGTACTAAGAATACAAACACAAAAAAGTGCAGTCTCTGGGAGTTTATGTTCTTAAAACAGCACAAAATAGGAGAGTGGTGGCCAGGGAAGGGAATTCTGCTTTGGGAAGTCACAGGGATGGTGAAGAGAGCCATAGGACACTGGTTTGGCCATGACTTTTCCAGCCACAATGATAGTTTTTATTAGATCACAGTCCCCAGAGAAAGGGGGGAAAGGAAGAATACGTGTCACATTTGTGAAATGTGATTGGGTAGGTGTGGCAGACCAGGAGATGTCAGCTCACTAAGGACAGCATGGCTAGGATGGGATCTGGGGACCCATTTGGTGACAGCTATAGAATAACCCGGAACATCTGTGAAGGATGGTGGAGTGTCTGGGAGCCAACCTAGATATATGTGCAGAATCCTCACCAACCAAGGATGACCACTCGAAGACGTATGTTATAGTAAGAATTTGTTTTTCTTGTATGAGTTGGAGTAGGTGGTTGCTAAGACCCATTTCAACTCCAAAAATTCTATGATTCAGATTCTATTAACTTACCACCTTTTGTCTAAAATAAAATCCTCCTACTGACTTAGGATCACTTAGATTTGGAATGGGAAAAGATCTTAGAGATTGATTTATCTTGTTTAACAGAAAAGGAAACAGAGGTCCAAGAAGGGGAAGTGACTGGCATCATCATCATCATCATCATCGACAACATTTATATAGCACCTACTATGAGTCAGGCATTAAGCTAAGTGATTTACAATTTTATTTTATTTGATCCTCACAACAAACCTGGGAGGTAGGTGTTGTTATTGGCCCTATTTTACAGATGAGTAAACTGAGACAGATAGAAGTTAAGTGACTTGCTCAGGTCACATAGCTAGTAAGTGACTGGAGTAAGATTTGAACTCAGGTCTTCCTGATTTTAGGCTCACGTCTCAGTAATAGTAGTAGTAGTAGTAGCAGTAATAGTAGCAGCAGCAGCAGCAGCAGCAGCAGCAGCAGTAGTAGTAGTAGTAGTAGTAGTAGTAGTAGCAACATTTATATAAGGTACTCAAAAAAAGTCTTAGTGTTGTTTTAGGTTATTGAAATTAAAAACCACACTAAGACTTTCAGAACACCCTCTAGAGTACCTTAAGATTTGCAATGTGCTTTGTAAATATTATCTCATTTGATCCTTGCCACAAATCTGGGAGGTAGGTGCTGTTATTATCCCTATTTTACAAATGAGGAAACTGAGACTGACAGAGGTTAAATGACTTGCACAGGGTCACACAGCTAGTAAGGCTAGATTTGAACTTGTCTTCCTGATTCCAGGTCCAGTGCTCTATGCTCTGTGGTGCCACCTAGCTCTCAACAAGAAGTGACAAAGCTGAAAAATGAATCCAGTTCTTCCCATCCTTCTTCTATTTTTCCTTTCATCAACATTCTATTTTCTCCACAGCCTCAGATACCACCATACTGATAAAAAAGGGGAAAACTCTTCTCAGCATCTTCAGATGGACACGATAGCCCTGGTGTGATAGATTCACTAAGACACCACCATTTTCCTCACTGGGGAGATCCAGGCCTGTATTCTTACTATAATCTTTGATTCTTGGCTCTCACAATTTTCCTTCAGTTGCCAGATCTTTTACATTAACTGCCACAATCTTCCTTGAATGTTTGCCCTCCTCTCCATTCCTACTGTAATCACCCTAGTTTAGGGCCTCATTTCTCATTTATTTTTTTTTCTTAAGCTGTTTTAACAGCCTTCACATTGACCATCTTGCCTCCAATGTCTCCTCTCTCCAATTCAACCTTTGTATTAGGGGCAAAGTAATCTTCCTAACATACAGATCTAATAATATCAACACCCTATTCAAATACCTTCAATGTCTTCTTATTGCCCACCAAAGAAAATTTAAATAAATTACCCTGACATTCATGGCCCTCCATAATCTGACTCCAATTGACCTTTCCAGCTATATTTCAGCGTAGCTCTCCACATCCTCCCCACCCTAGGCAAACGGAACAAGCAACTGTTTCATGATCTTCTCCCTTTTTCTACAGGACGTGGCTCTGCCCCCTTTATACTTATAAGACCTTGGGGAAAGCATTATTTCTATTTTTCCTTTCATAAACATTCCATTGCCTCCATAATCTCAGATATCACCATCATGATAAGAAAAAGTGGAGGAAAATTCTGGGTCCTAGTTTTCTCATCTAGAAAATGAAGGAGGCTGCTAAGGTCCTTTCTAGATCTATGTATGGTCCCTCTCCTGGAATGACAGATTTTTAGATTTTGGAAGGGACCTCAGAGGCCATCTAGTTTAGCACATATTAGAAGAAGAAAATTCACCCCCAAATACCTAAGTGGTCATGTAGTCTTTGCCTGAAGACCTCTAAAGAAGGTGTTAGGTTAAGTTTAAGTTAGACCATTACAGTTTTGAATAACTGTAATGATTAGGAAGTTCGTAGTGGTATTTTCCCCCTTTATGTTGAATTTAAATTTATTTCTTCCTAGTTTTCACCTAGTAATCCATATTCTACCTTCCAGGGCCAAAGAGAACAAATTAATCTATCTCAAACATCAATGAAATTAATCAATCAACAAAAATTTGCTAGGCACCTATTATGTGAGGGGTGGCTAGGTGGCACAGTGAATAGAGCACTGGCCCTGGAGTCAGGAGGACCTGAGTTCAAATGTGAACTTATACACTTAACACGTACTAGCTGTGTGACCTTGGGCAAGTCACTTAACCCCAATTGCCCTGCCTTCCCACCTCCAAAAAGAAAAGAAAAAAGCACCTATTATGTGCAGGCACTGTTCTAAGTAAGTCCTCAGAATACAAAGAAAGGCACTACCAGTTCTTGCTCTCAAGAGACCCACAATCTAGTGAAAACAACAGCTCTTCCTGGGTACAGCATCTTCTTCTCCTGGGTAGTTTGTTCAAGCCCTGTCCTCTGACACATACTGGCTCCGTGAACCTGGACAAGCCATCTAACCTCCAAGTGTCTCAAATAACGAAGATTGGAATTTTTAGAGCAGATGCAAATCTGCATTGGTAGAGAGGCTCTTTAGCCAATAAAATCACAGTTCTCAAAACAACTCCAATACTTTAATTCAACTGTAAATATCAATTATTTTATCTACCTAGAGAAGAATCTGCCTAACAGTAAGCATGATATAATGGCACAGGAGAATGACTTGTCCCATGATGAGTGTGGGCAGCACAGTGAATAGAGTGCTGGACCTGGAGTCAGGAAGACTCCTCTTCCTGAGTTCAAATCTGGCCTTGGACACTTACTAGCTGTGTGAGTCTGCGAAAATAATTTAACTCTGTTTGCCTCAGTTTCCTCATCTTCAAAATGATCTGAAGGAGGAAATGGCAAGCTACTCCCATGTCTCTGCCAAGAAAACCCCAAATGGGGTCTTGAAGAGTCGGACATGATTGGAATGACTGAACCACAACTGATAAATGCTTACATTTCTTTCTGAGTCCTAAAAATACAAAGATTTGAGATTAAGAGAATTTTAATCATTTAAGCATTCCCATAGTGCTTTGAAGTTTTTCAAAAGCACTTTAAATTCATTATCTCCTCTGATGTTCACACCAGCCCTGAGAACTAGGTGCTGCCCTTAGCTGCATTCCACAGAGTAGGACACAGAGAATCACATCACTGGCAGGTGTAAAGGTGTCATTTGAACTCAGGTCTTCTTTACTCCAGAGTTGGCATTTCATTCCCAGAATTATCCTGCCTCCACAGATGAATGGTTTACACCCTAAGAGATGTACCTACATAAGAATGGCACCATGGGCTGAGACTTGTCTTTTTAGTCGTTGAGACAACCAAGGGTTAGCTGCCTACACTACAAGTTACTAATTTGACTCTGCCCCAGAACTGGCCTTTGCTTTTTCTATAATGAATTGACCGGAATGTCTCTTTGTTGTGGGTCCACAGCCAAGTGGGTGCTGTGGGAGAACAGAGAGGACAGCTGAGGCAATCTCATGAAATAAGGGAAACTTTAAAGTCCAGGAGAGGTCACATCCTTCCCAAGAAGTAAGTGGCTGCACTTTGCCTCCCTAAACACACACACACACACACATACACACACACACACACACACCTATTTTTATTATCTGCTAAGATGAAATAATTATTGTCACTCATCTCCATGGAGACACCACACTGATGATTTATTACCAATGCTAGATTGGATAGTTCCATCCAATGTGGATGCTTCACCACCATGATACAACTCCAAGAGCCCCAGCTTTCAAATCTAGAGAATGGGCTTCTGATATTGGTTCTAGCCCAGCAGTATGGCTTTAGGCAAGTCTTTTCCTTTCTCTATGCTGCCCTTTTCTGGACTACAAAATGGGGCTAATAATCTGTGCCTTGTCTCCCTTCTGGGGCTACTATAAGATACAAGGAAATAAAGATAGGAATGAGTTTACACATTGAGAAATAAAAATAAGGAATTGTGATGATTAAAATAGGAGATAAAGACAATTTATCAACCACTTGAAACAATGCAATCTGCCCTGCTTTCCAATCCCCACCCCACCCCCATAATCTCCCAGTTTATTGTTGTTTATTTTAATTATACAGATTTTTAATAATGATAAGCTCACCTTCAAAGTCCTCCAACGTGCTTTCCATGTAATCAGGTTACTGAGCAGCAGATTATCTTTTTTTTTTTTTACAGATGTGCCACCCTGTTCTAAATATAAACACTCATTTTCATGGGCTCACCTAATGGGAGAGAGGGTGATGTACATGCCATTCTGGAGGCACTTTGGGGGACAATCTTTCTTTCTTACTATTGCCTGAGCAGAGATGGATTTTTCCATAATACCATCATAAAACATTCATAAACAGTAATGCTTTGTTTATTATGGGACTTGTAAATTACCTGCTAAGTGTCTCAAAAACCACTCTGGCCCATAACCACCTGGTGTCATCTGAGGGACCAGGAGAGAGAATGCTCTAATCCTCCAATTGCTTTATCATGATTCATATTTCTCATTCCATGAGGGGCTCAGCAGCAACAAGCAATAGATGGTAATTGAGTCATCTAATATTACAATGAGATGAAGGCGGCAATAGGATCACAAGAGCTCAGAGATCTCAGCAGCCATCTAATAAAATCACTTCATCTTTATAGATGGGGAAACTGAGGCCCAGGGAGGTCAAGTACCTTACGGTCATAGCTTGAGAACTGGGAGAGATCTTAGAGATGATTTAATCTGAAACCCTTCAGTTTATAAGACTCAGAAAACGAGGCTGAAAGAAATTAAGTGAACCGTCCATGGTCACACAACTAAAAAGTAATGAGGGTGGGATTTAAACACAGGTACTCTGACTTGAAATGCAGAATTATTTTCTGTTATGTGATGTTGCTTCCAAATGTGGAGCAGTTTCCAAGAATCATAGGACCATAGATTCAGAGGTGAAGGGAAACTCAGAACTCATCATTTTATAGATGAAGAAATGAGAGCCCATAGAGATTAAATTATTCCGCCCAAGGTCACACCCATAATAACAAGCATCAGAGCTGGAAAGGGTTGTAAGGGGCAAAATATCACTATTATAACAACTGACATTCATAGAATGGTTTTGTATTTGAAAGTATGATACCTCCATCATTTCATCTTTCTCTCTTAACAACCCTATAAGGTAGAGATCAATTTTGAACCCCAGAATGTTCTGACAAGGGCGCCAAGGCACAACACCCTGTAGCCTAGCTAGAGGAGACCATTGCACAGTGTTTGTCAAAGATGGAAGTAATCTGAGGACAGAGAATATCAGATCAAGGAGGGGCCTTATAATATTTTTTTTAAAGAAGTAGAGATGAAAGGTCCTTTAGAAAAACAACTTAGACTGTGAGAGTAGGGTGTGTTTTAAGGAATACTGAATGTCAGAGCAGGGAGGGACCTTAGATTTAGCATCTAGTCCAAAGGTTCTTAGCCTTGGGCAGGTGGGGACATGGTAAAAAAGCACTGGGTTCAGAGTTCAAGTCCTACTTCAGATACTTACTAGCTGTTTGATCCTGAGCAAGTTACTTAAACTCTGTCTGCCTCAGTTTCCCCAAATAAAAATGGGGATAATAAACAGCTCCTACTTCACAGGGTTTTTGTGATGATTGAATGAGATAATATTTATATATTACACAGCTCCTGGAATATAGTTGGTGTTTAATAAATGCTTATTTCATCCCTTAGAATAAAGTTTTGATAGAGTTGAAAGAAATGCTAAATTACACTTAGAAGTTACGAAAATAAAGATTTTTTCACATCCAAATTTGTAGACCCCTTGAAATATATCGATAGAACTTTTGAGGGCTTGTAGATCACAGGTTCTGAATCCCTGTTCTAGTCTAATCCTTTAATTTAAAGGAGGGATCATTTGCCTTGGGCAAGTGATTTAGTAAATCTGCCCTTCAGTTCCTTCCTAAGGCTGTGTGGCCAAATGCTTTCTACATGGTCTTGGAGTTACTGATTTTCTTTTTTTTTTCTTTAAGCAATTGGGGTTAAGTAACTTGCTCAAGGTTACACGGCCAGTTATTTCTGGGTGGGTGCTAAGTGTCTGAGCCTGGGATTCGATCTCCAGGTCATCCCGACATTGGAGCTGGTGCTCTTACTTGCTGTGCTACCTGGCCACCCCATGAGTCACTGATTTTCAAAGGAAATTAGAAGCCAGTTTTCTCACCTCCCAGTCAAGTCCTTCTGCCAAGACTAATTTCAACCCTTTAAAACAAATAATGGGTTGAGACAGGCTGGTCCTCTGCCCAACGAGTTTTTCTAAAGTGTATTGATATGGGGCCCTAGTGAGCACGCAGATGATCTTCGCTTTCTCATTTTAAGATATCACTTCTAAGCCATGGGTCTCATGGTTTAAGTCTTGGAGATACACTGACTCCCCTCATATGGCTACTTTTAATCAGTCAGCAAGCATTTATTATGTGCCTACTATGTGCTGGGGCAGCTAGATGTCAGAGTGGATAGAATTAAGTCTAGAGTCAGGAAGACTCATTTTCTTGTATTCAAATCTAGCTTCAGACACTTAGTACCTGTGTGACCCCAGATAAGTCACATAACCTGTCTGCCTCAGTTTCCTCTTCTGTAAAATGAGTTGGAGAAGGGAATGGCAAACCATCCCAGCATCTCTGCCAAGAAAACCCCAAATGGAGTCATGAAGAACTGGATATGACTGAAATGATTAAACAACTATGTGTCAGGCCTTGTGTCAAGCCCTGATGATACAGAGACAAAAACACAGCAGTCTCTGCCCTCAAGGAGCTTACATTCCATTAGAAGAAACAGCAAGTATGTATATAAGTATATGAAAAATATATGCAAGCTAGAGGGAGGAGAAGCTGCTAGAACCCAAAGCTACAAGGAAAAACTTCATAAGGGTGTGAAGAGTTAAGCTTTGAAGCAACATAATGATTCTGGGAAGCAGCAAGTGAGGAGCATTCCAGACAAGAGTCAGCCTATTCAAAGGCAAAGGACAAGAGATGAGCAGCAATGTTCAAGGAAAAAGTAAGCCAATTTGTTTTACCAATTTCATATTTTGTATGGGGCAGTTAGGTGGCCCAGTGCATAGAGAGTCAGGTCCAGAGTCAGGAATTTCTGAATGTATAGAATTCCAGGCCCAGAGTCAAGAAGACTCATCTTCCTGAGTTCCAATTTGACTTCAGACACTTATTAGCTGTGTGACCCTGGGCAAGTCACTTAACCCTTTTACCTCAGTTTCCTTATCTGTAAAATGAGCTAGAGAAGCAAATGGAAAACCATTGCAGTATCTTTGCCAAGGAAATCCCAAAAGGGATCACAAAGAGTCATACACACCTGAAAAAAACAACTGAACAACATATGAATTATATAGAACTTGGTGCTTAACATAGGTTATTCATGATTCCCCCATTTTTGCCTCAGTTGGTCTAGGACTGACTTGTTTCATTAATTACAATACTTTTTAAAGGAATTTTCCACCCCCAGGTTGGTAAATCTCTTACTTCCTCCTCATCTTCTTCATCATCATAATAGGAGACATTTATATGATGGTGAAAGGTTGGCAAAATCACTTTACACAAATTCCCTCACTAGAGTCTCACAACTTAAGTGTGGGAGGTAGGTACTATGAGTAATTTCATAGATGAGCAAATTTAAGAGAGGTGAAAATGACTTGTCCACAGTCACATAGCTGGTAAGTATCTGAGGCAGGATTTGAAACCTCAGTGTCCTGGCTCCAAGTCTACCGCTTTCTCTACTACCCTGAGATGTTCAGGTCCCCTCCTAATATAAGACTGAAAGATTTTGTTTATTGAGCATCAATATCAATAGTTCAGTATTATTCAGTACAAATAGGTTGGGGGGGAGGGGATGACATGAAGAATTCATTTGAAAAATGAAAAAAATATTGAAATAATTCAAGTTTTGCTGCCTATCAAATGCCAAAGAAAGGGAAACCTATGTAAATTGTCTACAAATGAGAATTCTAACATTTGTGGGGAATGAAGACCATCATCCATGAGCTTTTTAGATCCTTAAGAGTATTGTTGATGTTCATTCATATTGGACTCTTTGTGACCCCATTTGGGGTTTTCTTGGCAGACATACTGGAGTGGTTTGCCATTTAGATGAGGAAACTGAGGCAAACAGGGTTGAATGATTTTCCCAGGGTCACACAGTCACTAAGAATCTGAAGCCAGATTTGAACTCAGGAAGATGAGTCTTCCTAACTCCAGGTCAGGAGCTCTGTGCACTATGGTGTCACCTAGTTGCCTCCTTAAGAGTATAGCCTAGGGGAGGACCTGAGTTCAAATCCAGCCTCAGACACTTAACACTTCCTAGCTGTGTGACCGTGCACAAGTCACTTAACCCTAATTGCCCTGCCCCCCTCCAAAAAGCAAAAAAAAAAAAAAAGAGTATAGCCTATGTCAAATCTTCATGTTTGGACAGCACTATTGTGTTTTGCACCAAAACTGATAGATGTTTGTTGGATTGAGGCATCATGGTTGTGGGGCTAGACAGGGTGCCATACTCTGTCTCTGAACTCGAAATTAGAAGGGCTAAAAGAGAGAGGCAGAGTCAACAGAGCTGGCCTTGGAACCAAGATCTGAGTTCAAGATCTAGCTCTGACACATACTGAGTGCCACTGGGCAAATCATTTAACTTCTCTATGCTCCCCACCCTCATCCCTTCAGCTCCTCTCTCCCCCTCCTACTCCACACCCAAAATCTCTAAGAAGAGATTTTGTTAGAGGGATTTCCTTATCTGGCCAGTTCCCTGTACTAATGAAATTATAGGTCTAGTCCCTATCCTATTAAAGCATGAGAGATCTAATCACACAAAGTGATTGGAGTGAATGCCCTGGTGAAAATGAAATCAGATAATGGATGGTTGGGGCTCCCTGAAACCAAACAAGGTAATTGAATCTGCCTTTTTGAGGGGTTGTTTACATCATGTCAACACAACCCAGGCCTCATTTCCTATTGATGCCCGGTTCTTATTCCTTTGGGTTGGCCCTCTGCCAGTCTATATTGTCACGTTATCAGGTCAACAGATGACATGAAGTATTAGGAACACCTCTAGATTTGGAGGTACAAAATCTCAATCAGAAGGAATTCTAGAATCCGTCAGGTGGAAAGCATGCCTGAACAAGGATCTCTTCTGCATCATGAGAGGAACAGCTAGCATTTAGGTAGTGCTTTCAGATGTGCTTCACATATAATATTTGGGCCTCATAACAGCCCAGTAAGGTAGGTGTTGTGATTATTGCCCATATACAGATGAGAAAACTAAGGCTGAGAGGTTAAGTAACTTGCTTGGGGTCAGACAATAAATATTTGGTATGCATTGTGTTAGTAGTATTAATTAAATTTGTATCTTTATTCATTTTATTCATGATATTTATTAAGACAAACATGCGCAAAAGATAGGCTGTACCTTCAAGGAGCTTATTTCTATTAGTGAAAGGTTCCTAAATTAGACCAATGGAATCATACATGAGGTTTAAAAAATAAAGATACTATAACATATGTTGAGAGGAATATCCCAGTGTGGTAGTTAATAAGCTATTAAATTACAAAATGCTTTTTTAAAATTTTAGAAAAGAGTTTATCTGCACATCTGTGAACACCTGTGCACGTATATTTTTAACTTCTTTTTTCTTGACTATTTTCCCAAATCCTTCTTACTGACTAGAAACAGAGATACAAGGGATCTGATGGTAAATATTTAACAATCAGTCCTCTGGGGAGTGGGGTAACAGTATACATAGGACACTTTTAAGTTTAATCTTATTTATTTTTATTTATTGGCATTGTTAACGTTTTGATCATCACTTTCTTAAACTTGAGACAATCAACTAAACAATAAATGAAGCCCTGATTTGTTACATTGTAAAATTTTAACAATCAGTTTTCCACTCCTATGTTTAACCACCTCACATGCCAGATGAGAAAACTGAGAACCAGGAAAAGGGAAGGGAAGCACTCAAGATCCCTCAGAAAGAAAATGGAAAAGCCAGTACAAGAACAAAGAAAAGACTTTTCCTCTCCACCATTATTCGTTGTTGTTTTCTTTTTGATGTTTTTATTATAAGTCAGTTTGAGATTAGATGTTCCAGTAGAAGGAAATGAAGAGGGTACCCACTAAGAGGGTAAAAGTTGCTTTGGAAAACCCAAAATACCAACAAGCAGATTCCTGCCAAATGAATTCAACTCAAGTCTTCTCAGCCAAATAGAAGTAAGATTTATTAAAAGTTCACTTGCATTAGACACAGAGTAAGTCTGTGCTAGGTCATTCTATGGCACTATCACTATTCTATGGCATTCTATGGTGCTCTCACTACTCTATGGCATTCTATGGCGCTCTCACACCACATGGTGTGAGATGCGGTCTTACATACAGAAGGTTGTGGGAGGAATCCAGGGGTGGTCTAGAGGAGGAGTTTGGGGAGGGTCTTCAGGAGGAGTTAATGAGGTCAATGAGTGATTAAGGGTGGGAGGAGGCTACAGACAATGGTGGGCTAGGCCAGTTCAAGGGTGTATTGATATTTTGATAGGCTCCAGGGTAGGAAGTAGATGAACTATGGAGGGCTAGGCTAGTAGTTAGCAGTTAGTAACTAGACTAGAGGTCTGGGCCCAGCCACAATGTAAGGCTTATTGCCTCATACAAATGCCTCATCAAATGAGACAATTTAATCAAAGTCCAAGGAAGGTTCCCAGAGCCTGTACCTCAAGGACTCAAGGAGAGCTCCAGGGGGCTCCCAGAGCCCATACCTCATCAGGAAATATACTTCAAAGAGGCCATGTGGTCCTTTGGAAAACAACTCCAAATTTGGAGTTAGAGGACTTGGGTTCAAATCTTAGGTGTGGCACTTGCTACTTCTATGAGATTGTTCAAATTCTCTGGACCTCAGTTTCTTTTTCTGTAAAACTAGAGGGATACAATTGTACTAGATAATCTCTCAGGTGCCTTCCATTTTCCCTAGCTAGGAATTGTATTAAAGCTCCAAGGTTTACTCTTTTCTTCTTTTCTTTCATTCTTCCAAATCTAGTCAGTTACCAAGTTCTACCAAGTCTTCCTTTTCTATATGTAAATTAAGTGTAGTGCCCCCTCATACACACAGTTGAGGTAGTCACAGAAAGCCCAGAATGTAATCATAAGGTGTGAAGGAGTATAAAGGAGGTGCTAAATCATTTTTCCACAACAAATGTGTGAAAGAATTTCTTAATCAACTTGAGGATTATAGGCTTTGGCCATTGGATGAAGGCAACTGAAACCATATAGGAAACATCTAGTGATTGTCTAAAAGGATCAGTCATGTCTTTCGGGCTTAGACATAAAAAAGGAAGTCATGTAACAGTGTATGTTGGAGATTTGGGGACTTTACAAACTGAGAATTGCATGTAGAGAAGACCCTGGGGTGAGGGAGGAGAATTTCTCCCTCTTCTTCCCTCCCCACCCCCAATGCCACATTAGCCATCTAGCTTTGAAGGGGCAGTCCTGGAGCAGTAGGAGACATGCATCTAGTGAAGAGCAGAAATAGATATTACAGACAAACAGTGATCAAGAGAGATACAGTCACAGAAGAGAGGAGCCAGCTTCAAGGATCATGACACCTGGAAATCAAGAGTAAGGCTAAAGAGAGATGCAGCTAATCAAACCACGGGGTAGAAACTGCATCCAAGAGGAGCTGAATGAAGAAGGAAGAGAGAGAGAGAGAGAGAAAGAGAGAGAGAGAAAGAGAGAGAGAAAGAGAGAGAGAGAAAGAGA
>NW_027185573.1:7520806-7532894 GCF_028583685.1 Petaurus breviceps papuanus | reverse complement strand
GGAAGGAAAAAAGGCTTTCAGGCCCTGAAGAAAAGGAATTGTGATTGGTGCATGTGTGTCCTACACATGGGCCTCATGATCACTGACTTTAAGATTGTTGCCCCTCTTCCCAGGGACACTGTGTATTTTTGTAAAAGAATGTACCACAACATCTTAGTGAATGCCTTTGTGAAGAGTTAATTGTGCCTAATCTTTGATTATTAATGGGAAGCACACCAGTGGGGGCACATGTGCTTTAGCTTTAGGAATAGCCATCCACAGGGTTACCCTGGAACCTAAGAGCAGTAGCTGCCTTTTGGAAAGACAGACCAAAAAGGACATTGCATATATCACCCATATTCACCCCTTCTACAATATAACCATCCAACTGGTCTCCCTACTCCCAGTCTTTCCTTAATAATACATTCTTCCCAGGCTGACATTAATCTTCCCACAATGCAATTCTGATCAAAATACTTTATTGACTTTCTAGTGGCTACCAAATAATTTCTGAACTTCAGATTGTGAAATTAAAGATTATCCATAATCTGGCTCCAACATTGAGAGACTATATCTGAATCATGACTATATCATGCCCATTTTAGGATGCCACATTTCAGGAATGCCATTGATTATCTGCAGAGTAATCAAACAGGGCAACTAGGATGGTAAAGGATCTCAAACTTATACTATATGAGGATAGACTGAAGGGAGTCAAGGACATTCAGCCTGGAAATGGAAAGACTTAATATGGTCATAACAGCTATTGTCAAGTGTGAGGAGCCCTATCACATGGAAGCCTGTGTGGATTGTTGTCCTTGACTCTGGAGGGTAGAACAAAGAGAAATGCATCAGTTTCAAAGAAGCTTTCTGTCAGGGGGGGAAATCCCAAATAAGTGAACTACTCCAAAGTGCAATGAGCTGCCTCAGGAAGCAATAGGGTCTCCCTCATTGGAAAACTTGTTATTGATCAACCAACAAACATCAATAAAATATTTGCAATGTGTCAAATATTGTATTAGTTGCTAGAGATAAAAAATAATTCTATTTTATAAAAAAAATTAATCAATTCACACTGATATTGTGCCTTTAAGGTTTACAAAATACATTATATATCTTATCAATCAATAAACTTTTATTCAGCACCTACTATGTGCCAGGCACTGTGCTAAATGCCATTGCCTCATTTGATTCATGATACTCAGATAAGGCATGTACTGTTCTTATCATCCCCCTTTTTAAGATGAGGAAACTCAGGCTGAGAAAACCTTCCCATCATCACACACAGAGTCAATGACTTGTCTCCCTAGTTCTAGTGTTCTAACCATTGAGCCAGCTAACTACTCTGAGACAAAGAAAGGCAAAAACCGTCCCTGCCCTCAAGGAGCTGACATTCTAACGGGGGAGACCACATGTATCTAAACAGATATTACTATACATAGTAGAAGGAAGATGACCAGAGTGACTAGCTCTAGCTGCTGGGAGGACCAGGAAAATTCTTCTGCAGAAGGCGATGGTGGTTGAGGTGAGTCTTAAAGGAAGTTAGGTATTCTGAGGGGTGGAGGTAATGACTTGCTGGATATGAGGTACATTTGACTCTTGCTCAGGTACAGGTTGAACTCAATGGCCATTGAGGTCCCTTCCTACCCCAAAATTCCGTAATGAGTTTTCCCTTTATGAAAACTCTTAAAGTCTATCAACCCCCTTAGAGAGACATTTAAGGTCTGCTTTGTGGGAAGGAACACTTTCACTGAAAAATGGAGAAGTGTATGAACACCTTGTGTCCTGGGGTGAATTATGACCAACGATTGCCTAGCCAGTAAAACCAAAGGAAGGACATTCTAGCTACTGCTCTGATTCCCTTTCGAGAGGATATTGACCTTAGATTGGATGAAGCCAGCAGGAACGTGCAAGGATCCCAGAGTATGCCATCTGTAAAGTGTTTGATTGAGTTGGACAGGAACAGAGCTTATGATAGTGTAATCTTGTTTGCGCCTTGTTTTATCCTCCTGCCTCAGTGATCTGAAGGGGGGCATGGGAAGGGGAATAGAATGAGGCTACCAGTTCCATCCATCTGTAATGGGTTGTCAGGAAGGAAAATTGTTTTTTTAAGGTTAGTAGATACTAAATCACACACCAAAGGGCAGACGCAAATTGGCTGCTGGAAATTGTCGCACCTGTTACATTTCGCTTATCACATCCTTCTCAGTGCCCACAGTATTCCCAGGCACTGGTATTACCAGGGAAACTACTTAAATCAATGTTTATTGGATGTGACAATTCTGATTTATAGTTCTGTTAATTTTAAATAAACAGAGAATTTAACCCACAGAGCAATTTAACACTACATTCTCTCTGAAAGTCAAATGCTTTGCAGTAGTTATTTAAAAATTTTTGAGTATGAGACGATTTTCTTCCTTTCTTCCCCACCTATGCCCAATGAATTCAATATGTTGGGAAAAAAATATCCCATGCCCATTACCCTTGTAAAACTATAGTAGTAAGTAAAACTTACCTCAAACCTCACCCATGTACTGGTGATACATTCCTGCAGCTCCCATCTGGGGCACCCAAACAAGCTGATTTAACTACCTAGAATGCTTTCATTCAGTTCAGGTTTGTTTTTTCTTTGTTTTTTAATGGTTAAACTCTATAAAACAATTCATATATTTATTTCTGCCAAGGAGCTGCTTTGTCTCAGTTTGTCACTTTTCCCATTAGGATTTTTCATTGTTGCTACTATTATTTAATCTTTGATAACAGAAGGACCTAGCTAGCCCTTCTGGAGAACCATGATCTGTGGGGTCAAACAGTAACCTTTATTCAGTATCTGTGTGGCATAGTGGATAGAGAAGGACCAGGGGCCAAGAAGAATTGGAATCATGTCTCTCTCCTGACACAGATGGGCTCTGTGAGCTTGGGTTTATTACTTAATCTCTCCATGAGCTGCAATACTCTCTATGAATATTAGTGACAAAGAAGGGGCTGACCCTCACCGGGACAGTCCTAAAATAGTGAAATCACAGGTCTAATTCCAGTCCCTGTCTACTGAGTAAACTGTGTAAGTAATGACCTTTTCGTAAAGTCAGTGGGATCTGAATTTTTCATCTCCCATTTCCATGTCTTTGTTGTACCCAGTTCACACCTCTGCCTTGTAGAATCCCTAGCTCCCTTCAAAGAAGGACTCAGGTACTGCTCAGTCCACTAGACTTTTTACCCCTCCCCTCATTTCTCTTGGGCAGCTAGGTGGAGCAGCAAGCCCCCTAGCACACCCAGGATGGCATGCTAACACCAGTTTTTTGAGCTGCTTTTAAAGGAAAGACTTCTCAAAAAGGGGCTAACAATCCTACTTTCTCTACCTGGAATATTAAAAGTAAGAGGGATCATTCCAAAATAAAAGGGAATAATTCACACCCCGATCCCCACACTATCTGTGGTCTGGGAGCTCCAGAAGAAGCTGCTGTTGCTGCTGCCATCATCTCCACCACCACCATCTCCACTGCCCAGGGAGACCATGCTCCTTTCACCCAGGTCCCACAGATTTTTTCCCACTGACCTTCTATGCTGTCTTTGGTGTTTGTGGGTTGAGAAGTCTAGAAACTGACACAGGTGCCAGTGATTCAGTCCCCTGAGGCCTCTCCTGCCCTGTCTGTGCCCATGCTGGACTGTGCTCCACTCCCAGACCAGTGCAATAGACCCTTCCTTTCAACCTTCCAGGCTGTCTTGGGCTGTCTTTTTGTGGGTTCTGTAGCTCTAGAATTTGTTTAGAGTCATTTTTTTACAGATATTTGGAGGGGTTTGGGGGAGATCTCAAGCAAGTCCCTGCTTTTACTCCGCCATCTTGGATCTGCCCCCTAATTCAGATCCCAAAATATCTACTTCAGCATCTGAACTGGGGGGTTGAGAGATTATGATATGATGAGTAAAGGTGCATTGTGGATTGTTTAGGTCGCGTCAAGCAAATGGATATTTTTGAGAGTTGATTACTTACATTATCAAAAGCATAAACTAAATGTGTGTGTGTGTGTGTGTGTAATGTACAGACACAGACATGGGGTGAAAGCCCCAGGGACAAGTATAGACACTCTTTATATCCTCCCTACACAGTTATCTAAGTGTAGATCTGCTAGACACACTGGCCTGATCCTTCTCCTACTTAGACAGAGGCAGAGAGAGCGTGCTTATCAAATTTCCATGTAACATAGAACTGGGAGGGATAATGAGCATACTGCATGAAAGGGTTGGCATTTAAAAGGTCTTGACAGGCTGCAACATTGAGCCAAAACAGCTACGAAGGAATGAAATAGAGTTAAAAGTTCTATTTATAAGAATAAGCTAAGAGAGTTACAGCCAAACAGCAGTTCATCTAAAAAAAAGATTGTGATGCTTTAGCGGACTGCAGTGTTAATATGGATAAATAGTGTGATGGAGTCACTTAAAAAGCTCATGTAATCTTAAACAGAATAAAAATCAGCATAGGAAAGTATAGCTTTGTTTTGAGTTTGAATAAATCTTTTACTTTTTATAGAGAGAGAGACAGAGATGAAGACAAAAGGAGAATAGAGAGACACAGAGACACAAAGAGAGACAGAGAGAGAGACAGAGAGAAGAGACAGAGAGACAGAGAGAAGAGATAGAGAGACAGAGACACAGAGAGACAGAGAGAGAAGAGGCAGAGAGACAGAGACACAGAGAGAGACACAGAGAGAGACACAGAGAGATTAGTGATATACAAAGGACTTGCAAATGCTCGCCTGGGAAACAGCCAGAGATGGACCTGCAGTTCAGGCCATACAACGATCAGTCAAATGAGCTGAGGATGTTTCATTTGGAAAAGAAGACTCTCAGGGACAGTTTGATAGCTATCTTCATTATTTGAAGGGCCATAATAGGGGAAAAAGGAACAAACTTATCCTGCTCAGCCCCAGAGACAAGAATAAGAAGCAACTGGTAGAAGTCACTAAGAAACAAATTTAGGTTTGTTTTCATGGGAAAAAAAAAATCTGCCAGTTAGAGCTGTATAAGAGTGATATGGGTATCCTGGAGAAGTACTGGGTCCCCTCTCAATGGAGGTATTCAGGTCAATGTTTGACAAAGGCTTGTTGGGCATCATCATGAGCAAGGGGGGAGGGGAAGGTTCTTCTTCATTTATGGGCTAGACTAGCTGGCCACTGAGGACCTTTCCAACTTTGAAATTTGGAAGTTCTGAAAGAGAGAGAGAAGTTCAAATGCACACATAATCTGAATTTACTAATGAACCATTTTATTGGATGGACCATTCCCTCTGTTTATGCCTTAAATGTTTTTCAGTGAGCTTGTCACACATGATGAGGTATAATCATGCATTTTCAGTGTCTTCGAATTAGTCACGTAGCTTCCAAAGCCCCTCCAAAGCTCACATGAACGATTCCGCCCAAGGCATGAATTCTTAAAAGGCTATCCAGAGTCCATAACATTTGGTAGAAGCTGACCAAGTATAAAATATGAGGCCATTTTTTCTTCCAAGCTTGATATCATTTAGGAGTTCAGTTTGCAACTTGAATAATAATGCCTTGAATTGTGGAATGCTGACTTTTTGAATTCCAGAATTATATACCCAGCTTCTCAGAACTGATGGGACTCCAAAGGTCCCTAGGCCATCCCATACCTAAAAAGGAATCCTTTCTCTCTTCAGCATCTCTGAAAGGTGATACTTTAGCAGTTGATTTTTTAATCCAGGGATAATAATTTACATCTATTGCTATTAAATATCATTTTACTGTATTCTGTCATTATAATTAGCATATATGTATTCAAATATATACACAGGTATATATAAACACACATGAATATAGATCCATGTATAAATACTATATATAATTATGTGTATATATACATATATGTATATGCAGCTAATGCATATATTATATACATATATAATGAGTATAATATGTGCATACATGTATATGTGCACACACATATAATATATTGTATATATGTGAATTGTTATACATATATGCTTGTGTGTATATATGCACATATGTACACACATACATATTGCTTTTACTATCTAAGTCTCCTTTCTAGTTTGGTACCACCACAACTTTTTAAACATAGTGGAATGACTTCATGTAAATAACTCACACACAGTTTGACCAGAATGGCATAAAGTTCAATAAAACACTTATCCTCTACAGCAACATCAATCCATTAATCATCACATTTTGGGTCCAGTTTTTTATCCTGATCCAAATCCCCTTAATTAAACTATCATCCAGATCACATATATGTATCTTATCTACAAGGATTTAATGAGAGATTAAATATTCCCTAACTGTGGTATTTCCTTGATCTAAGAATTTAGTAACCTATTCAAAAAAGGAAATAAAATTGCTAGAGCATGGTCTCACAGAATCTTGGGAGTTTAGGGCAGGAAGGATATCGAAAGTCATGTAGGATAACTTTTACCATAACAGAAATTCCTTCTATGTCCCTGACAAGTTGTCATCTAGCTCCACTTGCAAATCCCAAGTATTCTTGATCCCATGCTTCCACCCCTTTGAGGCACTAAGTAGTACTCGTCTACTCCCTCCTTCTACCACATGATGACTTTTCAGAAAGTTGAAGACAGTTCTCCAGTTTCCACTATAACTTTTCATATAAAATATCATAGTTTCCCATTCTTTCATCATTCCAGTTCCCCAACTTCTGCCATATTCCAGTTTGGCAATGTGTCTCCTAAAAGACAAAGAGAGATTCGATTAAACAAGGTCATCCCAAGAGCAATTAAGGATGAACCTAAAAAGATGACAACAAACATGGAAAATAGAAAAGATCTGTTAAAGTGATAAAAACAATTCTGTCCAGAGTGACAATGGAGTCACCATATCTAGATTCATACATGACAAAAACAGAGACATATATTCCCCATAGGTCTTTGATACTGTCCTGGAGAAAACCCAGTACAGCATACTGATGGAAGAGAGATTTCTTAGTAATGGTGAGATCTTCTAGAGGCTCCTATTTATGGACTGACCCTTTGCATTGCTTCCTAAATTGTAAAGCTTCCTAAATAATCATTCAAAGAGTTCAGCCTAATTATTCAATGAGGAAAAAAAGCAAGTGAACAGAGAATATCTATTGCCTGGAATACAATATGTAACATGTGTTGTTGTTTAATCATGTCTGACTCTTTGTGACCCCATTTGGGGTTTTATTGGCAAAGATACTGGAGTGGTTTGCCATTTCCTTCCTCAGCTCGTTTTACAGATGAGGAAACTGAGGCAAACAGAGTTAAGAGACTTGCCCAGGGTCACACAGCTAGCAAGTATCTGGGGTCATATTTGAACTCAGAAAGATGAATCCTCCTGACTCTAGCCCTGGTGCGCTATCCATTGTGCTGTCTTGCTGCCACTATGTAACATATAGACAATCCCTACATAGAATTGGTTCATCATATGCTGCACAGACATTGCTGATGGACAGGTGGTTGGGTCCAGAACTGAATAAGAATAGGAGAACAGAATGGATTGCATTTGGGATATTATAGATTGTTTTTAATGTCCCCAAATTTCCTCTAACAAAGGCCCTTCCTTTTACAGTTAATTTTTTCCAGTGACAATATTTGGCTGTGAGATAAGAAATGCCACATTCTCTATAAAATAAAAGTTGTCAATCAGCCAAAGGACATCTGTATGATGAATATGAGTAAGATGCAAAATGTTACCAGAATCCAAAAAGATCTTGAGAAATTAGAACTTTGGGGTTGAATCTACCGAGTTGAAATCCAAAATGGATAAATGTCAATTCTTACCTTTGAGTTAAAAAAAATCAATATCGTAATTGAAAGATGGAGAGACAGGATTTGCTTGTTTGTTTCAGTTTCTTCACCTATAAATTGAGCTGGAAAAGGAAATGACAAACCATTGTGATATCTTTGCCAAGAAAACCCCAAATGAGGTCATGAAGAATAGGGCATGACTGAAAAACAAATGTACTAGACCCTGGGAATGCAAAGTCAAAAGTGAAACCGTCTCTTCCCCAAAGAAGCTTACAGGCTAAGAAGGGAGACAAGATTTATGTATAGAAATATTTACAGAATATACACAAAATATCAGAATGCAAGGTAGCTTGGGGAATGCAGAACACTAGGAGCTGGGGATATCAAGAAGGCCCATAGGAGGATCAGTCTAAGGAATGGAGAGATGTTTAGCCCAGTGAACAGAATTAGGAATCACTCTGAGCTGGCTTTCTATTGGCCTTCTATGCTCAGAGCCAAGTGCTCAGAACCTGAAAACCTCACGACTAAATTTAAATGGATTTGGCTGTTTTGTTTTCCGGGTTGACTTAGAAACTTCTTCCATAGAAAGTTAGCATGTCAGGTGGTATTCTATGGCCCTAGTGCTGTTACCTGTACACCCCCGAACAATAGAGTTGCATTTGCTTAATGATGTAATTCTTCCTTGGTTTCCTTTAAGACTCAGCTCAAATCCCTAAGACTCAGCTCAAATTCCATATTATAAAAGAAGCCTTCTACTATCCCCTCCATTGCTAAAACAATTTAAGGGTAACTGAGGTACTCAGTAAACTAAAGGTAACTCAAACCTACCTGTGAGTTAGGGAAGGTGTCTACCCCAATCATGTGAAGACTTCCCCCAGTGAAATAGGTGGATGGGAACATTTTGTTCCAAGGCCATGGAAGCAGCTGAAGCAAGCACTGTGGAGTGCTTAGAGCTTGATCAGACACTGAAGACACCAAGGTCATCCACTGCCTCCTAGGCCATTGTCAGTCATCTTGACTTTTGTTTTACCACTGGACTTCAATGACTCAGGAAGAGAGAGTGAAACTAATGACTTTGTCCCTCTACCTCACTTAAATCCAATTCATGCACAAGTCAAGACGTCACTCGTGGTGACATTTGTCCTCTTCAAAAACAAAGGATAAACAACAAACACACACACATACATATATGACATATGCATTTAGCTCCTTATATGTTGTCTTCCCCATTAGGGTATGGGCTCCTTGAGGTCAGGAATTATGTTTTTTTTTCCCTTTCCTTATATTCCCAGCCTTATGACAGTGCCTGGCACATAGTTGATACTTAATAAATGCATATTGATGATGATGACCAGTCAGAGGATCTGCATTCAAATCCCAGTTCTGCTCTTTACTATGTGACAATGGGCAGGTTCCTTCTTTAGGCCTCAGTTTCCTCCTCTGAAAAAAAAGAGGGGACAAGGCAAGTTAGGCAATGGTGTGGGTGGAAAGTATGTCATATTTAAAATCAATACATTTAGGTTGCAATGTTGGTCGATTGACTAAGGTAAAAATTGTTAGGTCTTCAGTCCAAGGAAAAATCCAAGGTTCAAAGCATGGTTATAAGCACGGAATCTCTGATGATCACTATCTATCTCTGGAGAAGGGTTTTAGACTATCTCAGGGCTCTGAGAAGTTTTGCAAAAAAAGAAAATCTGGAGCTTCCTCTTTCCATTTCCTCAGGGTGGTCCTGCTGCTTTGTTTCCACTTAACAGAGAAAATGCAAGAACAAGTTGTATTACACCAATGTACAAATAAGAGGTTCCCCAAAGAATTTTGTTTTGTTTTGTTTTTCAGAATGAAACACATTATCCAGGACCATCTTGTGGCATTGATCATACAAAGGAGAACAGGTAGATCTGAGAAGCTACCTGGATAGAACAAGATGAAAAGAGTAACCAGGAGGAGTCGTCAGAATATGGGGAAAATGATAATAACAACAGAGCTGACAGAAAAAGATGCTCAGGGCTGGCTACAGCTCTTGGTAAGGTTTCAGAAACTCTAAGGGATTGAATGTTGAAGGCTCAGCCTCTCTGCAATCTTTTCTCAGCAGTCTTTCCTGTTTCCACTAGTTGTGAGAGTTTTCTTCCTCCTCAAATTGGTCCCACCAGTCAGTCAACAAACACTTAAATAGTGTTTATAATGTACCCAGCTATTTACTAAGCCCTGGTGACATAAAGCAAGGCAAAAAAAAGTCTCTCCCCTCAAAGAGCTCACATTCTAATAGGGAAAGACAACACAGCAAATAAGTAGGTGCATCAGACATTTCTATGGAGTATGATGGAAGGCAATCTCAGTGGAAAAGGCATATACATATTTATCTTTCATCTATCTCTTCAGTGTGTGTGTGTGTGTGTGTTTAATGTGGAATCACAGTATCACAAATTTAGAGCGAGACAGCATCTGAGGAAACAGAGGTCCACGGAGATTGTGATTTGGCCAACAATACACAACTAGTAAGTATTTGAGGTTGTGTTAGAAGCCAGGTATTCTCAAATGCAAGTCTACCGTTCTATTCCCTCCATCAGAAGGGAGGCAGCACAGGGCAATGGACTGGGAGTCAGAGGATCAGGGTTTGTCAGTCAATAAGCACTTATTAAGTGCCTACTGTTTATTAACTACCAGGTACTATGTAACTAAGTGCTAGATAAAGGAAAAAAAGGTAAATGATGGTTCTTGCTCTCAAGAAGCTAGTGAGGGGAGAGAACATGCAAACAACTATGTACAAACAAGCTATGTAAGGGGTGTATGGGATGGTTAGAGAGGATTAGCACCCCTGGTGTAAGGGCTTGCTGAGTCCTTTTGGGGGCTGCTCATTCACCTTTGGTGTCCACATTTCACTCAAGAAGCTATAGCATGTGCAGTGGCCACACACCCATGAAAACAATCTTGCAGATGGTAACCAAAGGATCTCAAATCTCCGATGAGTCATGGGGGTGTCTACCCCAGGCATGTGAAGACTTTCCCAGGTGGAATGGGGAGATGAAAACATCTTTTCCCAACAGCAGGTGCTCTGCTTAGAGCTTGGTCAGACTTGGAAGATGCCAGGGGAGTCCATCACCAGTCATCTTGACTTTTGTCCCACCCCTGACCTTCGATGACTATAGAAGAGAGAGCCTGATGACTTTCTCCAGTTGTGCCTCACTTAAATCCAATTCACAGACATCACCTGTGACATCATTGATCTTCTTCAAAAACAAGATGAACAATGTAAAGGATAAATAAAAAATAATCAACCAAGGGAAGACACCAGAATTGAGAGAGATCAGAAAAGGTTTCCTGAGAAAAGTGGGATTTTAGCTGGGACTTGAAGGAACCCTGAGAAACCCGGAGGCAGAGTTGAGGAAAGAATCCATTCTAGGCATGGAGGACAGCCTAAGAAAATACCCAGAGTCAGGAGATGGTGCCTTTTTTAAAAATTAATTTGTTTGTTTACTTTTAGTTTACAAGATTCAATTCCACTATTCCTTGAGTTTCACATTTTGTCCCCCTCCTTTCCCTCCCCCTCATGGCAGCACACAGTCAAGTATAGGATCTGTAAATACTTTCACATTATACATTAGTCAGGTTATAAAGACGGATTGTATCAGATGGAATGAAAAATGGTAAAGAGGACATAAAACCAAACAAGAAAAAGAAAAAGATCAGGTATTTTGCTTCCATCTGGATATAAACTCAGTTCTTTCTAGTTCTTTCTCTGGATGCACACATTTCTCTCCATCATGAGTCTTTTGGGATTGACTTATATCCCTGCATTGCTGAGAAGAGTCCAGTCTATCAAAGCTGGTCATCACACATACGTTGTGTCTGTAACTGTGTACAAATTTCTCCTGGTTCTACTCTTCTCACTCAGCATCAGTTCATATAAGCCTCTCCAGGTAAATATGAAGTCCATCTGCTCCTCGTTTCTTGTAGGACAATAGTATTCCATAACATGCATATACCACAACTTGTTCAGCCATTCCCCAATTGATGGACACCCCCTTAATTTCCAATTCTTTGCCACCACACAAAGAGCAGCTATAAACATTTTTGTACATATAGGTCTTCCTCCCACTTCTATGATCTCTTTGGGATATAACCCTAGGAGTGGTATTGCTGGGTCAAAGGATATGAAATTATTTATAGCCCTTTGGGCATAATTCCAGATCACTCTCCAGAAAGGCTGGATCAGTTCACAACTCCACCAGCAATGCATTAGTGTTCCAATTTGTCCACATCCTCTCCAGCATTTGTCATTTTCCTGTTTTGTCATCTTAGCCAATCTGACTGGTGAGATGTGGTACCTCAGAGTTGTTTTGATTTGCATTT
>NW_027185573.1:7507527-7520406 GCF_028583685.1 Petaurus breviceps papuanus | reverse complement strand
TTTAATTGGGGATTTTGAATTTGTTCTTTTTCTAGGTTTTTCAATTGCATGCCCAATTTGTTGACCTCCCTTTTCTCTAATTTAATCATGTATGCAGTCAGGGATATAAAACTTTCCCTAAGAACTGCCTTTAATGCATCCCACAAATTTTGGTGTGTTGTCTCATTATTGTCATTCTCTTGAAGGAAGTTACTGATTGTTTCTATAATGTCTTGTTTGACTCACTCATTCTTTAGGATTAAATTGTTTAATTTCCAATTAATTTTTAATCTGTCTTTCCATGGCTCTTTATTGCATATGATTTTTATTGCATCATGATCTGAGAAGGATGTATTTAATATTTCTGCCTTACTGCATAGAATTGTGAGGTTTTTATGACCATGATCAATTTTTGAGTATGTTCCATGAACTGCTGAGAAGAAAGTATATTCCTTTTTATCCCCATTCAGTTTTCTCCAGAGATCTATCATACCTATCCTCTCTAAAATTCTGTTCACCTCCTTAATTTCTTTCTTGTTTATTTTGAGGTAGGATTTATCAAGTTCAGAGAAGGGGAAATTAAGGTCTCCCACTAGTATAGTTTTGCTATCTATTTCTTCCTCTAATTCCTTTACATTCTCCTCTAGGAATTTGGATGCTATACCACTTGGTGCATAGATGTTAAGTAACGATATTGTTTCATTCTTGATGGTACTTTTTAACAGGATATAGTTTCCTTCCTTATCTCTTTTAATTAAGTCAATTTTTGCTTTTGCTTTATCTGAGATAAGGATTGCTACCCCTGCTTTTTTTTACTTTAGATGAGGCATGATATATTTTACTCCAGCCTTTTACCTTTACCCTGTGTGTATCCCTCTGTTTCAGATGTGTTTCTTGTAAACAGCATATTGTAGGATTATGATTTCTAATCCATTCTGCTATCTGTCTCTGTTTTATGGGAGAGTTCATTCCATTCACATTTAAAGTTATGATTGTTATCTGTTTATTTCCCTCCATCCTATTCCTTCCCCTGTTAATGCTTATATTTTCCTCCCTCATCCTTCTGTAATGGGAATGCAAATTTGGAAGATCTTCCCTGCCCCTAGGCTAAAATGCACCTGAAGCCTGGGGAGGGAGGCTTGTTTTTCAGTAGATACTTCTTGATTGGACAGTGAGTCAATAAGGTTGTTACATTCTCTGAGCCAGGGGAAGGCTATATAAGCCCTGATGTGTAGCTTTGTTTTGGGACTCACTTTGAAAAGTGTTCTGTGATTTGATCTGAATTATGGGAAGCCGTTGTTGAGAGTCCCCCGGCTTTGAAAAACCCAAATGTGGAAACCCAGATGTTGACTGGGTATGGATGTAATGGTTGGACAGTTTGGAAATCTGTCTACTTGATCTGTTTCTGTCTTGATAATTCTGCCTGTATGCTTTGAAGTTCGGGGTGCTGACCTTTTTCCCCTGAACAAGGTAAACGATATATGTCTGACTGATTAAAGTAAGCTTGTTAACCCATTTTGAGTTGCTTTCCTTTAACAAAGCAGATCTAAGAACCTGTGGTAGCTGCAAACCCTGAGGATGCTTGGGGTGCTTGCTGCTACACCTTCCCCCCCTTAATAGTTTTCCTTTTGACCACTGCCTCCCTCAGTATTCCCTTATCAGCCCCCCTCCCTTTTCCTCCCTTTTCCCCTTACTTCTTCCCACCCTACTAACCACCCCCCCCTTCAGAGCTTTTTCCCCCTCCTACTGCCTATAGGATATTTTTATACTTAATGCTATGTTATTTTATACTTAATACTATGTTAGTTCTTCTTTGCACCAAGAGTGACAGGAACAAATCTCATGAGAAACTCCTCTCCCTCCCTTCTTTCCCTCTAAAATGATACTTTTTGTATTTCTTCTCCATAAAGTCCTTTGCTTAACTGGTTGTTATTCCCTCCTTGCACCAGAACTAATGAGGGAAAAGCTCATATGATTCTCATCTCCCTCCTTTCTTTTCCTCTGCTATATTGTTTTTATGCCTCTTTGTGTGGCATAATTTACCCTTTTCCACTTCATTCATTGCTCTTCTTCCTTTGTAGTCCCTTTATAGCCCTTAATAAGATTTTTTAATCATCATTTTGTGTATTTTATACTCATACCCTCTACTTGTCTATAAACAGTTTGCTCTTATTAAATAGCAGGGTGTGTGTGTGTGTATGTGTGTGTGTGTGTGTGTGTCTACCTTGTTTACCTTTCTTTGTCACTCTTGCATCTCGTAATTGGAGATTGGATTATCCATTGAGCTCAGGCTTTTTCATCAGGAAGGTCTGGAACTCTGTTATATCATTGAATGACCATCTCTTTGCCTGGAAGAATATGCTCAGTCTCGTTAGGTATGTGATCCTTGGTTGTAACCCGAGGTATTTTGCCTTCCGGAAAATTGTATTCCACTACCTCTGATCTTTCAGTGTAGAGGCTGCCAAATCTTGTGTGATCCTCACTGCAGACCCATGATATTTGAATTGTTTCTTTCTGGCTGCTTGAAGTATTTTCTCTTTTACCTGGTAATTCTGGAGTTTGGTCACAACATTTAGAGCACTTTTCAGTTTGGGATCTCTTTCAGCAGGTGTCTGGTGGATTCTCTCGATTTCTATTTTACCCTCAGGTTCCAGTATCTCAGGGCAGTTTTCCTTAATGAGCTCTTGAAGAAGGTCGTCCAGGCTCATTTTTTGATCATGATTTTCTGGTAGGCCTATGATTCTCAGATTATCTCTCCTGGATCTGTTTTCCAGGTCAGTTATTTATCTATTGAGGTATTTTGCCTCTTTTACTAATTTTTCATTCTTGTTGTTTTGTTTGACTAATTCTTGGTTCCTCATAGAGTTATTTGTTTCAATTTGGTTGATTCTAGTTTTTAGCAAATCATTTTCCTTGGTTAATTTTTGGAGCTCCTTTTCCATATCATACACTTTTCTTTTTAGAGAGATGTTTTCTTCATTATACTGTTTTTCTAATTCTGCAATTTTGGTTTTGAGAGAATTATACATTTTGTCTTCTATCTCTCTCATTTGGTTTTCAAAGTTCCTTTTGAGCTCATCTGAGAGAGCTTTCTGTGCTTGGGACCCATTCAGTGTTGATGTTTCAGCTGTGGGTGTGGGGTCCACATTGTCTCCCTCTGAGTTTGGTTCCTCCCTCTGAGGATAGTAGGACTCCAGAGTCTTTGCAGTCTGCTTTCTACCCATTGTGAGGCAGTGCCCTAGCCATGCCCTTCCTCTAGGTATCCCAAGCCTTTACTGTTGAGGGCTTTGCCCTGGGGCAATAGTTACTATGTTTTCAGGGCAGGGGGGGGGGTTGGAGCAGGTGAGGATCACTCTGTCATCCTGGTGTTCAGAGGTCTTGATAGCGGCTTTTTAAAAAATTTCTGGGCTATGCAGTGGTAACCCCAGGAGTATTTGCCGTCCCAGACAGGGGCCCCTGCATTTGGTTATTACCTTGCTCTCTCCAGTCCCAGCCCTTTGGTGATAGGACTGGTAGTGGCCCTTGTGTTGGGTGGGACAACTTGCCCCCAGAGTTGATCAGGCCTCTTCCGGGCCTGCCTCTGCCGTCCAGTCACCTTCTGGGCCTGCCTCTGCTGAGATGGTGTCTTTTTAAAGAAATAACAAAAAGACCTTTGTCTCTGGTTTGAAGAGAATGAGGGAGGGGGTGTATCAGCAAGCACCCCAGAGTCCCCAGGGTGTCTGCCAGCACAGGTTCTTGGATCTGCTTTGATAAAGGAAAGCAACTCAAAATGGGTTAACAAACTTACTTTAATCAGTCAAATATGTATCGTTTACCTAGTTCAGGGGGAAAAGGTCAGCATCCCGAACTTCAGAATATACAGACAGAATTATCAAGACAGAGAAATAGATCAAGTAGACAGTTTCCAAACTGTCCAGCTATTACATCCATACCAAATCAACATCTGGGTTTTTCAAAGGGGGGGGGGTGGCTCTCAACAACCAACGGCTTCCCAGAGTCTCATATGATCAAATCACAGAACACTTCTCAAAGTGAGCCCCAAAACAAAGCTACACATCAGGGCTTATATAGCCTTCTCCTGGCTCAGAGAATGTAACAACCTTTTGGACCCACTGGCCAATCAAAAAGTATCTACTGAAAAACAAGCCTCCTACCCCAGGCTCCAGGTGTACTTTAGCCAAGGGTCAGGGAAGATCTTCAGAATTTACATTCCCATTACAGGGGGAGAGAACATAAATTGGAGAAGACTGGAAAAGGGGGAGATCTTTGAATGAACTCAGGCCACTTATGCTTTCTATGCCCCTGGGCAAATCACTTAGCATCATTGACTGTGAGCTGAGAGAACTGAGGGGTCAAACACACTTTGTAGCCCAGTAACACTCCTTAGGATGACATGAACCTGACTAAAATGTAATTGGGATATATTTCACAAAATAAATTAATATATAAAATATAACATAGATAGGAAAGAGGGAACATGGATCTTTCCTCAATCCTCCTTCTCCTTGACCTCTCTGCAGACTTTGGTAGAGTTGATCATTCCCTCTTCATGGATACTCTTTTCTCTCTCCTGCCTCTTCTCCTATTTCTATGGCTATCCTTCCCTTTTCTATATCCTCATTTCAGATGATGCCCTCTAACCATAGGTGTATGTCCTGGGTCTTCTTCTCTTTCTCCTCCATACTACTTTAGCTGGTGATCTCATCAACTTTTATAGATTTAATTAACATCTTTACACTGACAATTCTTAAACCTGCCATTCCTTTCCTAACCATTCTGCTACATCTTTCAGGCTTACATCTCCAACTGCCTTTCAGACATCTTGAACTAGATGTTCAGTAGAAGGTCTTAAATTCAATATATCCAAAATGAAACTCATTATCTTTTTTCCTAAACCCTTCTTCTCATCCCCTTCTCTATTACTGTAGAGGGAAACACCATCCTCCCAGTCCCTCAGTCTGAAAAAAAAGGCATTATTCTGGGTTCCTCATTTTCTCATCCCCCCAAATCCAAAATGTTGCTAAGTCTCCTCTGCAATATCTCTCAAATATGCCCCCTTCTCTCCTCTGATGCTGCCCTAATTCCAGTACAGACCCTCATCACCTCATGCTTGGACTACTGCAATACCTGTTGGTGGCTCTGTCTGCCTCAACTCTCTCCCCACTCCAATCCAACCTCCATTCAACCACAAACGTGATTTTCATAAAGCTTGGATTTGACCATGTCACTTTCCTACTCAATAAACTCCAGAGGCATCCTGTTGCCTACAAGATGAAATACAAAATCATCTGTTTGGCATTCAGAGTCCTTTATTACCTAGCCCTCTCCTACCTTTTCACTCTCCTTTTACCTTATTCCCCAGCATGCACTCTCAGATGGCTATTCCACAAACAAGACTCCATCTCTTGGCTTTAGGAATTTTCCCTCCCTGTCACCAATATTCTCTCTCCCCATCCTTTCTACTGGATTTTTTACTTCCTTTAAATCTCAACTAAAATCCCATCTTCTATAAGCAGCTTCTTCCAAACCCTCTTTGCCCTAATGCCCCCTCTCTTAATTTTTTACTGTTTTATGCTACATAGGGTTTGTTTATACATATTTTTTCATCATCTCCCCCATTAGATTATGAGCTCTTTGAGGGCAGGGACCTTACTTTTTCCTTTTTCTTTTGTTTAAATCTCCCATGCTCAGCACAGTGCCTAGCACATAGCAGGTACTTAATAAATGTTTATTGATTGATTGACACAGACAATGTTAATATCTGATTTTCTAAGTCAATAAGCACCCTGCAGGGATCCTTAAATATATTTTGAGTTTTATGCCACTGGAATAGATGACATGTAAGGTCCCTTTTGGTTCTAAATTTATGCCAATCTTATGATCCCCAGTTCCTTTACAGTTGAGGTCCTGATTGGTAAAGGCATTACAAGTATTGATGGTGGGGCCAAGACTAAAAATCTATTCTTTGTTCCCATTGTTCTTCTCGTTGCATTGTATGGTCTCCATTTTATAAATATAATAGGAAATGTATAGTCAGTTCATAAAGAAAATGTAATTGGTCTCTCTTCTCATTTTGTCTAAAGATTCACCATCCCTAGGGAAAGTCAAGACTGACCCAACCAAAGCTGCTTTACGCATTTTCTAGTAAAAAGTTTCCATGTAAGAAACAGAGCAGCATGTAGTACTCCATGGAGGCCATGTGGACATATGTGAATAAGCTACCCTTTTAGAGCTACCCCCTCTCACGTCATACTCCCTGAACTGGGCCCATATAGGTATATGGAAAGAGACACTATTCAGTATCCTGAATGGTACTCCCTAGACCAAGGTGTTCCAGACACTAAAACATAGACTCTTATAGGTACAGGGGACTTTAGAGATTATCCAGTATAATGCACCTCTAAATAAAAGATCCCCAATAATTCCATTATTCTTTTCACCCTGACTCCATAGGTGAGAAATTCATTTATCAAATAGGTATTTGTTGAAGGTTTACTATCCTCTAAGGCACATACAATGAGAGCTGTCTATAAGGGAAACAGGATGCCTCCTAAGATTGGATGTTCCCCTTGATTTGGTTCTTTAAAATGATAGTAGATGAGGACGCTAGGTGGCGCAGTGAGTAAGAGTGCCGGCACCAGAGTAGGGATGACCCAGGATTGGTTCTGGACTCAGATACTTAACACCCACACACAAAAAAAAAACTGGCTGTGTAGCCTTGGGCAAGTTACTTAACCCCCATTGCTTAAAAAAAAAAGAAATAAAAAAAATAAAATTATACTAGATGGCCCTTTGTTAGGGATATTGCAGAGGGGAATCTTCCTCAGACAAGGTAACTAAACAGCCACTAAAGTCCCTTCCTGCTCTGACATTCTGTAACTATTCTGTGAATGGGACACTTTGGCCCATTCAAGCCTCGAAGAAAAATATGAATTTGTTGCAGGCCATGGAGGATCTCAAAAAGGATTTTGAAAATCAAGTAAGAGAAGTTGAGGAAAAATTGGGAAGAAAAATGAAAGTGATGCAAGAAAATCATGAAAAATGAGTCAACAGTTTGTTAAAGGAGACCCCAAAAATACTGAACAAAATAACACCTTAAAAAATAGACTAACCCAAATGGCAAGAGATCCAAAAAGCCAATGCAGAGAAGAATGCCTTAAAAAGTTGAATTGGCCTAATGGAAAAGGAGGTCCAAAAGCTCACTGAAGAAAATGATTCCTTCAAAATTAGAATGGAGCAAATGGAAGCTAGTGACTTTATGAGAAATCAACACATTATAAAACAGAAACAAAAGAACAAAAAAACAGAAGACAAAGAGAAATATCTTAATGGAAAAACAACTGACATGGAAAATAGATCCAGGAGAGATCATTTAAAAATTATTGAACTACCTGAAAGCCATGATCAAAAAAAGAGCCTAGACATCATCTTCCAAGAAATTATCAAGGAAAACAGATGGCAAAATAGAAATTGTAAGAGTCCACCAATTATCTCTTGAAAGAGATCCCAAAAGGAAAACTCCTAAGAATATTGTAGTCAAACTCTAGAGTTTGCAGGTCGAAGAGAAAATATTGAAAGTAATCTGAAAGAAACAATCCATGTATTGTGGAAATACAATCAGGATAACACAAGACCTAGAAACTTCTACATTAAGGGATCGGAGGGGTTGGGATATGATATTCAGGAGGAGAGGAGCTTGGATTAAAAAAAAAAAAGAATTACCTACACAGCAAAACTGAGTATAATACTTCAGAGGGGGAATGAATATTCAATGAAACAGAAGACTTTCAAGCATTCTTGATGAAAAGACAAGAGCTGAAAAGAAAATTTGACTTTCAAATACAAGAATCAAGAAAAGCATGAAAAGGTAAACAGGAAAGAGAAATCATAAGGGATTAAAGTTGAGTTGTTTACATTCCTACATGGAAAGATGTTATTTGTAAATTATGAAACCATTCTCAGTATTAGGATAGTTGGAGGAAAGATAGAGAGAGAGAGAGAGAGAGAGAGAGAGAGAGAGAGAGAGAGAGAGAGAGAGAGAGAGAGAGAGAGAGAGAGATACACAGAAGGCACAGGGTAAGTTGAATATGAAGGAATGATTTATAAAAATAAAATTAAGGGGTAAAAGAGGAATATATTGGAAGAAGGAGAAAGAGAGAGATAGAATGGGGTAAATTATCTCACATAAAAGAGGCAAGAAAAACGTTTCACAATGGAGGGGAAGAGGGGGAGGTGAGAGGGAATGAGTGAACCTTACTCATCAGATTTGGCTTAAGGAGGGAATAACATAGATACTCAATTGGGTATCATATCCTACAAGAAACTAAAGGGGAAGGGGGGATAATAGAAGGGAGGGCAGATTAGGGGAGGCAGTAGTCAGAAGCAAACACTTTTGAAAAAGACAAGATCAAAAAAGAAAATAGAATAAGTGGGGGGTGGAATAGGATGGAGGGAAATATAGTTAGTCTTTCACAACATGACCATTGTGGAAGTGTTTTACATAACTACACATGTGTAATATGTATTGAATTGCTTACCTTCTCAACAAGGGTGGATGTGGAGGGAAAAAGGGAGAGAATTTGCAACTCAAATTTTTAAAAACAAATGTCAAAAAATGGTTTTTACATGCAACTGGGAAATAAGATATACAGACAATGAATGGGGTATAGAAATTTATCTTGCTCTACAAGAAAGTAAGGGGCAAGCAGATGAGGGGTTGATAGAAGGGAGTGCATACTGGAGGAAGGGATAATCAGAATGCATGGCACCTTGGGGTAGGAGGAAGGGGAGAGATGATGAGAAAATTTGGAACTCAAAGCCTTGTGGAAATGAATGTTGAAAACTAAGAATTAGTTATTAATTTAAAAGGGGGGGAAAAAGAGAAAAGAAGCTAGTTATGGACTCAAGAGTCCTGGATTTGAATCCCAGTACTTTCTGCTAGGTAACCTTGGGGTATACAAAAGAAAAAAAAAAACAGGAATTTTTGTGTTATAGACCCCATGGGCATTGTCTGGTGAATCCCATGAATCATTTTTTTAGAATGTTTTTAATAGATACCATAAAATGCATTGTGTTACAAAAGAAGCCAATTATAAATATTGAGATAAACCAGTTAAAAACAAGTTCATGTTTAAGAAAAATAGTTTGAAAAAGCAGCTTAAGAATAGCTGATGTAGACAGAAGTCTTTTGTTCCTGCTTTCCAAGGAGAAAGATGCTCAAAATACCCCTTAGCCTGTCACATCCCTGTGAGCAGCCCCAGAAAGGTCCTGTGTCAATGAGCAGCAGAAAGCTAGGCATTCATTAGGCCATGAGCTGGAAGCCAGAGGTGTTGTAAACTGTGATTAGGTCAAAGGTTTTGTCTTCCATTAGTGGGAAATTGTCTTTCTGCAGCCTTACTATAGAGGCCAATGGAAGCAATGAACTAGTAATGGGGTCATTGCCTCTCAGGCAGAGGGACCAAGGTTGAACCCAAGCAATGGACTCCCTGAAAAATGATTTTCCTCCAGTCAATGTTAAAAACAAAATAAACAAACAAAAAAAAACTAAGAACCTGTTTTATCAAATAACAAGACTTGTTCAATTGTGTAAAACCTTGTTGGTTTTGTGTCCTGATGCTCCGGACAGCAAGAAAATTGAGTCTTTTGGAGAGAGGAAAATTTTCTACAAGGAAAGATAAAGGTGTAGGCATCAGGGAGATCATATCAGGAGCATTTTTCCTTTTTAAAGAGGTGTTGGTGCCAGCCTGTGGCGGGGAGACAAAACCGGCCATCTCTTTCTTCAAATCTCTTTTCCTTCAGAAGTCAATATCTCCCAGCTGTCAACACAGCCAATACTCTCTTTTGCTCAGGGCTCTAGCTCTAACTCAGACAGTAAAGAGTAAGGATTCCTTCTATTTGCAGGTAGAACATGCAGCTGTCTACAGAGTGTGATTTCAAAAGTACCCCAAAGGCCAGCATCCTAGAGAATCCCACGTGGAGCAGCACTGAAATGTGGGGACTTGTCTGCTATGGGCCACATATGAGATGTCAATGGCACATTAGCCTCAAAAGAGTGGTCAGATTGGAAAAGCAGGTCTGCCCCAAGTACTTTGTAGCCTCTGGAGAAATAGGAAATGTGGTACAGTAGGAAATATGCCAGGTTCAAAGTCAGAGGACATGAGTTCAAATCTCATCTCTTCCACTTATTACTCATGTGACTTTGAACTACTCTGGGCCTCAGTTCTTCATCTGTAAATTGAAGAAGTTGGATTAGAAACTTTCAGCTCCAAGTTCCTTTCTAGCTTTAAGCGTATAATCTTGTTGCTATTCAGTTGTGTCTGACTCTTCCTGACCCCATCTAGGGTTTTCTTGGCAAAGAGACCGGACTGGTTTGCCATTTCCTTCTCCAGCTCATTTTACAGATGAGGAAACTGAGGCAAACAGAGTGAAGTGACTTCCCCAGGGCCACATAACTTGTAAGTGACAGAATCCAGATTTGAACCCAGGTCTTCCTGAATCTAAGTCTGTCACTCTATCCGCTGAACCGCCTTGCTGCCCCTACCTGAAAGAAATAACTCCAATTCAATTTATTAAGTATGTAATCACAGAAACACACACACAAACACACACACTTTTACATGGGCACTAAAGAAGGAAAAAAGAGTAAGAGACAGGCATTTCAAAGATGCAGAATTTGCCTTGTACAAATAATTCCAACTGTCCCAAAGTGTCTGCCACAGATGGCAGTGAGCTCCTCTCCTTAGTGGTCTTAAAAAGACTTGGTTACCATTTGTTGTGATGTAATATGTAGTTGCTCAGGTCCAGGATGGGCTAAATAGCTTTTCTTCCTTTAAGATAAGAAATCTTAGCTCTTGGGGGGAGGGAGGGGTGGAAACAAGATGGCAGAATAAAAGCAGAGACTTGCTTGAGCTCTCCCCCAAACCCCTCCACATATATGAAAAAAAAGACTCTAAACAAATTATAGAGCCATAGAACCAACAAAATGACAGAGTGAAACAAATTTCCAGTCCAAGACAACCTGGAAGACTGACAGGAAAGGTCTGTTGAACCAGCTGAGAGAAAAGCACAGTCCAGTGTAGGTTGTACTAGCACAGATGGGCTGCAGCAGGCCTCAGGGGACTGAATCACTGGCAGCTGTGGCATTTTCCAGACTAGTCAACCCATAAATACCAAAGATAACTTAGAAGGTCAGTAGGAAAGGTATGTCAGACCTTGATGAAAGAGAAGCATGGCCAGGCCCTAGCCCCTGGGTGGCAGTGACATTGGAGGGATTTATGGAGTCCACACATGCAGTGGAGGGACCTAGTGGCTGATCAGAGCGAGATTTCAGGGACTTTTTTGGCACTGAGGCAGGATTCTCTTGCTTTGCCAGTACTTGGATCTGGGACACAGTCCTGGGTCAAGGAAGAAGGCTGGCATGGCAGAGCTTGTGGTGGCAGTGGAGAGGGAACCCTCCTCACAGTTCCAAGGCAGAAAAGAGTGCTTGTGGTCACTCACAGACCAGAGGACACACAAAGAGAGGACTAAACATGTCTCCTTTGATCATACAACCTTAAAAGAACTGAAAATTTGCAGTTCCCTAGAAATATCCCTGAAAACAATTGCACATAACTCCTAAGGATTGTGAATATACATCTTACACACTCTCTTAACAAGGAGCTAAAAAGTCAAGTAATTATCTGGGAAAATGAGCCAGCAGTGGAAAAAAATTCAGACTATGAAATCTTACTTTGGTGACAAGGAAGATCAAAACATACCACCAGAAGAAGACAACAAAGTCAAAGCTCCTATGTCAAAAGTGTCCAAGAAAAAAAATGAATTTTTTGCAGGCTATGGAAGAGCTAAAAAAGTATTTTAAAATCAAGCAGAGGAAAAATTGGGAAGAGAAATGAGAGTGATACAAGAAAATAATGAAAAATGAGTCAATAGCTTGCTAAAGGAGACCCAAAAAATACTGAAGAAAATAACACCTTAAAAAATAGACTAACCCAAATGACAAAAGAGGTTCCAAAAGCCAATGAGGAAAAAATGCCTTAAAAAGTAGAATTGGTCAAATGGAAAAAGAAGTCCAAAAGCTCACTGATGAAAATAATTCCTTAAAAGTTAGAATGGAACAAATGGAAGCTAATGACTTTATGAGAAATCAAGAAATTATAAAACAAAGCCAAAAGAAAGAAAAATAAATAGAAGAGAATGTAAAAAAAATTCATTAAAAAATGACCTGGGAAAGAGATCCAGGAGAGATTATCTAAAAATTACTGAACTGAAAGCCATGATCAACAAAGAGCCTAGACATCAACTTTCAAGAAATTATCGAAGAAAATTTCTCTGATATTCTAGAACCAGAGGGAAAAATAGACATTGTAAGAATCCACCGAACCACCTCCTGCATCAAATCCCAAAGGAAAACTCTTTAGAATATTGTAGTCAAATCCCATAGTTCCCAGGTTAAAGAGAAAATATTGCAAGCATCCAGAAAGAAACAATTCAAGTATTATGGAAACACAATCAGGTTAGCAAACAGTTTAGCATCTTCAGCATTAAGGGATTGGAGGGCTAGGAATATGATATTCAGGAGGTCAAAGGAGCTCAGATTAAAACCAAGAATCACCTACCCAGCAAAGCTGAATATAATACTTTGTCAGGGTGGGGGGGATTGACATTCAATGAAATAGAAGACTTTCAAGCTTTCTTGATGAAAAGACCAGAGAAGAATAGAAAATTTTACTTTCAAATACAAGAATCAAGAGAAACATGAAAAGGTAAACAGGAAAGAGAAATCATAAGGGACTTGTTAAAGTTGAACTGCTTACATTCCCACATAGAAACATGATATTTGTAACTCATGAAACCTTTCTCATTATTAGGGTGGTTGGAAGGAATATACATATGGAGATGGGG
>NW_027185573.1:7465453-7497527 GCF_028583685.1 Petaurus breviceps papuanus | reverse complement strand
CATTTCTATGATCTCTTTGGGATATAACCCTAGGAGTGGTATTGCTGGATCAAAGGGTATGAAAGTATTTATAGCCCTTTGGGCATAATTCCAGATTGCTCTCCAGAAAGGCTGGATCTGTTCACAACTCCACCAACAATGCATTAGTGTTCCAGTTTGCCCACATCCTCTCCAGCATTTGTCATTTTCCTGTTTTGTCATCTTAGCCAATCTGACTGGTGAGATGTGGTACCTCAGAGTTGTTTTGATTTGCATTTCTCTAATCAATAGTGAATTAGAGCATTTCTTCATGTGCTTATAGATAGCTTTAATTTCTTTCTCTGAAAACTGCCTGTTCATATCCTTTGACCATTTATCAATTGGGGAATGACTTGTATTCTTATAAATTTGACTCAGTTCTCTGTATATTTTAGAGATGAGTCCTTTGTCAGAGACATAGGTTGTAAAGATTCTTTCCCAATTTCCCAACTCCCTCTTAATCTTGGTTACATTGGCTTTATTTGTACAGAAACTTTTCAATTTCATGTAGTCAAAATTATCCATTTAACATTTTATAATGTTCTCTAATTCCTGTTTCGTCATAAAGTCATTCCCTCTCCACAAGTCTGATAGGTAAACTATTCCTTGTTTTAGCAGACTGCTTACAGTATCAACCTTTATACCTAGATCATGAGCCCATTTAGACTTGATTTTGGTATATGGTGTTAGATAATGGTCTATGTCCAGTATCTGCCATACTATATTCCAGTTTTCCCAGCAGTTTTTGTCAAATAGTGAGTTCTTATCCCAAAAACCAGGGTCTGGGGGTTTATCAAACAATACATTACTGTAGTCGTTGACTTCTGAATCTCATGTGCCTAATCTATTCCATTGATCCACTTCTCTATTCCTAAGCCAGTACCAAGTAGTTTTGATGACTGCTGCTTTATAGTACAGATTGAAATCTGGTAAAGCTAGTCTACCTTCCCTAGCATTTTTTTTTTTCATTAATTCCCTTGATATTCTGGACTGTTTATTCTTCCAGATGAATTTTGTTACTATTTTTTCTAACTCTATAAAGTAGTTTTTTGGTAAATTAATTGGTATGGCACTAAATATATAATTTAATTTAGGTAAAATTGTCATTTTTATTATATTAGCTCGACCCTGCCATGAGCAATTGATATTTTTCCAATTAGTTAGATCTGACTTTATTTGTGTGAAAAGTGTTTTGTAGCTATGATCATACAGGTCCTGGGTTTGTTTTGGCAGGTAAATTCTCAAATATTTTATAATGTCTACAGTAACTTTAAATGGGATTTCTCTTTCTACTTCTTGCTGTTGAATTTCATTGGAAATATATAGGAATGCCGAGGATGGTTTATTTTATATCCTGCAACTTTGCCAAATTTATTTATTGTCTCAAGCAGTTTTTTACTTGATTCTCTAGGATTCTCTAAGTATATCATCATATCATCTGCGAAGAGTGATAGCTTGGTCTCTTCTTTGCCTAACTTGATTCCTTTGATTTCTTTTTCTTCTCTAATTGCTACTGCTAACATTTCTAGTACCAGATTGAATAAGAGGGGTGATAGTGGACACCCTTGTTTCACCCCTGATCTTATGGGAAATGCTTCCAGCTTCTCCCCATTACATATAATACTTGCTGATGGCTTTAAATAGATGCTACCTATTATTTTAAGGAAAGCTCCATTTATTCCTATACTTTCTAATGTTTTTAATAGGAATGGATGTTGTATTTTTTCAAAAGCCTTTTCTGCATCTATTGAGATGATCATGTGGTTTCTTCTAGTTTTATTGTTGATATGCTCAATTATACTGATGGTTTTCCTAATATTAAACCATCCTTCCATTCCTGGAATAAATCCTACCTGATCAAAGTGTATTATTCTTGAGATAAGTTGCTGTAGTCTTTTGGCTAGTACTTTATTTAGAATTTTTGCATCTATATTCATGAGGGAGATTGGTCTATAATTTTCTTTTCCTGTTTTATCTCTTCCTGATTTAGGTATCAGTACCATATTTGTGTCATAAAAAGAATTTGGTAGGACTCCTTCACTAATTTTCCCAAATAATTTGTAGAGTATTGGAATCAATTGTTCTTTAAATGTTTGATAGAATTCACTAGTGAATCCATCTGGCCCTGGAGATTTTTTCCTAGGGAGGTGACTGATGGCTTGTTCAATTTCTTTTTCTGAGATGGGATTATTTAAGTAATTTACTTCCTCTTCAGTTAATCTGGGCAACTTGTATGTTTCTAAATATTCATCCATTTCCCTAAGATTGTCAAATTTATGTGCATACAATTGGGAAAAATAATTCCTAATTATTGTTTTTATTTCCTCTCCATTGGAGGTAGATTCACCCTTTACTTTTTGATACTCATAATTTGGTTTTCTTCTTTCTTTTTTTTTTTTATCATATTGACTAAGGGTCTATCAAGTTTGTTGGTTTTTTCATAAAACCAGCTATTGGTTTTATGTATTAGTTCAATAGTTTTCCTAATTTCGATTTTATTAATCTCTCCTTTAGTCTTCAATATTTCTAGTTTAGTATTTAATTGGGGATTTTGAATTTGTTCTTTTTCTAGGTTTTTTAATTGCATGCCCAATTCGTTGAGCTCCCTTTTCTCTA
This sequence comes from Petaurus breviceps papuanus, assembly GCF_028583685.1. Classification (NCBI taxonomy): domain Eukaryota; kingdom Metazoa; phylum Chordata; class Mammalia; order Diprotodontia; family Petauridae; genus Petaurus; species Petaurus breviceps. The sequence goes on along the minus strand of NW_027185573.1, from coordinate 7,494,893 downwards.
ATTTAATCACATATGCACTCAGGGATATAAAACTTCCCCTAAGAACTGCCTTTAATTCATCCCAAAGATTTTGGTATGTTGTCTCATTATTATCATTCTCTTCAATGAAATTACTGATTGTTTCTACAATTTCTTGTTTGACCCACTCATTCTTTGGATTAAATTGTTTAATTTCCAGTTAGTTTTTAGTCTGTCTTTCCCTGGCCCTTTATTGCATATAGTTTTTATTGCATCATGATCTGAGAATGATGCGTTTAATATTTCTGCCTTGCTGCATAGAATTGTGAGGTTTTTATGCCCTAGAACATGGTCAATTTTTGAGTATGTGCCATGAACTGCTGAGAAGAAAGTATATTCCTTTTTATCCCCATTCAGTTTTCTCCAGAGATCTATCATACCTATCCTCTCTAAAATCCTGTTCACCTCCTTAACTTCTTTCTTGTTTATTTTGAGGTTGGATTTATCAAGTTCAGATAGGGGGAGATTAAGGTCTCCCACTAGTATAGTTTTGCTATTTATTTCTTCCTCTAATTCCTTTACCTTCACCTCTAGGAATATGGATGCTACACCACTTGGTGCATATATGTTAAGTAGTGATATTGCTTCATTCTCGATGGTGCCTTTTAACAGGATATAGTTTCCTTCCTTATCTCTTTTAATTAGGTCAATTTTTGCATTTGCTTTATCTGAGATAAGGATTGCTACCCCTGCTTTTTTTACTTTAGCTGAGGCATGATATAGTTTACTCCAACCTTTTACCTTTACCTTGTGTGTATCCCTCTGTTTCAGATGTGTTTCTTGTAAACAGCATATTGTAGGATTATGATTTCTAATCCATTCTGCTATCTGTCTCCGTTTTATAGTAGAGTTCATTCCATTCACATTTACAGTTATGATTGTTATCTGTTTCTTTCCTCTCATCCTATTCCTGCCCCTGTTAATGTTCATATTTTCCCTCCCTTCTCCCTTCCCCCGCTTAATAGTTTTCCTTTTGACCACCGCCTCCCTCAGTGTTCCCTTTTCGGCCCCCCTCCCTTTTCCTCCCCTTTTCCCCTTACTACTTCCCTCCCTACAAACCACTCCCACCCCCCTTTTGTAACCCTTTCCCCTTCCTACTACCTGTAGGATATTGTTATACTTAATGAGGTATGCTATTTTTTCTTCGCATCAAGAATGACAGGAACACATCTCATGCGAAGCTCCTCTCCCTCCCCTCTTTCCCTCTAAAATGATGTGTGTTCTCCTTGTTTACCTTTCTAAGTCACTGTTGCTTCTCGTAATTGGAGGTTGAATTTTCCATTGAGTTCTGGCTTTTTATCAAGAAGGTCTGGAACTCTGTTATATCATTGAATGACCATCTCTTTGCCTGGAAGAATATTCTCAGTCTCGTTGGGTATGTGATCCTTGGTTGTAATCCGAGCTGTTTTGCCTTCCTGAAAATTGTATTCCACTGCCTCTGATCTTTCAGTGTGGAGGCTGACAAATCCTGTGCAATCCTCACTGTGGACCCTCGATATTTGAATTGTTTCTTTCTGGCCGCTTGAAGTATTTTCTCTTTTATCTGGTAGTTCTGGAGTTTGGCCACAACATTTCGAGGATTTTTCAGTTTGGGATCTCTTACAGCAGGTGTCCGGTGGATTCTGTCGATTTCTATTTTCCCCTCAGGTTCTAGTATCTCAGGGCAGTTTTCCTTAACAAGCTCTTGGAGAATGTTGTCCAGGCTCATTTTTTCATCATAATTTTCTGGTAGGCCTATGATTCTCAGATTATCTCTCCTGGATCTGTTTTCCAGGTCAGTTATTTTTTCTTTGAGGTATTTTACCTCTTTTTCTAATTTTTCATTTTTGTTGTTTTGCTTGGCTAATTCTTGGTTCCTCATAGAGTTATTTGTTTCCATTTGTTTAATTCTGGTTTTTTAGCAAATCATTTTCCTTGGTTAATTTTTGAAGCTCCTTTTCCATATCATAAACTTTTCTTTTTAGAGAGATGTTTTCCTCATTATAATGTTTTTCGAATTCTGCTATTTTTGTTTTGAGAGAATTATTCATTTTGTCTTCTATCTCTCTCATTTTGCTTTCAAAGTTCCTTTTGATCTCATCTAGGAGAGCCTTCTGTGCTTGGGATCCATTCCCTGTTGAAGTTTCAGCTGTGGGTGTGGAGTCCACATTGTCTCCCTCTGAGGTTGGTTCCTCCCTCTGAGGATAGTAGGACTCTAGAGTCTTTGTCTTTGTAGTCTGCTTTCTACCCATTTTGAGGCAGGGTTCTAACCACCCCCTTCCTCTAGGATCCCAAGCCTTTACTGTAGAGGGTTTTGCCCTGGACAATATTTACTATATTTTCAGGGTCAGGAGGGGGTTTGGAGCAAGTGGGGTTCACTCTGTCATCCTCGTCTTTGGAGGTCCTGAAAGGGGCTTTTTTTAAAAAAAAAAAAGATTTCTGGGCTATGAAGTGGTAGCCCCAGGAGTGTTTGCTGTCCAGTATAGGGACCCCTGTATTTGCTTCTTACCTTGCTCTTTCCAGTCCCAGCCCTTTGGTGATAGGCCTGGTAGTGGACCTTGTGGTTGGTAGGAAGACTTGCCCTCCGAGTTGATCAGGCCCCTTCCAGGCCTGCGTCTGCCAGCCGTTCCACGCCTTCCCGGCCTGCATCCGCCGCGTCACCCCGCCGCCGCGCCTTCCCGGCCTGCCAAAATGGTCCATTTTCAATCGAATTTTTCAACTAGTTCTGAATAGACCAAACCATGTGTAATCTATTTTATATACTTTCATATAATCTAACAGAAAGTATAAAATATTACCTATGCATGTATGTATATGTATACATATACATATGTATAGCTAAAATGTACATTAAAAATGTGTACAACATTCTCCTGACCTTCTCATATGGTAACTCTATCAAAATACAAAATAATGCTAATCTTCCATGATCTGTTGCCTCTTTGTGATCACCACTTCCTTTTATAGGTGTTCACTGACTATTTTAATAATGCATTCTATAATTTTACCTGTCAGTAGCCTATAATTTGCAGACTCCACCTTCTCTCTTCTTTTTTATTTAAAATGGGGACAATAACTGCTATTTTCCAGTCCTGTCACACCTCTTCCATTCTCTATGCTCATTTACAAATCATAATCAGTAATTTAACAACATCAAGCAGCTTAAAGCATAGGTGACATGCTTCTGAATTTACAGATGAGACGTAGTTAGGAAGAATGGTTGACACATTGGACAGTGGAGTCATGGTATGAAAAAAAAGTTAAATCTTGTAAGATGAAATTTAGTAGGGATGCATGAAGAGTCTAACACTTAGACTGAAGTAATCAACTTCATAAAAAAAAACAAATTAACAGAGTTTTTGTTTTGGATGTTATTCATGTAAAAAAAAATTGTGGAACATTAATGCATTGCTGGTAGACCTACAAATTGGCACAACCATCCTGGGAAGCAATTCATAACTACAGCCAAAAAGTCTCAAATTGGTGCATGCCCTTTGAAGTAGCAATACTTCTACATAGGCCTATACTCCCAAAGGAATAAAAGAAAGTAGAAATGGATTCATGTGTGCAAAATATTTATAGCAGCTCTTTTTGTAGTGACAAAAAACCGGAAACTAAAAAAGGGCTTTTATTTGGGGGACTGGCTGAACAAACTTATGGTATGTGAATACAATAAAATATTATTATACCATAAATAATGAAGAAGGGAATGGTTTCAGAGAAACCTGAGAAGATTGTATAACATGATGCAGAACGAAGTGAGCAAAGTCAGGAAGCCAATTCATTCAATAACAATATTATAAAGACAAACAACTTTGAAAGTCTTAAGAACTGACCATTGAAATGGTCAACCTTGATTGCAAAGGGTTGATGATAGAGAAGGGATGTATTCAAGAAGCAAAATGTGTATATACATATGTACATACATATACACATTATTAGACATGATTGATGTGTGTATTTTGCCTGAATATGGATATTTATTACGAAGCTTTTGTTATTTTTTTTTCATTAATATCAGGGGATGGGCAGGTAGGAAGAAGAGAAAATTAAATCTTATTAAATGAAATAAAAGGAACCATAAAAAATTAGAGGGATGTGGTGGTTATAATGGACTGATAGCTCAATTCATAGGGTAATTTTAAGATTGTGGTGACCAGAGATTGTGGTAGTTTGCATCATAAGAGGCACAGTATCCTGAACAAGTGAGGTGACAGTCATTCAATTTTCTACTTTGGTCAGATAATGTAAGAAGGGTTGTTTTTAGTTCTGGGGGCCACATTTGAGTGACTAGGAAAGAACAGCCAAAAGAGAGTGACCTTAGTGCTGAGATCTGGAACATAGACCATACAATGATCAGCTGGTGGAAAGGTAGACATTTACTCTAGAGATGCCCTACAGTAAGTGGGGTGGATGAATGACACTATTTGCATGTATTTGAAAATCTACTAAGTAATAGAAAGGTTAGACTTGTTCTGCTTTGTCCCAAAGAGTAGAACTAGGAAAAATGGGTGGAAGTTATAGCACGGCAGATTTTAACATAGTTGAAAGAAAAACTTCCTACCAGTTAATACCATCTCAGAAGTAAAATGTACTGCTTTAAGAGAAAGTGTGAACATCCTCCCCATTAAAGAGGGGCCTAGATGAGCACTTATCAAAGATGTCATTCCTGATCAAGTACAGGTCTCTGAGGGTCCCTTGAAACTCTGATTTTCCATGATTCTGCTTGTTTTGTAAACATAAATCAAGTGGAAATTTCAGACGAAAGAGGTTGTTGGCAAATAATCTATTGCTTTGTACTTATTTACAATTCATCTTTGAAAAATCAAACTGTCTTGAACCCCCACGAGGAGGGAAATTGCCAAAAATGGGGAGAAATTAGTGAAACAGTGAGCTGAGCCAAAATATAGTCTTATGCAAGAGTCTTTCTTGGGATTGGTTCCAACCAGGATTCCCAAAGGCCAAAGTTTGCTGTATCAGGACTATCAACTGAAGTTTAATTCTAGCCTCAGGAAGTATTAAAATCATGAGGAAAAGGTACACCCCGTTCTTTGTTGTCCAGGAGAGATTGATACACAGAGATCCATGTCTAGTATGCTCAAACGAAATAAAATGCAGTGGTTGCCAACATTGCAGAAAGAAAAACACTAGCTCTTCTTTTGCTTCCTTGTATTATTTTTTTCTTTAATATTGAGATCAAATACAATTAGGGACAAAGGAAAAAAAATACTAATGCTGTTCTGAATTCAGTTCACTTCATTGTATCTAAACAATTAGTGGGAAGAGAAAGTAAAAGAACAGACCCTGATCTTCACAGTTAACACAGGGCCTGACAAAGAGTATGCACTTATTAATGCTAGCTGAGTAACTGACTGGTTTCTTCAGAGTGTGGGAAAGAAGCTAGCAAGCTGCATAGTGTGGTTAAGGGGTGGGAGCTGTCCAGAGTAGTAATACCTATAGACGATGCAAGAAATCAAGGAGGCCACAGAAATTAGGAGGACATCTGATACTAGAGTGGAAATGGAAGAGATTGGGCAAGTAGAAACAAGAAATCTTATGCAATATGTATTTATGTATTTACATGTTGTCTGCTCTATTCAAATATAAGTTCCTTGAGTGTGTGTATTAATTTTTGCCTTTATTTTGGTCTCTGTGTTATAGTGGGGCAGCTAGGTGGTGCAGTGCACAGAGAACCTGGCCTAGAGTCAGGAAAACCTAAATTCAAATCTAGTCTCAGATATTTCCTAGCTGTGTGACCGCGAGCAAGTCACTTTAACCGTGTTTACCTCAGTTCCTCATCTACAAAATGAGCTGGAGGAGGAAATGGCCAACCACTTCAATATCTTTGCCAAGAAAACCCCAAATGGGATCATGAAGAATCATACATGACTGAAGTAACTGAACAACAACATATTACAGTGCCTGGAACTTAGGCTTTGTAAGTACTTAAGAAATTCTTAAGTACTTAATGATCGATTTATTAAAGCTGTCCAGAAATGGAGTTAATTTCCTGGAGAGACAATAGGTTACCTTTCACCAGAAGTTTGACAAAGACTGTATAATCACTTATAAAATACGTTGCTAAGGAATTCTTGCTCAGTTATAAGCTAGATTGTATGGCCACTATGGTTCTATCCAACTTGAATTCTGTGAGCATGACAAGGTGACAAGATAAATAGTTAATACCTAGCCTTTGGGAAAATAGTCCAAATAGTCCAGACAATAATTACAGAGCCTCAGCACCAAAGAAACTGACTCAGTGGATGGAGCTCTGGACCTGAAATCAGGAAGACCTGGGTTCAAATCTGGCCTCAGACAATTAGTAGTTGTGTGACTCTGGGCAAGTCACCTCTGTTTGCCTTAATTCCCTAGAGAATAAAATGGCAAACTACTCCAATTTCTTTGCAAAAAACAAAACATGGAAAGTATTGGCATGTTGTGATCCTTAGGGTGACAAAAAATAGGACATGACTGAACAACAACACAACAATAACAACAACACAGCAACAATGATATTGATTCAACCTGCTTGCTTAGTCAGTCCATCTTAAAACTACTAGTACTAGTACTTCTACTACTGCCACTAGTAGTATTTATTATTATTATTAATATAGATAGCATTTTAGTGTTTCAAGATTTGCAAAACATTTTATATGTCATCTCATTGGAAAATAAGAAGTCATATTTTCCCAGTGCTTTGGGTTTAGCAAAGGGCTTTCCTCATGAAAGTCCTGTAGGTGGTAAGATATAAATTATCTTCTTTGCTATACAGAAAAATAAATTGAGGCATTAAGTGATACAGTGACTTGCCTAATGTTCTACAGCTAATAAGAGACATGACTTGAACTAATGTCTGTCTTGATTCCAAGAAAACGAACTTTTCCACTCTGCCTCACTACCCCATGCTTGTCCTAGAAATAACTTCAGGACATGGGCAGCCTGGCATAATAAAGCATTATACCTGGGACACCATGCCCTTTCATTCTGGGATTCAGTGACTTCCGTGACATGAAACCTGTTTATATCTCCATCCGTTTCTCCCATAGCTGTCTTGCAGAAATTCTCTTAGCCAGTCCAGTTGGACTTTCTATAGAATCAGAGATTAGGAAGGGACCTCAGCATATCTGGTCTAGCCAGTATTTGAACAGGAAACCCCTCTCTAATCATTCTGACAAATGGCCATGTACTGCCAGCTGAAGACCTCCAGGTGACTTTATCTCCCAAGGGAGACTAGTCTACTTTAGGATAGCTCTCAGTGTGTCAGGTTTTCTTTCTACTGACCACAAATCTGTGTCTCAATAGGTTTTACACAGCGATCTTCTTGCTCCATATCCTAAAACATGCCCTGGGTCATTCCTGATTCCATGTGTTTAATCATATGGCACCCCTAGCCAAGACTACTCCACTGTGTCCTATCAACTTATTTCTTCTAGCCCCCACCCACCCAAGTCCAGCATCTTCCATGCAAGCCTTCCATGACAGACTCAGACATCCTTCAATAGCATCCATTTTGTATCACCTTCCACCACTAGAAATCTCCGAATATACATGCCTTATCTCTCACTTTAGATAATAAAATGTTGTTGTTTTTTGGTTTCATTTGTTTGCTTTAGGGTAGCAACAGGATCTTATGTTACATGAACTTTATTAGGTGTTAGGAATAAAACAAAACAAAAAAACAGTAGCTGCTCTCAAAGTGCTTTATTTTTTCTTTTTGAGATTTTTTTTCTTTTTGGAAGGGGGAAGGTAGGGAAATTGGGGTTAAGTGACTTGCCCAAAGTCACACAGCTAGTTTTTTTGTGTTAAGTGTCTGAGGCCAGATTTGAACTCAGGTCCTCCTGATTCCAGGGCCGTTGCTCTATTCACTGCACCACCTAGCCACCCCTAAAATACTTTATTCTTTTAGAGATCTTCAATCAAAGGCCCAAAAGACATTCTTTAATTGCCCTGAACCCCTGAATCTCCCTTTCAACCTTCCCCTGCATATTCACAGTTTCAAATTCTTCTAACCTTCTCGTGCTCAAACCAGACACTAATTTTCCATCTTCCTTACATTTAAATTCCATTCTATACTTTGTCACAAACTTCCAATGGCCTGATTCCAATCACAACAACTATACCATTTGTCAACATTAGAAAAACATCCTGATCTCTTATGGTCTGGGGGATAATTCACACTTAAGGGTAAATGTAAGCTATCTTCAGCTTGGGAACACAGTGAATGCTTCTCTAGTTTCTAATCATTCTGGGAACAATTAATTTCTTCAGCAACATCATGAGCACAGATGTCCAAAATCTAGGGCCAAAATTTGTGGGTGTGTGTCCATGAAAGACACTGAGGCCCCTGTTACTCAGTTTCTGACCAGTCACTCCTTCTTTGTACATTATGTTAACCATCAAAACAGGAAAGGAAAAATACATAGTCACCACCCAAAAAAAAACCACCTCCCTTTCTCTCCTGCTGGCCAAACCTCTGAGACCTAATGATCCCTATCTTCTCAGGTTTGGGGACTTCATTTCTGGTATTTACAAAATGAACACCAGGACATTAAGATTTCCGTGACTGAGGGATGTACCCTGGGGAATGATTAATATGAGTTAACATTTACATAGCACTTTAAGATTTACAAAGAACTTTTCATGTATTGTCCCATTTTATTGTCACAATAGCTATGGGAGATAGTTGCTGTTACCTTTGTTATTTTACAGATGAAAAAACCAAGTCGGGCAAAGTGACTTGTCCAGGGTCAAGCAGCTGGAAAGTGCCTGAGTGTGTGAGGCAGGATTTGAATTCTGATCTTCCTCATTCCAAGTCTAGCACTCTAACTACCATGCTACCTAGTTGCTGAAGCCAATATGGTAAAGTGGAAAAACTTGCTTCAACTCATAGGATTTGGGTTTGGCTCTCTGTCCTATTCCTTCCTGTATGGTCATATGTCAGTCACTCCCTGTTCAATATGAAAAAGAAAGTGCTGGACCAAATGACCTCTAAGGTCCTATTCAACTATCAATCTATATAATCCAATAACAAACTGTCTCTTACTCTCACTGTTTTCCAGTTTGAACATTACCAGCGAAGACCTTTGGCCTTATTAGACATTCTTGGATGCAAAGTTTACAATGTCTAGGTCTCTTGGCCTCTTTCCACTTACATTCCTTAATTCTCTACTATGTGTGTAGAGCTTGATCTTAAATGGTCCAAGGACATTGGAGCTAGAACTGCCATTTGATTTTTTTTTCTTTGAGATGAGAATTGATTTTCTCATCTCTTATATTTTCTCCCTTCATGCACTGCCTAGAAGTTATTAACATTTATTCAGAGACCATCCGTTTCATGTCTTCCATATTTCATTTCTCTTGGCTGTCATTCTGGAGGAGATAGCCTTCCGAGGTAGCCAACCAACTGCTTCCCAGATCTTCTTTTTATTTTTTAATATAAATCTATACTTAGGAGATACAGTTGAAATTAATCCTACTTCTTTAGTATTCACTAGAGCCTCTATCTGGGATGCTTCTGCCTTAAAATACTAAATATCCAAAAATTGTCCTTTTGACAAAGTGTTTTCGTTGCATGCACATGCATCTCTGTGTGAGTACTATCACTTGTATGCTTGCGCGCGTACACACACACACACACACACACACACACACACATGGCCTAGATTTTGGACATCTGTGCTCATGATGTTGCTAAAGAAATCAACACACATACAACACACACTCCCCCACAAACTTCTCTTGTGAAAAATGAAATATCCTGCTCCTCAAAGAATCATAGGACTTTTGATTTGTAAAGGAATTAATAAATAAAGTATTGAGTGAGACATAAACAGAGAGAGCCAGAGATAGAGAGAAATAGAGATGGAGAGAGACAGAGAGAGAGAGACAGAGACAGAAACAGAGACAGAGGGAATTCCATATATAAGCGGTTGGATAATTTCACAAAAGTTCCTGGTGTGCAGGGATTATTTTTTGTTTGGTTGTTTATTGTTTTGTTCTTTCTCTTTGTAGCCCCAGAATACATTTTGGTGCCTGGCATGTAGAGGGCCTTAATGAATGTTTTGTTTTGTTTTTTCATTGAATTAAACTTGTTATCTAGCTTTAGCTTGAAGACCTCCAGTGGCAGGGGAACCAACTCCCTCCTAAGCAGCCAACTTCCTTTTTGGACAGCTCTAATCGTTAAGCATTTCCCTTTGTTTTATTTCTCTTATTATCAAGTCTAAACTTAATGCTATGCGAATTCAGTCCACATCTTCTAATTCTGCCAGGAGTCCAGCAGAATAGGTTCAACACACCTTCCAAAGTACAGTCTAAGTACTTAAAAAAGGACCAGCCTCCCCCTTCTCAGTACCACCCCCCCACTTCTCATTTCCAGAATAGCCATCTCCAGATCTTTTTCTTGATTCTCATACGGTCTGAACCCTGGTTCTCCCCATCTTCTACCTAGCAGCATTTCTCCCGAATACATGGACACCAAACTCCTGATATATTATGACCACAGCAGAGGACCTATCTCTTCCTTAGTACTGGAAGTTATCTTTTCTTACTGTAGGCTAAGATTACATTTTTTTTTTCAAAACTATGATATGGTGAAAGTTTGGGAAATCAGAGTATTTGACATCTTCACTGTTTACAAAAATATTCTTGAGAGTCATCCCAGGATTGTCTGCAGGGAGGTCAGGAAGCCTCCTTTCCTGGAATTCAGGCTCATGTCTTTACAGTCTGTGTCACTCTCTGCCTCTCTTTCCAAATGCCCTTGAAACTTGGGTCACTCTGTGTACTGCATGAAATACTGAAAACCCCAAAGTCCCTAGAGTGTTATCAGATACGACTGTTTATTGAGGTAAGTCACTGTTTTTCTGAATAAAAGTCCCTGGTAGTGATGCCTAGGCATTCATGAGCACACACATACACACATGCACACACGCATACATGCACACACCATTCCTAAGAATTTGCTTTGGGTCCTTCTGAAACCAAGTCCTTAGCTTCCAGAAGGCATACACAGGGCTCCCTAAAGATCAATGCCTATTATTGGGACGGGAACTCTCCTGATTTTTAAGGTGATTATGGCTGCTTATGGTAGTCATTCTTCAGCTACTGAGTGAATAATAATGAATAGTATATGCTTTCCAGTGAAAAGAAAAGTGATTTTCACCCCCTCCAGAACAGATAGAAAGCAACTGAAAAATAGAAATTGGGTTCATTGTTCCTTTAACAAAAGAGATCTGTACATTTCTCATTTGTCATGGACAGATACATAAAGGCACAAAATGACAATTCTCAGAGAAAAATAGAAATGTATCAGGCTGCTGAAATATCTGCCTATGATAGATTTATCTTTTTTTCCTGCATCATTCAGAGGATAGGTTTCTTCTTACCTCACCAAGTTTGCAAAGAAAATTACAGTGTTGGTATATGTTGTTTAAACGTGTAATTAACTTCAGGGATTCTGGTCTAGGGTTATAATAAAAGTTTCAATTGATTCAGGTTTTAAGATTTTGGCTAAACCAAATTAGTATGATGCCTTGTTGGTAAACTGAACTCTGGACACATACTTTCTTTCTTTCATTTCCCTCTGCCACATTAAATCCTGGACTGAAATTAAACAGTCCCCCAGTCCTAGAGAATTTTCCATGTCCCAGTAGTTCTCTCTCTTCTTTTTCCTCTTCCTCTTTTTCTTCCTCATCCACCCAGAACTTTCTTTAAGTTTTCTTAAGAAGAGAATGTACAAACAGCGGCTAGGTGGTGCAATGTATAGAGCACTGGCCCTGGAGTCAGGAGGACCTGAGTTCAAATCCAGCCTCAGACACTTAACACAAAAAGTAGCCATGTGACCTTGGGCAAGTCACTTAACCCCAATTGCCCTACATTCCTCCCTCCAAAAAGCAAAAAAAAGTAATTTAAAAAAAGAAGAAAATGGACAAGACTTTATAGGATTAAAAAGCCATATAAAAAATTAGAGCTGGAAAGAGTTTCAGAATACCTCTAGTTTGATTTATTTCATTTAAATGGGGAGGAAACGGGACATAGAAGTCTCATGACTTGCCTAAATATGGTGCAAGTACAAGCATCAAGAATGGAATTTAAATCCAGTTTTTCTAACTCCCAGGTCTATTTGGCCAATGGCCTTTTGTTCTATAGGATGTCTTCATCTCTATGTCTTCTCTACACTAGGAAGAGGGACCACAAACTACTGAATTTCTGAATTTTAAGGAATCTCATTGGTTCTCTAGTCCAGGCTGAAAAAAATCACGTTTTGTCATATTCCTATCAAATGGGCATCTGGCTTTTTCTTGACAGTTTGCAAAAAGGGAAAACTACCACCTCTCAAAGTAGCCCAGGTCTATTTGGCCAATGGCCTTTTGTTCTATAGGATGTCTTCATCTCTATGTCTTCTCTACACTAGGAATACCTCAAATTGTTCAGAAGTTTGTTTTTATAAGAGCTAGAAATCTGCTTCTGCAGCTTCTACCCCTTGCTCCTAGTTCTGCCCCCTGAGACCAAGCAGAGTGAGTCTTGAGTCTTCTCACATATTTGTCCTGAATATATTTGGAAAGCTCTTGCTTCCCCATCCTTCCATCCCAAATCTTCTCCAAGCTAACCATTTCCCATCAGGCCACTAGGTGGCTCAGTAGATAAGACACTGGGCATGGAATCAGGAATCCATGACTTCAGATTTGGCCTTAGGTATTTATTAGCCATGTGACCTGACCCTGGGCAAGTCACTTCACTTCTGTCTGCCTCAGTTTCCTCAACTATAAAATGGGCACAATAAGAATAGCCACCTCCCAGGATTGTTCGGAGCATCAAAAGAAATAATATTCGTAAAATGCTTGGCATACAGTAGGCAACTAATAAATGCTTGCTCCTTTCCTTTCTCCTTCGATAATTTCTTCAGGTGATGCTCATAGGGCCCACACCTTCCTAATGCTCTTCCTGTGGACATTCCCTAGCTTATCAATGTGCTTCTTAAAATACAGTGCATAGATTTGAACACAATGGACTCCAGATCAGGTATGCTCATGACCTGGGCCATCCTATTCCATATTTCTCTGGATCCTATTAGTGAACTGACTGAGGATATATTAGGAATATTCACAAAATGAACAGGGGTATCAGAATTTACAAATCAGTGTCTGGTACTGCTGACCATGTGTAAAAATATAATAACAAAATCCCGGATTCCCTGGATCTTAGAGCTCCAGAACTGAGCAGAGTAATTCAGATATGACATCATCATGGAAGGAGACAGTGAACTGTCAGCACCCTAGTCCTAGACACTATTCTTTTATTTTTAATTTCTTGGCTAAGTTTGGGAAATGCATTTTTATTATATTACAAATTAATTTATTTTTTAGTTTTCAGTATTGATTTCCACAAGATTTTGAGTTACCAATTTTCACCCATCTCTCCCGTACCCCCCACCCCAAGACAGCAAACATACTCAGTACCCCTTCCCCCAATGTTTCCTCTCTTATATTCCTCCTCATTCCCACTCCTTACTTTCTTGAACACAAGGTGGATTTCTATACCCCATTGTCTATATATCTTATTTCCTAATTGCATGTAAAAACAATTTTTAACATTTTTTTTAAAACTTTGAGTTACAAATTCTCTCTCTTCTTCCCTCCTCACCCACCCCCACTGAGAAGACAAGCAATTCAATATAGGTTATAAATGTGTAGTTATGCAAAATGTTTCCAAAGTAGTCATGTTGTGAAAGACTAACTATATTTCCCTCCATTCTATCCTGCTCCCCCCACCACCACTAATGCTATTTTCTTTTGTGACCCTGTCCTTTTTCAAAAGTGTTTGCTTCTGACTAACCCTCTACCAATCTGCCCTTCCTTCTATCATCACCCCCCTCCCCCACCCCTTAATTCCTTTCCCCTTACTTTCCTGTAAGGTAAGATACTCAATTGAGTGTGTATGTTATTCCCTCATTAAGCCAAATCCAATGAGAGTAAGATTGACTCATTTCCCTTTCACCTTTCTGCTCTTCCCTCCATTGTAACATCTTTCTCTTGCCTCTTTTATGTGAGATAATTTACCCTATTCTATCTCTCCCCTTCTCCTTCTCCCAATATAGTCCTCTCTCACCTCTTAATTTTATTTATTAGATATCATCCCTTCATATTCAACTCATCCTGTGCACTCTGTCTATATATACACATATAAAAACATACATATATACACATACACCCACCTACACCTACACACACACACACATATATATATATATATGTATACATATATATTCCCTTCAATTATCCTTATACTGAGGAAAGTCTCATGAGTTACAAATATTGTTTTTCCAAGTAGGAATGTAAATAGTTCAACTTTTAGAAGTTTCTTATGATTTCTCTTTCTTCTTTACCTTTTCATGATTCTCTTGTTTCTTGTATTTCAAAGTCACATTTTCCATTCAACTCTGGTCTTTTTATCAAGAATGTTTGAAAGTCATCTATTTCATTGAATGTTCATGTTTTCCCCTGAAGTATTATACTCGGTTTTGCTGGGAAGGTGATTTTTGGTTTTAATCCTAGCTCCTTTGACCTCCAGAATATTATATTCTAAGCCCTTCAATACCTTCATGTAGAAGGTGCTGGGTCTTGTGTTATCTTGATTGTATTTCCACAATACTCAAATTATTTCTCCCTGACTGCTTGTAATATTTTCTCCTTGACCTTGGAACTATGGAATTTGGCTATAATGTTCCTAGTTTTCTTTTTGGGATCTTTTTCAGGAGGTAATCAGTGAATTCTTTCAAATTCTATTTTGTCCTCTAGTTCTAGAATATCAAGGCAGTTTTCCTTGATAACTTCTTGAAAGATGATTTCTAGGCTCTTTTTTTGGTCATGGTTTTCAGGTAGTCCAATAATTTTTAAATTATCTCTCTTGGATCTATTTTCCTGGTCAGTGTTTTTTCCAATGATATATTTCACATTGCCTTCTATTCTTTTATTCATTTGGTTCTGTTTTATAGTATCTTGATTTCTCAAAAA
The DNA here is from genome assembly GCF_028583685.1 of Petaurus breviceps papuanus. Classification (NCBI taxonomy): domain Eukaryota; kingdom Metazoa; phylum Chordata; class Mammalia; order Diprotodontia; family Petauridae; genus Petaurus; species Petaurus breviceps. Next base: position 7,479,888 of record NW_027185573.1, on the reverse strand, counting down.
GTCAGCAGCTCCCATTTGCTCCAACCTAATTTTGAAGGAATTATTTTCTTCAGTGGGTTTTTGAAATTCCTTTTCCATCTGGTCAATTCTGCTTTTTTAAGGCATTCTTCTCCTCATTGACTTTTTGGGTCTCTTTTGCCATTTGAGTTAGTCTATTTTTTAAGCTGCTATTTTCTTCAGTATTTTTTGGATCTCATTTAGCAGACTATTGACTCACTTTTCATGATTTTCTTGCATCATTGTCATTTCTCTTCCCAATTTTTCCTCCACTTTTCTTACTTGATTTTCAAAATCCTTCTTGAGCTCTTCTATGGTCTGAAACAAATTCATATTCTTCTTGGAGGCTTTTGATTCAGGAGTTTTTTTTAAAGCAATTGGGGTTAAGTAACTTGCTCAAGGTTACACAGCCAGTTATTTCTGGGTGTGGTGCTAAGTATCAGAGCCCGGATTTGATCCCAGGTCATCCCGACTGGGGCTGGTGCTCTTACTCACTGAGCCACCTGGCCGCCCCTAGATTCAGGAGTTTTAACTTTGCTGTCTTCTTCTGGTTCTATGTTTTGATCATCTTTGTCACCAAAAAATGATTCTATAATTTGGTAACAATTTCTCTGTTTCTTATCTTGTCAGTAAATTACTTAACTTTTGAGCTTTTTTCCATGGGAGAACTCTGCTTCCAGAGTAGAGAGTGCTGTTGTCCCAAATTTCTGAGGTTTTGTGCAGCTATTGTCAGAAAGGTTTTGTACCTTCTTCTAGGCATCTCCCTTAGGACTGTGAGGAAGCCTGCCTCTCCATACCTCAACAAACTCTGCCACACTAGTGCTCCTTACCCCAGCACTGCTCCCCAAGACTGCAACCCAGATTAAAGCAGGGCAAAGCAAGAGAATCCTGCCTCAGCACCAGCAGAGAGATTCTTACAAATGCCCTCTTGTTGGCCACTTGGTCCGCCCATGATTTGTGGACCAGGAGCTCTGGAAGCAGCCACTGAGGAAACAGCTGCAGCTGCTGCCATCAGCTCTGCCACCCCAGGGGGCAGGGGGCAGGCCACACTCTTCCCTCACCCAGTTCCAACAGAGTTCCTCCACAGACCTTTTACTTTCTTTTTGGCTTTTATGGGTTGAAAAGTCTGGAAACTTCCACAGCTGCCAATGATTCACTGTCCTGAAGTATGCTCCAGTCTGTCTGTACCACAGGTCTGTGCCAGCATGGTCCACATGGGACTGTGCTCCACTCCCAGCTCTTTGTGGTAGAACCTTCCTGTCAACCTGCCAGACTGCCTTCAGCAAGAGATTTGTTTCTCTCTGTCACTTTGTGGGTTCTGTAGCTCTAAAATTTGTTTAGAGTCATATTTTACAGGTATTGAAGGTGGTTGGAGTGGGAGCTCAAGCAAGTTCCTGCTATTCCCCTCACTATTCTTTTCATAAAGCAGCTTGAAATTCCATTTGTTTTTTATCTATCATATCACATGGTTGACTCATATTAAACTGTCAGTACCCTGAAAACCCTCAATCTTTGTTCAGGCACATTACAGTTCAACTATTTCCCCCTTCCATCTCATACCTGTGCATTTAATTTTTTTGAACCCAGAAAATGGCTGAAGTCATCAATCTTCTCTCCTCTTCCCAAAAAGTTCTCTTCCATTTTTGGAAAAAAATGCAATGTTCAGCCTTGAATGCATGAATTAGTACCTGAAAGTGTTGACTTATGCTGGAATCTTACTGTAAATAGGGCACATTGTCATTTGTTTACATCTTGCCAGGGGCCAAGCTCTCCATACCACCTGCATACCATGCCTTCTGCTCTCCAGTCAACATTCACAGCTCTTTTCCACCAGTGTTTTACTGTATCTGTTCTGCTCCCCACCTCTGTTTAGTGAGGGTTTGCCTTGTCTTGCTGGCCAAAGTCTTCAAGGGCACTTCCTAGTCATCTCCATACCATGAGAATACTGGTATACCTCCACATGCCTTCTCCCAGCCCTTAAAATGTAAGTTACTTAAGAGTAGAAATTATCTCACTTACGGTTCTATTCCAGAAACTTAGCATAGTGCCTGGAATATTGCAATCACTTCACTAATTATCTATCATCTATCTATCTATCTATCTATCTATCTATCTATCTATCTATCTATCTATCTATCTATCTATCTATCTACCTACCTACCTACCTACCTACCTACCTGTCTGTCTGTCTATCCATCTATCTGTCTGTCTGTCCATCCATCTATATGTCCATCCGTCTGTCCATCTATCTATCTATCTATCTATCTATCTATCTATCTATCTATCATCTATCTGTCTGTCTGTCTGTCTGTCTATCTATCTATTGATGTCAGTTACTTTAAAAGATATAAGGATCAGACTTACAATTTCATTAGTAAGGCAACCCTTTCTACCAAGGAAGACCAGTACCTCCTATACAGCTTAGATTTTAGAGAGTTTCCTGCAACACTGAGACCTTAAGTGATCTGCCAGAGCTAAATAGCTAATGTGTGTATAGAAAGGAAGGGAGGATTTGAACCCAGGTTTTCCTGGGCCAGCTTTCTATCAACCTAATTACAATAAAACATCTTATGAAAAAAATTACAATGACTATCTTTGATGACAAAAGTGCAAAAAGGAACAAAATCAATTTCTTCTTTGATATGGACATTGATTACTCACCAGTCAAATATACAAGAGAGAAACTGGTGAAATGGGGTGGGGGGTGAATTTTCAATCATAAGACACAGAATCTTGTCTCTGTTACTATGCATATGAATTTAGGCAGTCTCTTTGGTTCTCAGCTTCTTCACCTGCAAAACTAGGGGATGAGATAATATAGCCACTAAAGTTCTTTGTCCTCTAAATCCTATAATATTCATTATGAAATCCTTGGCATTCAGAAGAATGGGAAGATTATATAAATAAATCATTTAAAATATAGAAGTCTATATGATGCTTGTGGCAGTTTGGACTAGATCCATAATGGTCCTGGGTTTTAAAGATTTCCAGCATCCATTGATTGTTTTATAATGGCACTCACAGACACTGCACAGGTGTGTTTGCATGTGCAAGCACACTTGGAAAACTAAAGCTTTTTCATGTAGAAAATCTTTTCACAGTCATAAGGGACTATAAAAAACTTCTGTAATCTGTTTTCTAGTAGGGAACATTCACTCTACCAGCTCACAAAATACTGGACTGGATTTAACAAACAGCAACAGATTTGACATCAGGAGGAAACCAAGTGAGAGAAATCCTATCCCCAAGTGGAAGTTGTTAATAAAGTCTCACAAAAGTGAAAAGAGGATTGCTAATGAAATTGTTTCCTGGACAATGTCAGATACTTGACAAATGGGCCAGCTTTCCTGTAGGAAGAGCTCATTGCCAACAGGTGATAAAGAGCTAAGTGAATGTTTTTCTAATCCTGTGAAGTGGATTACAGCATCACTGGAAGACTGTTGTACTTTAGAAAAATGACCCTTTGTTTCAAGGAGAAGCTTGTGTTGTTATTGTTGAGTTGTATCTGACTCTTTATGACCCCATTCTAGGTTTTCTTGGCAAAAATACTAAAATGTTTTGCCATTTCCTTCTCCTGTTCCTTTTACAGGTGAGGAAACTGAAGCAAAAAGGATTAAGTGACTTGCCCAAGGTCACATAGCTAGTAAAAGTCTGAGACTGAATTTATACTCAGATCTTCCTGACTTCAGATCTGGAACTCTATCCACTGCACCACCTAGCTACCTTGTAAAGAGGTGCTTAGGGTCATCCAAAACAATACATTATTTTCCAAAGGCAATCTAGCTTGCTCTCTGCCACCTGTTCCTTTCTGGTGCCAGTCCAGAACACATGCATGGTACCTGAATGCAAGTCATGAAATACCACAATCAATTAAAATTGAGTGCTACACAAAGGGCAATGATGGAGGTCAGTCAGTCAGTTAATATACAATTATTAAGCATATATCATGTACCAGGCACTGTGCTAAGTGTGGGAGATAGACAAAAAGTGGTCCCTGCTCTCAAAAAGTTCATAGGTGAAGACAACACGCAAACAATTATGTGCAAATAAGCTATAGATGGGTTAAACTGGAGAATATCAAGTGAGGGAAAGTACTAAAACAAAGTCATAGAAAAACTTTCTATAGAAGTTGGGATTTTAGCTGGGATTTGAATGGACTAAAGAAAGCTGGGCAGCAGAGATGGGGAAGGAGAGAATTCCAGGCAGAGAAGATATGTGAAAACACCTGGATTTGGGAGAGAGAATGTCTTGCAAAAGGAATAGCCAGGAGGATAGTGTTAGTGGGTCCTGCTATTATACACATGGGAAGGCAGTGTAATATGTAAGAAGACCAGAAGGAAGAAGGAGGTTATTAAAATTTTGAATGCCAGACAGAGGGCTTTGTATTTGACTGTGGAGGTGATGGGGAGCCCCTGGAATTTACTGGTAGGTAGTGATGTGGTCATGATTTAGAAAGATGACTTTGGAATGACTAAGGTGACTAAGTGAAAAATGGAGTATCATGGGAAAACACTTGAGGCAAGAAGACCAACTAGAAGGTTTTTTCAATAGTCCAAGTATGGGGTGATGAGGGACAGCACCATGTTGATGGCAGTGTCATAGGAGACAAGAGGACATATAAGGGAAATGTTATAAGGATGAAATCAATAGTCCTTGGTTGTAGGGGATGAAAGAGAGTGAAGAGTTGAGGATAACATCTAGATGATTGGGATGATGGGGGTACTTTCAACAGTAGCAAAGTTAAGAAATGGGATAGGTTTAGGGGGAGATGAGAACGAGTTTCGTTTTAGACATGTTAAGTTTAATATATTTATAGGATATAGAGTTTGAGATATTTAATAGGCAGATGAAGATATGAGACTGGAAATCAACAGAGATGTTATAATGGGAATGGGAATTTGAAGATCTTCCCTGCCCCCTTGATAGTCTTAAGTGAATCTGAGGACTTTCCCTGATTTGAAAATAAACCCTGCCCCCTAATAGGCTGAATGTGGTCACATGGAGCCTGTGGTGGGAGGCTTGTTTTTCAGGAAGGCCCACACCTTGTTTCTTTGTGATTTGGCAGTGGGACACAAGAGCTGTGAAGTCTCTGACCCTAAAGGAAGCTATATATACCATGATGTAAGGTTGTGCTTTGGGGCTCACTTTGGGAAGAGTCGTGATTTGGCCAGATGAGACTCTGGGCAGTCTTTGAGCCCCTGGCTTTGAAAATCCAGATGTTGATGTATCTCTCTCTGGTAACTAACTAGGTATATCTGTAATGGTCATAGAGCTGGAAGTCCTGTCTGCTGGTCTGTTTCTCTGTCTGTATTTTTTGTCTGCTTGTAACTTCTGTCTGTATTCAGGATGCTGACTTTTCTCCCTGAACTAGGTAAATGATGTAAGTTTGATTAAAGTAAGATAGTTAACCCCTTTTTGAGTTGCTTTCCTTTAGACAAGCAAATCAAAGAACCTGTGCTAGCAGCCATCCTTGGTATTCTAGGGTGCTTGCTGCTATAGCCATTAAGGCTATATAAGTAGACTTGAGAATCATAAGCATATAAATGATTCTTGAATCCATGAGAGCTAATGAGATAACCAAGTAAAGTAGTGTAGACAGAGAAGAGGGGCCAGAATGGAGTTATGTGGAAAACTCATGGTGAGTAGGCAATAAAGCCACAACAAAGGAGAATGGGAAGGAGGGTTCATATAGAAGAACCAGGAGAGATTGGTATCCCCCAGAACCCAAAGAGTATCAAGGAGTGATCAAGGTGATCAACATTGTCGAAACCTGCAGAGAGGTCAAGAAAGCTGAGGATTGGGAATAGGCTCTTATATTCGGAGATCATTAAGTAACTAAGAGACCATTGGCAACTTTGGCTAAAGCAGTTTCAGGCAAAGGATGAGGTCAGAAGTCATATTGTAAAGAGTTAAGAAGAGAGTGAAAGGAAAGGAAGTGGAGTGAGGAGGTTTCAAATCATTACCAACTTCACAGGAGATGAGCTTTGAGAATGTCATCATAAAAACATATGACCAGAAAAGATGACTCAGTCATGTGAAGAGAATGAGGGACCATGCATGAGCAGCATGTAGACTCCACTGGTTTCCACACAACACCAAGAAAATTAGGGGAAATCCCCTTGCAAGTTGAGTTCACCCCCTGATACAAAAACTACCCAGGATGACAGGGCATGGATGGGTTGTTATCTGTCACATGGACATCAGCAAGATTGCAGAATGACTAGCAAACCAAATGGATCTTCAGGCACTGACAGGGAAAATCAATGAGTAAGAGTTATTGGAATGCTGGGCAATCTCAGTACCCAAAGATACATCCTTCTGCCAAAGGGGAGAGTTCTGTTATCCTGGCCACAAAACCCCTGGGTTCACTTAGATTATTTCCTCACTTTAATTGTTCTCAACTCCATTCAACAAACATCCAGTAGGCATCTATTCAGGTCAAATTATGTCTATAGATACAATCTGAGTACTATTTTCTACCCTAAGCACTCCTTTCTATCCAAGTACTAACACCTCTCCCTGCTTACCATGTGTTTATTTTGTATGTATCCTGCATTTGTTAATTCTGTATACATAAATATATACATACATTTACATGTGAATATGTGTCTGTAAGCATACACATTTCATATCCTCCAATAGAATGTAATCTCTTTGAGACCAGGATGGTCTCATTCTTTGTATATGTAGGCCAGGCACCAGCTTGGTGTCTGACACATGGTAGGCTTTTAAATGTTGGTTGGTTGGTTGGTTCATGATATTGACATTTTTCCAAAGGAAATTTTTTCCCCAAGTTAATTTCTAACTGACATTGAACAAATATTCCAATAGCCTTGGGTGTAATATCTAAGATACCAGCATAGGGATTGCTTGTGTAACAGTGAACACCCTGTAAAGGTACAATGTAAAGGGAGCCCCTCATTGACTCACTGCCTGGGAGTCATGTGCCTGGAGAAAGGAGGGAGATTAGGTTTCCACTTTACCATAGTTCCTTCCTATATAGCATAATTACCATCAGGTTCTAGGTCCAAAGCTCCCTGGGCTGCTGTCATGGTATCATGGCTTCTCAGAGATTCCCTGATGGGCTGGCACCAACATTAAGCCTGGAATCCTGCCTCCAAGATCCTTAAGGCTCTTCCTCCAGGATCCATATCTTGACCTGAAAAGGACAAATGAAACTACCACAAATGCCAACCCTGTTTCTCAGGACCATATGACCTAAATGGGGCAAAAAAGAAATGTGGACCTTCCTTCCCCATACCCTGCTTAGTGTATGATGTCCATAGTGGGGGTGAATGAGATCTTCCCCCACCTCCAAGTCATGATGATACTAAAAAGAAAGAGAAGAACTGTCCCAGTCTGGCATTTATAAAGATGCAGTGAGATAGCCAATGAATAGAGGTTGTTTCCACCCATGTGGTAGGGAAATTCAGAATATCTTCTCCCAGAAATAGGTCCCTGGCATCCCCAACAAGGATGCCTCAATGTTAAGTTATCTGACCATGCACCAAACAAATCAGTTTTATCAAGTGGTGAGAAAATACCCTGTGGGAGGACAAGAATGGCATAGGAAAAGGCTGAAAATCCAGTCACTGGATAGAGGGGAATCTGCGAGTCGGGTGAAGAAATGTTGAGGAAAATTCTGATAGTGCAGGTTGTCTGACTGTCCTTGTTGACAGTTCTTCACATGGAAGGGAGAGATAAAATGAGACAATGCTGTTCAGGTTCTATACTAAGAAGCATAGAGTCACATTAAATCTGAAATTCTTGGGGCATTTCCCAGATGAGTTAAAAACTGCACTCAGGTCATCCTTCTCTGCACAACCTAGGTGACAGACAGCCCTTATCGGATGTATTAAACTCTTACCTAGACTTGGGAATACAAGCACTGTCTTTCTCTCGAGGAGTCCATGACAAGAAATGGGCGAAGACTGATTGGGACTTTGTAGCTGTCTGCCAAAAAGGATTTCTCTTCTCTAGGGGTTTTTGTCAGTGTAGTAGATAGAATGCTGAGCTTAGAGTTAGGAAGACCTGAGCTCAAATCTAGACTCAGACATTTACAACATTAGCTGTGTGACTCTGGGCAATCCACCGACCCCCCCCCCCCACCTCCCAATTTCAATTTCCTCATTAAATTGGGGGTAATAATAGCTACTACCTCACATGCTTCCTCTGAGGATCAAAGTAGATAATATCTGTCAAGCATTTTGAAAACCTCAAGTGCTACATGAATTTTAGAGATGTTATTATTGTTAGTATTGTCATTATTCATATGATTTGATTATTTAATGTTGATAGAATATTGGTATAATTAATCATCATCTATAAACTATGGGATTGACTTGGGGAATAGCACACGACTCAAGCCATATTCAGTCCATTTATCTTTTCTATGTTGGGTCTCCTGAAGAGATTTTGACTTTTAAATAGTAAATTTATTCCCTTCTAGGATTCTAAGTCATGCCAATGAGCTTTATAGTAATGATCCTCCATCACCTCCTATTACCATCTCATATTGCCATTACCTATATTTTTGGCTTGTTTCTTTTGTTTTTTTGGAGGGTTTTTTTTTTTTATTTTGGAGGGGGGAAGGCAGGGCAATTGGGGTTAAGTGACTTGCCCAAGGTCACACGGCTAGTAAGTGTTAAGTGTCTGAGGCCGGATTTGAACTCAGATCCTCCTGACTTCAGGGCTGTTGCTCTATTCACTGAGCCACCTAGCCATCCCCATTACCTGTTTTTACAGATATGCTGCTGTTCATCATATCTGACTTTCAATTCCTTCCCACTGGGAGACAATTTCACTTAATAAACAAACATCACCTGAGGATCTACTCGTATAAGACCTGATCTTCACCTTTGGAAGAGATAATAAGGATAATTATGACAGGGTCCCAGATTCTCATGGAGCTTACATGAACTTCTGCACGTGACATGCTTTCATACATCCCATGTCCCCGTTGTTCCAAATCGCAAGGGTGCTAAAGTGAAAATCACACAGCTTAGGCAGGAAAGTCAGTGATTAGCTGTTCCTACCCCCTCAACTTAGCTCTTCTAGCTGATGCTCGAGCTCAGCCTACTGAAGGATGATGCCATTTAATAACTGATCAATTCACATTTATTAAATGCTTACAATTTGCAAGGCAGATAGAAATAAGACGCAAAATCAGTGGCTGCCCTTAAGGATTTTACATTACAATGGGGCAGACAGCATGTACATTGATAGAAACATGCAAAATATAGAGTGAGGAGAAATTCTCAACAAGGTAACCTTATTGAGAATTCCCAGGCCTGTGTGTTATTCCTTTGGGGGAGATAAGAAAGAAGGATAATACAGGGAATGATAATAATTGTCATTATTATAACAGCAGTTATTATAATCATAGCTAGCATTTATATAGTGCTTTGAAGTTTACAAAGGGTTTGACCTATGTTATCTCAATTAATCCTCACAACCCTGGGAGGTGGATGTTATTATTACCCCCATTTACAGATGAGGAAACTGAGGCATCAAGAGGTTACCTCACATGCCCAGGGTTACAGAACCAAGTGTATAAGGCAGGATGGACTCAGGTTTTCCTGATCCCAATGTCCTACCCATTGTGCCACTTAACTACCCTTAGCTATAACCAGAAAATTGTAATATAAGTGAAAGCATAAGGAGTTGACAAAGCCTCTTCTTCTATACTGAGATAAGATAGGGAGGCACCAGTTAGAAGACAGGTGAATTAAGAGCTAGTTGAGTGCTACAAATCAGGGAACACTGCAGGTATAACCTCCCTCGATTTCAGTTCCTACCTCCTTCCCAGGGAAGCTGAGGATCCAGAGGTGGGCACATAGGATAAAGTACATGGGAGGAGATGGAAAGCTTGTTTCCCAAAATCAAAGAAAAATTGCTACACTTTGAGCTGGGTGAGATTGTAGGTAAGGGAGGAGCAGGGATCCTATTTGCAGAAGGCAAGGTGGATTTGTTCCTCCTTCTTGGGTGACCATCTCTTAATCCCCAATGGATGATGGTCTGCATACATAGGCTCTGCTTGGTGCAGAGCACTTTGGGGCAAACTACCTTCCTCCTTAAGGCCAGAGCCCTCAAATCATTTTGGGATAGGAAACATTCTTATCTTAGCCTTGATCATATGATATTAATGGGTCCATTTCTGGTGACGTTAGGCTCTGTTTCTTAGAAAGTTTCATCACGAATGGCATTGAAAAAACCACAACAACCCTGTTTACATTAAAAAGCCTCCGTTTTTGTGAAATTGCATTTTCTGGATCACTGCCAAACCAAGCAGAAAAATCATCGAAGTAATGTAGTTCTTCCCAAGTACACCCTCACATAGGTTGTGGTGCTTGGATATGCTAAGCCTGTCTGCAAATGATTTCTGTAACTCTCCTTTCATGTTACAAGTATTTAGCTTAAAGATTTAAAAAGCATTGAGCAACTTTGAGATCTTCACTGAGTTAAAATGGGCCCTATATTTAGACAATGCAAAAGTCATAAATCTCTATGCTGAACACACACATATGCATACACGACTTTTTTAAAATTTTCAAATTCACAAAGACATGACTTTAAGGAACATGAATTATAGAGAAGCTGGAAAAGGAGATAGCATACCATCCATAAATAATGAGCATGATTGCCTCCCTGGCTATCAAAATGCACGGCCATTAGCATTTTTCTGTTCCTTCTCCAAAGGGGAGGGTGTGTGTGTATGTGTGTGCATGTGCATATGTATATATGTGTGTGTACATGTGTGTATCATGTGTGTACATGTGTGTATGTGTCCATCATGCACACATGCACGCTCATTTTCCATATCATGATATATAAGTATGGGAACATCCCAGTATTCTGTCCTACAGCCGCTTTCCTTCTCTCTTTACTTTTTCTTAGCACCAGGAGCTGCGGCCTTAATTATCATTCCTTTTACAGAGGCCCCACTGATCTATATATCCAGTCCGAGTCTCTCCCTGGAATTTCAGTTCCATATCACCAAATGCCTAGTGGACATTTCACGCTGCATATCCTGAAAAGATCTCCAATGCCACACGACCAGAACTGAACTCATTATTTCTCCCTCAAACCCTCCCCTCTTGTAAATTTCACTCTATCAAAGGGACCAGTATCCATCCAACCTCCCAGGTTTATAATTTCAGTTTTATCAGTATTCAGTAATATCTCCCTCACCGCATATATCCATTTGGTTGCCAAATCTTTCCTTTTCTACCATATCAACTCTCTCACTCCCCTTTTCTCCACTCACATAGCTATCTGCTTAGTGTCAGAGCCTGTCACCTCATCCAAATTATCGTAGCAGTGTCCTGATTGGTCTCCCTGCCTCAAGCCTCTCTTCTTTCCAGTTCATCCTACGCAATGCTGCTAAAGTGATTTTCCTTAAGTTTCGATATGAACATGTTCTTCCCCTACCCAATCTGTCACCACCCCCTCCAGTTTTTAAAGCCCTTTACTAGCTTGGTTTATCTATCTTTCCAACCTCCCTAAACATCACTCCCTCTCCCACGCTCTAGATTCCAGCCAAATTGGCCACCTCGGTATTCTTGACACAAAGCCTTCCATCTTGTGTGTCTATGTCTTTCTACTGGCCGCCCCCAATACCTGGAATGGACCCTGTCTTCATCCCAACTCATAGAATTCTTTTCCCACTCAAGCACCACCATCTACATGAAGCTTTTCTTAATCCCTTTCCCCTACCCCCTAAGCCATCAGTGCCCTACCTCTCAAGTTACAATATACAGAAGTACTTTGTATCGTTGTCTTCACAGCTTTTCTGTATATAGTAATATCTTTACTTAATATTTTCCCCATTATTATGTAAACCCACTGAGATCATTTCACCATGCTTGTAACTCCAGCACTCATAAGAGTGTCTGGTATCGAGGTAGCACTCAATGGATGCTTGTTGATTGATTGAGGGTAATTTGTGGGGTAAGTCAAAAGAGGTTGAGAGGTGGCTTAGGAAAGGTTTCAGTGTGAGGTAGCTTTTTGTAGAAAATAAAGCTCTAGGTTTGGCATTTCAGAGATCAAGGTTTTAATCCCTCCTCAAACACTCAGTAGCTGTATGACCCTGGCTGTCACATAATTTCTCTGTGCCTGAATTTCCTCATCTGTAAAATGTGAAAGTTGCACTTAGGGACCTCTGGAAGCTGAGAAGAATTTAGAAGTTGTCTCGATTAACTCATTTTATAGATAAGGAAACTGAGGCACAGAGGTTAAGGGACTTGCTCAAGGTCAGGGAGGTTGAATGTGTGACAGAACTAAGGATTGAACCACTTATTTTGACTTCTTTCTACCCTGTCTCATGATATGAGGTAAGCACTATAGATATTATTATATTTATGTTATAGAGTTTAAGTTACTTTCTCCTAGTCACACAACTAGTAATTGTAAGAAATATTATCTGAACCTAGGTCTCCAGATTCCAGACAACCTAGCATGCTATCCACTATGCCAGGCTGTCCGTCAAGAAGAGATCAGACAGCCAACAAACATTTATGAAGTGCCTACTATGTTCCAGGTACTGTGCTAAATGAGACACTTGGCCTCAATAACTAATAGTCTAGTAGGGGAAGAAAGAACACATGTGCTAATAAATATAATAAAGCTAAAACACCCTAGATATAAAATAGTATACCACTTTATAAAATGTTATCAGATTATAGGAGATAAAATAAGAGGTAATTTCTAAAAGAATGTAGGCTGTTGGATAAATTCCTTCCCCTCACTTGACCTCAGTTTCCTCATCTGTAAAATGAGGTGGTTGAACTTGATGGTCTCTGATGCTCCATTCATCTCTAAATCAATGGTTCTATGACTTGCTAAGACAACATATGACCTTGAAAAAGATCCTTCTACCTCCCCTCCATCCTCATTCTCCTCATCTGCGCAGTGATGGGGTTGGTCTAGATGGCTTCTAAGATCCCTTTCAGCTCCAAATCTATAACACTCTGATTTATCTAGAGAATGTGTAGTCTTTAACAAGTTCCTTCCCTTCCATGGTCCTCAGTTTCCTCATTTATAAATTGAGGAGCTCAAATCTGGTGTCCTCTTAGATCCCTCCCAGTTCTATAAAGACTACCTACCAGTGGTGATGTAGTAAAAAGTCACTGGTTAAGGGGCTCAAAGGATTTGGATTCTGATTCAGTGTCTCTCACTTGCTGTATAACTTCAAGCAAATCACTACCTTCCTGGGGGCTCACTTTTCTCATCTGTAGAATACAGAGTTTGACTTAGGAATTTTCTTTGCATCTAGACATCCTAAGGTCTTATGTTCCCTATTTAGTCACCAGACCGAGGTAGGCAGCCTCCCCATGTAGGGCCAGTGATGGAAGAGGAAACTACCCCAAAGTCCAAGAACCTGAGTTTTTAAACAAAGAATGGATGGAGAGATGGGGGTGGCAGATGTGACTCAATGCTTTGTTCTAAGACACCAGTATTAAATTGGTGAACTGTGGTGGCTGCCTGATCACTCTTCTCACAGGGCAGCCCAGTTCTAAATTATTTTTATTCGATTCTGAACCACAGAGCCAAGGATATCAAGATGGTTTAAATAAAATTGCCCTCATACATTGATCCCCTTTGCCCTGCTTCATGGCTGTAGTAAATATTCTGCAGTGAAACCGTTATCTCTTTTCTTTTAAAACGAGGTTAAATGGAAACTCATGCACTGACTGGCTTCATGAATCTTCCCAAGTTACATCCTGCTGCCAAGACTCATTTGCAGAAATCTGCTCTCTCACCAACATGGAGTAGTTTGTAGCTTAGTTTTGATGGGGAAAAATCCCTGAGCACAGATGTCTCTCAGGATGGTTCAACACATGACCTGCTCAGGGGCAAGTGTGCCTCATTTCCTAGCAGCCCTCAAGACATCCCTGCATCTACTAGTGCCTGGAACAGAGCCAAGCTCCTGGCTTCCAAGTCCTGCCTTTGTGCCCCTTTGAGTGAGTTGGCTCTCCTATCTTGGAGGCCACTTCCTACATGAAATCTTTCCTGTTTTTTCTCCTGTTCCAGTTGTTTGTTCTCCCTTTCCTCTTCTCTCTCTCTCTCTCTCTCTCTCTCTCTCTCTCTCTCTCTCTCTCTCCCTCCCCTTGTCTCTGTCTCTTCTTTCTGTTTTCTCCCCCCCCCTGCCCACTATGTACCAGGCATTATATTAGCTAAGGGTCATGCAAGAACAAAACAAAAACAAAAGTACCTACTGTCAGGATCAGAGTAGTACAACAGCTATGCACATTATCTATCTATCTATCTATCTATCTATCTATCTATCTATCTATCTATCTATCTGTCATCTATCTATCTATCTGTCATCTATCTATCTGTCATCTATCTATCTGTCATCTATCTATCTATCTGTCATCTATCTATCATCTATATCTATCTATCTATCTATCTATCTATCTATCTATCTATCTATCTAT
>NW_027185573.1:7457920-7465443 GCF_028583685.1 Petaurus breviceps papuanus | reverse complement strand
TATCTATCTATCTATCTATCTATCTATCTATCTATCTATCTATCTATCTATCTATCTAATCATCTATCTACTTTGTATTTATATAGCTGTTGTACTACCACCATAGGAAGTGTTTAATACACATTTTGTCATTCATCATGCATTTGTGCACAACCTACCTTTCTGTCTTGTGATGCTGGGTGTAGATGGTGCCAAATATTTGGATGAAAGTATAGCTGGAGGGGAGGCTAGGTGGCACAGTGAATAGAGCGCCAGCCCTGGAGTCAGGAGAACCTGAGTTCAAATGCAGCCTCAGACACTTAACACACACACACACACACACACACACACACACACACACACACAAACTAGCCATGTGACCTTGGGCAGGTCACTCAACCCCAATTGCCCTCCAAAAAGCAAAAAATAAAAAACAAGAAAAAGAAAGTGTACCTGGGTGGTGCCATATTGCATACAGTGCCAGGCTTAGAGTCAGGAAGATTCATGTTCATGAGTTCAAATCTAGCCTCAGATACTTATTAGCTATATGAACCTGGGCAAGTCATTTAGCCCTGTTTGCCTCAGTTTCCTCATCTGTAAAATGAGCTGAAGAAGGAAATGGTAAAGCACTCCAGTATCTTTGCTAAGAAAACACCAAAGAGGGTCATGGAGAGTCAGACACAACTGAAACAACTGAACACCAGCACAGGATTTAAATGCTTATTTTTAAGTTCATTGGATGCCAGGTTAAGAACCTCAGTCTTAGAGAGCCCTTTAGGGTGCTAGGAGGTCAAGTGAGTCAACCAGGTATACCACCCAGTATTGGTACCTGGAAGACTTGAACTCAGATCCTCCTGACTCCCAGACTGGCTCTCTTTGTACTGCACCAGTCATCTAGCTATTTCTGTCACTTTCCACAAATTTTGCCCATGATGGAGCACAACATTTAGAAAGCTGTGAGACCTACCCTCATGAAGTTTACAGTCTAATGGGCAGGTTAAAAAGAAAACTAGCTAAAGTAATTGTGATAACTGCATGAGTGGTCACTCAGCACCAAGTGAGTCAAGCCAGTTTCAGTCCTACTTTTCTCTTTCAAGATTTTCTTTATTATAGACTTAGTAATCATCAACAAACAAACATTTCAACATATGGAACAGGTAAACGAAGAGGACTGTATGTGCACTAGAATTCTATTGTACACAGTTGGTTTTTAAAAGTATACATTAAAATTAACAACATAGTAACAAAATTGTTGTGTCCCCGTCTGAATGTATTTTCTTTTTCTTTTGGGCATTTTAAAATGTCTTATTCATGCTCTTTTTTATCTTTGTTATGTATTAGGTTGAGCTGCCCCAAGAGGAAAACAATGTCCATGACTATCTGGTGGTCCTTTGTAGCTATATTTCAAGTCTGTGGTTAATCTCAACTTCTTTCCACTGTACTTGCAACCAAGACAGGTGACGCCCGATTACCGTAGCCCATGGCCAGACAGGAGATTTTGCTGTCTGCCTATAAATCACAGGGTGCAGGGGCAGAGCACTATGATGTCTTGACTATCATTTAAGCTGTCAATATTTCCCCAGAAAATGTCATTCTTTGGCCTTTTCTTCCCCACTTCGCTGCTGAACTTTGAAAAACAATGCCATATTGTTGTAAAAACATCTGAAACCTCCTCTTCTCTCTTACAAAAACATCACCTTTGGTAATGGCCTCAGTGGGGGGGAATGAAAATAAAAAAGGCTGTGCTGCGTAAATTAAAAATACATTAAGACTCTCAGAAGACATCAAAGTCAATTTCAATTTTTGAGCACACAGTGCACTTTATGAACTAATGTTGCAATTACTGTGAATTATAAATAATCAGAAACTCTGTACCCATTGTCTGCCATCTTTCCTCTCTTCCCCATGATCCCAGAGTTGATCGACACCCAACTTAATGCAAATTAAATGTTCATAACATTCAGATAAATGCATTTAGTGGGGATAAAAAACACAATTTCTCTACTAGGAGAATTATTTACATGCTATACACCTGGGTGATTAAAACTCACTCCACACAACCAGTCAGGGCAATGTGGAAGCTTTATTAAAGAGGGACTGAGAAAAGTGACTAATCACTTGTTGACTAGGGGACACTTTCACAAGCCTCAATGTACCAGGAATTGCCAGCAGCTGCTTCAAGGGAAGTTAACTTCTTTGGATAAGTAAAGGGGTGTGTGTGTCGGGGTGGGGGGAGGGAGTTATTTGCTTTTTTTTTGTCTTAAAGGAACAAGTATTCAAAATCTACAGAGAAGTTTGATATGAGGAAGACTAAAAAAAGAGTCAAAACTGGTTAAGATAATTCATACACTGGAGACATGGAAGCTACAGCTGCCTTTTAGTGGAAGATCTGTTGGCCAGATACACCCAGAAATTCAGAAGCAGCACTTTTCAAGACTATTGTTCACATTCTTCTGTGAATTCCCCTTCCTAGGGGTGTGTTTCAGTTCCTGGGTAGTTTTTGTTTTTATTTTTTTGCTTTTTGGAGGGCAGTTGGGGTTAAGTGACCTGCTCAAGGTTTTTGTGTTAAGTGTCTGAGGCTAGATTTGAACTCAGATCCTCCTGACTCCAGGGCTGGTGCTCTATTCACAGTGCCACCTAGCCACCCCTAGGTAGTTTTTCATTGATGAGAGTGTCCAATGGTTTTTGAGTGGGAGTGTCATGGTCAAAATGAGAATTAGGATCTTTAGGAACATTATCTGGGGAGGTATACAGAGAATGAACTCAAGAATGGAGAGGATGGAAAAGAGGAGAGGCAGTTAAAAGACTGTTATATTAGTGCAGATAAGAGGTAATGAGATTCTGTGGAGTACTAAGTGGAGAAAAGATGGGAAGACAAAATGGATGGGAACTGTTCTGGTTTCCCAATTAAAATCCTCACTTTGGAGCCCTGAAGGTAGTCCTTGAGGAGAACTTTTGACCAACTGACTCCAAGGCAACTCCAAAGGTTCCAGCTAAGAATTTTTTTTCTGATATCAGGAAAAGGTACAGATTATGTAAGGGAGCATCACCACTAAAAGTAATATCTAACATTTATATAGCACTTTAAAACATTCTACATATATTGTCTCATTTTATGCTCACAACAACCCAAGAAAGAAGGTGCTATTATTATCCCCATTTTACAAATGAGGAAACCAAGGCTCAGAGTGATTAAGTGACTTGACCAGGGGTCACGCAACTAGTATGTCTGAGGCTAGATTCCAATTCAGAATTTCCTGACTCCAGGTCCAATGCCCAATCCACTACACCCCTTAACTTTCTCACCAATTTATTCGATATACATTTATTTAAACCTATTTTGGACAAAAGCATTTCAATGCTTATTGTATTTTTTTCTTTGCTTCATGAGTAATCCTGGCCAAAGAATTCATCCCCAGATGACCCATCCATTTGTGATGAACCTCTCCATACTTAGGGGTATCCTCAGAAACCAGAAGCAATTTCGTTTGCCAGGGCCATAATCAAAGTGTGCCCACCATGATACCAGCAGACGGGGTTTGTTCTAGCCTTTCAAGGACCCAGTATTGCCTCCACTGAGTAATCAAAGTGTAGTGGTAGGAACAAAGGGTCATACAAAGAAGCAAGAATCTTGTCTCTGCTCTTGAAGAAACCTGAGAGCCACTAGTCAAAGAGACAAAGCTAACAACCTTGAAAGAGTTAGAAAAAATAAATATATACTCATGCTTGTGAGGCTGACTGCAGAAGAGTTTTGGGCACCTTGTATAATTACTATATTCTAAGGCAGGAATTCTTAACCATCTTGGAGCACGGAACTGTTTGGCAGTCTTGCTATACCTATGAATCCCTTCTCAGAATTGTGTTTCAAGTGCATAAAATACATAAGAATTATAAAAGAAACCAATTATATTAAAATATAGTTACCAAAAAAATGTTTATGTCTGCAGACCTCAGGTTAACAAGCCCTATTCTGAGGATGTTCCTCACTCAGTCTAAAGTCAGCCCCATTCATTTCTGACATTCTATGATTCCTATAATACCATTGTAGGGCAGCTAAAAGGAAGAAGTTTCAATTATCACATTCCTACTGAGGTGAAGGCAGAAAATCTCATTCAATTCATCAAGGATTTAAGTACCTCCTGTGTTATAGGCGTCTTGCTTGGGCCTGGAGATTCAAAGACCAAAATTAAATAGACCCTGCCCTCAAGAAGCTTATATTCTAGCAAGGGAAGGAGGATCAACATGGACACAAATAAATATGTGATTTTGTTTCCTCCCTCTGAATCTGTGATTTCATTAGGTGTTGTTCAGCCATTTTTCAGTCATGCCCAACTCTTCGTGGCTCCATTTGGGGTTTTCTTGGCAAAAATATTGGAGTGGCTTGCCATTTCCTTTTCCAGCTCCTTTTATAGATGAGGAAATTGAGACCTAGGTATTCCAAGTTACCAGTTTGAAGAAGGAGAACATTCCAGGCAGTCAGGAAATCCTGTGCAAAGGCATGAAGGTGGGATTATGGGGAATAGCAAATTGGCCTTTAGGCCTGGAATACCCCCCACACGTACATGTCTATGTCTATGTATGTATGTGTATGTATATATGTACGCATGTGTGAAACATGGGCTATAGGGTGACTACTTCTTAGCCATAAGAGACAGGCTAGAGTCAGAATATGGAGTACTTTCAGTGCCAAGCAGAGGATTTAGTATTTAATCCCACTTACTTCTCTGTGTTCATGTTCTTTTTTTTTCCTTTCCCCTTCTAGAAAGTAGCTTCTTTGAGGAGAGGGGCTGCTGCAGTGAGTTTTGTTTTGGACATGTTGAGTTCAGTATATGTATGGGACATCTAGGTAGAAATTTCAAGAAGACAGTGGGAAAGACTAGAATTCAGTTTAGAAATTCATTACCCACCCCACCCTCCCCACTCCCCACAAAAACAGAGATTAGATAAAGTTATGAAAAACAAACCCAGTTATCTGTTAAGGAAAGCTGGTTTTTTGGGAGAACTTTGAGTCAGTAGACTATCCCAGACTTTTCCCTGATGCCCTCAAATGGGTCAGAATCTTGGACTGGAAAAAAAGCTGCATCTGACCCTGGAGGACATTTCTAATGATCTGAACCTACTGCTTTTTTGTTTGCCCTTTCCCATCAAGTAAGTTATGGTAGACAGGCATTGCTTCCCTTCACTGAGCTTGGCAAAGTTGTTAGTTCCCATTTCATTGGAAAGTAACACACACACACACATATTCACGCGTGCACACACACAGACCCTTATGCACCACTCCACTGATATTCTAAATATATTATCCCCCTTTACTCTCCTCCTGCAAAAATTGAGACATCCTCATGGAAAAACATGTCAGCTTGTTCAAAGGCCAGAAAATGAGAACCCAGGGATATTGACTGGTCAAAACTACATTCTTTTCAAGTTCAGCCTGACCAAGGGAAGTGGGAAATGTGAATTATTGAAGTTTGCTTCTCTCTTTACAGAAGGAAATGGCAAACCACTCTAGTATCTTTGCCAAGAAAACCCCAAATGAGGTCACAAAAAGTGGGACAAGACTGAAACCACTTAACAAGCACAAAGCTTCTAGCTTTCCTCTCCTTGGGTGGTAATTTGCCTAGGACAACCAGGTGTCTTCGCCTACTTGTGTATATCAATGACTTTCTAGCTTTTACAAGTAAAGGTCTATGTTCTACGTTCTCTTTAGGCCTTTGAAATCATTTGTCCTTTGACACTGACTAAACCTCCTTCAGTAAAGATGGGCTCCATGCTTTAAGGGGCTGCTCGCTGTTTGAGATATCCATGCAGTTTTGAAGGAAAGCAGATTCTGGGAACCTCCATTCCATCTTCCTGGTGTCCACAGCAAACCCAGCTACATCCAAAAAAAGACCTAAAGTTCTTTCATTGCTATGCCTCACTTATATGGCCACCTCACCTAGATAGAACTTTCCAAAGAACAAGGAAAAAGAGGAACCAAAGGGAAGGAGGAAGAAGGCAAGGGGAAGAGGGATTGAATCTATGATTTCATGGAGGTATAGGACTCTTCAATAAGGAAGCTCCCTCTACCAATTCAGCTCATCTTTCCAACTGATAGTGACTTGTCCAAGGTCACATGGATAATGTGTATGTCATAATAATGTCACGTAGACAAAGGGTACCCAGGATGGCTATCTGTATACACTATACTTAGATGCTCCTTGAGAATCAGAACACAAGGCAAAAGACCTTTGAGGAATCAAATGACCATAGTTATAGGATGGCACAGCTAGAGAAGAGCTTAGAAGTCTCAGACTTGCCACTTACTAACTGGGTGATATTAGGCCAATCACTGTAGCCTCTTTCTCGCTTTCTGGACTTATTTCCTCATGAATAAAAAGATGAGAATACAAGAGACACTCTCTAGGTTTCTCTCCAGCTGTAAGTCAATAATTCTGTGATCATCTTACCTAATTCTTTTGTTTTGAAGGTTTTATTTTATTTGTTTTTTAGATCATTTTTATCGATACACAATATGTCAATCCAATGAAGTCATAAGTCAGTGAACAGAAGAATTTTCAGTAGGAGTCCTTTTTCTCTTTGCAGCTATTTACTACACAAAATAATGACAGTTTTGTTCATGCAAAACAACTCCGAAAGACTTAAGATCTCTTATCAATTCAATGGCCAACCATCACTCTTGAGAACCAATGATGAAGAAAGCTACCCACCTCCCATTAAAGAGGAATGGACTGAATGCAGAACAAGGCTATGTTTATGGTCATAGACAATGTGGAAATTTATGTTGTATATTCCTAATTTTATAGAAAACACTGAGTTCCAGAGAGGGAAAGTGACTTGCCTGGCTAGAATCAGTGGATGATTATAGCGATGCTATTTAAAAGATGCTTCTCATCTTTTACTCTGTCACACTGACCAGGGAGAGGCTCCTATTTGGGCCCTTTAGCCACACTCCAGAGGGGGAGGGATTGATTTCCTTTAGTCAAGCCCAGTTTCCCTACAAAGAGATTCCCTGCTCTAGTCAGATGACATCTAGGATGTTATATTCAATTTTGGATATAGTATAAAGGACATTGGAGAGGATCTAGAAAGGGGCAACCAGGATATGGAAGTATCCCAAGATTCCAAGTATCCAAAGATCATGGAAGGAACTTGGATAAGTAGGTATCATAGTATATAGAGCACTAGTCTTCAAGTCAAGAAGACCCAAGTTCAAATCCAACTTCAGGCATTTATTAGTTATGTGACTCGGACAAGTCACTTGACCTCTCTCTGACTCAGTTTCCTCATCCTTTTTTTACTCTTCCTTTTTTTGACCTCTTTGCAGCCTTTGCCATCTTTGATCACCCTCTTCTTTTTGATAACACATTATATCTAGGTTTCTATGAAACTATTCTAGTTTACCTATCTGTCTGTCTGTTTCTTCTCAATCGTCTTTGCTGGATCTTCATCTAAGTCTTGCCCACTAATCCTGGATGTCCTCCAGGGCCCACCCTAGGCTCTCTTCTCTTCTCTTCTCTTCTCTTCTCTTCTCTTCTCTTCTCTTC
>NW_027185573.1:7436590-7456590 GCF_028583685.1 Petaurus breviceps papuanus | reverse complement strand
TGGACATGAACACCTGGTATGCTCCCGGATTCCTTTCTAAGGACTGAAGACTGGTCCCATCTGTTTTGTTTGCTTGTTTCTTTGCCTGTTGATTATTTTGAGACTGAGGGTACATCAACCATTAAGGGGTAAATCCCTCTTCGATTTTCACAGAAGCTTTGAAATGCTCAGTTTCTGGACAGGACCAGTTTGCCTCTCTGTACACAGCTTAGTAGTCCCCTGCTTCTGGGGGCCTACCATATTGATGCCCCATTGGTCCTTCCAGCTCTGACATTCTGTGTTCTAAGGTCCCTTCCATCTCTGACATTGTGTTCTGCAGCACAGAATTCCAGAACTCAAGTGTTCTACAAACCTCAGGCTAAGCAGCAGGGATTACAGGCATACGCCACCAGACCCAACACCCCCTGCCCAACTCCCAATACTGCTCTCAATATATTTGTACCCACAGTATGAAGAAATAGCCATGAATATCAAACCATACCATCTGTACTTCTCCCAAGAGTCCAACCTGGCTCCCGCTCATAGTACTCTCACCCTAAATCTCCTGTAACAATAACAATGATATATGGACCCATTTGAGCAAACCAACATAGAAGACCCAGCTTAATGCCTCCTGTATCTTGGCAGAAAGGTGATGGATTTAGAAGTATGGAATGATGCATACATTTTTTCAGACATGACTGACACATCAAAACAATTTCTTTCTTATTCATATTTGTAAGATAGGGCACACACATAAAAAAGAAAAAAAAGAAGAAACATCTATTAAATATTTTCCAAATAAAAGTAAACACATAATTAAGTAAAGCAATTTGGCTACTACCTGGATAAACTCAACATACTAAGTGTAACAGATGTTCATGGGTTCCCACTTAATCCTTTTGGGATTTTGTATATGGAAATAGTGTTTGTTGTTGGTTACATTCCTAATAAAAAAGAAAGACCATGAAAGCTCAACTCTTATGTTAAAGTTCTGACTGTTGGCAACCCTAAGAAGGAGCAGAGGATGCTGGTACACCATCTATACTCTGACCTGACCCAGCTACATTCTTTTTCCTACTAACCTGTCTCTGGAGCACTTTACTTACCAGATATCCCCTCAGGCCCTATCTCAGAATGCAGCTTCTTTTATTTTATACCTAGTTCCAACAAGGTTGGTGACCCAGTTTCCTGGGTCCAAGCAGGTTTGCAGCCACAAATTAGAAGAAAGGACTGGGGTTGCTACAGGCAGGCACTGACAGCAGAGAGAGATGCCAATTGACAGCAAGGGAGGGCATAGACCAATTATTGAGTAGAGAAAAACACTTAAAAAGCCAATAGCAGCTTTGGGTCTAGTTCAGAGACAAACACAAGCACATACTCCATTGACACTGAGATTAAGTCAATATTGAGTACCTACTGTGTGTATGGAGGTCATCACTGGATCACAGTCCAACATGAAATGGATGTTCCTACTGTGACTCAGATAAAGGCAAGGAGGAGGTTAAACCTTATCCTAGTAGTAATAGGGGACCAGAGGAGGTGTTTGAGAAGGGAATTGACATAATAAAGATAGTTTTTATAGAAGAAGTAGTCATGAATTGGGAGCTAGAGTGTGATGTGGTAGAAAGAAACCTAGATTTGGGGGTCAGAAGACTTCAATTTGAATCTTAGCTCTGCTATATGTTGCCTGTGTGAACTTAGGCAAGAAATTTAATGTATTTGGGCTTCAACATCTTCATCAGTAAAAGGAGATTAGATTATATGATATCTAAGATTGCATTTCCTCTAATGCTGTGACCCTATGGGTCATTGGGAAATCCATTAACCAGTAGTATTTGGCACAGACAATCCAAAGCCTGCTGACTGTCCAGGATGGATGGATCACTAGGTTGTTCAATATGGTGCCAAACATTCCATATTAACATCCAAAACTAAACTGAGGGAAGCTGAGCAAGATATAGGGGGAAAGAATATGAGACTTCAAATTAAAATTCCAGCCCAACTACTGCATGACCCTGGAAAAACTTCTCATTCACATTGGGTCTTATTTTATTCCTCTGTAAAATTGTGAGCTTGGAATAGATGATGTCAAAGGTTTCTTTAAGCACTAATATTTCATGTTCTTACATCCTTTATTTTAAGAATTCTACCAGCTCTTAAAATCTCAAAATCTACCATCCTCTGTTCTAAGGACCCTCCTAGCTCTGACATTCCATGTTCTAAGCCCCTTCCTGGCTTTTACATTCCATGTTTAATAAGGACCCTCCCAGATCTAACATTCCTGGTTCTAAGGCCCCCTCCAACTCTGACATTCCATGTTCTAATTTCCCTTCTAGTTCTGACATTCCATGTTCTAATAAGGATCCTCCTAACTCTGATATTGCATTTTCTAAGCCCCCTTCCAGTTCTTACATTCCATGTTCTAAGGATTCTCCCAGCTCTAATACTCTGCGTTCTTAGATCCCTCCCGAACTGAATATCCTTTTTTTATTTTAAAGTCCTTGGAACCATAATATTTCTTTATTAATATTTAATATTTCTTTATTTCTTAATTAACCTTTCTAGTTTTACTTCATGAACTGGGACTTTATGGGACCATGCTTTTTTGTACTTCTACAGGGAATTGATGGAGCCTTGCTTGGTCTTGATCTGTATAATCTGGAACCCTGCTTCTGGTTCTTGTGGGTATTGAGTACTAGATCCATCAAGGACTTTAAAAGAGGCTCAGACCAACAAGCTGCAAACTTTCAGAGCCCTATGTCTCCGCCCTTAGGTGCAATCTGATCACCACCCTTCTAGTCTGAACTTTTCAGTCTCCCAACTGAGGTTTGGATTCTGCCTGACCCAGCTGCAGAGTTGCTACTAAGAGCTGCAATCATCAATGTGCTGTTAAATGTTTCATGACAGGCTCTTTGGGGGAAAATGTATTCATGCCACACTTCTGAGTTTCATCTGCATCATTACATTTTTTCATCACTTTCTTAACTCTAGAAGTAAAATAAATAAACCATACCCTGATTGGTAGCATATGCAGATGCCGGAGGTAATATGCTCACAATGAAAATGTAATAATTGACTCTTAATATGAACTGGCTCTAGCACACCCCGGCTCTAATGGGCAACTTCTAGCCCCAGCCGCTGGCAGCTTTCCATAAGGATCCCTGGGATCAGACCATCAGAACTACATGCCTACCTCCGTTCCCAGTTCCCTCCCCCCATACAAGATTACAGACCTCAGAGCTAGCCTGAGTGTGGGTCTTCCTAGCTGGACCCTCAATCTCAGTGTCCTCAGACTTCTGACTGTCTTTCAACACAGTCTTGTGCTGGAATATGGTACCTATTAGAATTTTCCCTTGAATTTGCATATAAGGCCTCTGGTGTTCTTCCTCAATCTTTGTTAGAGGAATCGAATTGTGTAAGAGAGTTGATTGGTCTTGCTCCCTGTTACTCAACTCTTTTTGCCAGGCTCCCCATCAAAGTTCGACCTCTGTGACTTTGGAAAGACCATTTGACCTCTCTGGACTCAGTTTCCTCATCTATAAAATAGGATATTAGACTAGATTATGTACTCTTAGTCTTTTTGTATCATGGTCCTCTCTCTTTGGCAGTCTGGTGGAGTCTATGGACTCCTCCTTAGGAAAATATTTTTAGATGCATAAAATGAAATCCTTAGGATTACAAAGGAAACAAATTACATGGAAATACATTTATCAAAGTATTTTTAAAAACAAGTTCATGGATTCCAGTTTAGCACTCCAGGACTAGATTAGATTGTAATCTCCTTGAGGGCAGGGATTGTCTTTTTGCCTCTTTTTTTTATCCCTGATGCTTAGAGGAATGCCTGGCACATAATGGATGCTTATTAAATGATTATTAATTAATTGATTAGATAATCTCATATGGTCCTCCCAGTTGTATTATTCTATGAACCCTGAATCAACCAGGAAAGGTTCCATTTAATTTTGTGCTCTGAACAAAGCAGATCCTTAAAAAGCTTTTTGCATTATTTTCACTGTTTTCTATGTAAGAACACAGAGAAGAAGATGATGTATTTTGGAGAGATCTGATCTTATCATAATGTTTTAATACTAACTGTAGAAATTAAAACTAGAATAGACCACAGAATCAAACATGTTAAGGGTTGGAAGATCCTTATTGGACAGTCCAACCTGCACATTAAAGGCATCTCCACTATAACATATCTAGTATGTACTTGAAATCTTAGAAATTATCTGGTCTGACTGCTCTAATTTTGCATAAGTGAAAACTGAAGCCCATAGAGAAAGGTCATTGGTCCAAGGTCACACCTATAGTAACTAGTAAAACCAGGATATGCACCAGGGTGCTGGGACTCCAAAACCAGTATTCTTTCCATGATACCATGTGACTCAAGATAATGAAAATTTTCTAAAGATTTAAAATCCAAAGCTCTTTTTAAAATACCAATTACATGGACAATCTCAGACTTTAGTGATGTTTGATCCATATATCCTTCCCTGATTGCCACAATTGAAAGTGATCTTTCTGTGTGTTTCTGTTTCTCTCTCTCTCTCTCTCTCTCTCTCTCTCTCTCTCTCTCTCTCTCTCTCTCTCTCTCTCTCTCTCTCCCTCAAAACAAGCAAAACAACTTTTAGATTCTATTGTGTGTAAATTCTCATGAAAACTGACTGCTCAGGTGGCAATGATGGGCACCAGGAAGGGAAGTGACCCCTCCATCCCATAGTGTTTAATAAAGGAAAATAAATCTGGGGGATTCCCCAACATGCACTACCCGTGTTTCCCCGATAATAAGACCTATCCCGAAAATAAGCCCTCCCCTTACTGTGTAAAGTTCCTCTAAAATAAGCCCTCCCCTGAAAATAAGCCCTATTGAGATTGCTACTGTAGTGAAGGTGATCCCCTGCACTACACACTACATTACGGTACCCTCTGTATGCACCGTCCCCCCCCCCATGAAACGCACACTGCTCTCCGAGCTGCATCCAATAAGAGCTGCAGCAGTGAGCGCGTCATCCTGTTTTCCCCCAGTGATTTGCTTATTGAATAAAGGTACATTTGTTCACATTTACCTGTTTATTAAAATTGCTGTCAATGTTCATTAAAATAAGCCCTCCCCTGAAAATAAGCCCTCTGGTGTTTTTCTGTCCAAAAAAATAATAAGACAGTGTCTTATTATCAGGGAAACATGGTATAGATTGTAGGAACAGTAATTTCACATGATTCAGAGAAAAAAGAGGCAAGTCCTGTGGAGATATTTCCTGAAGAAAGAAAACTTAGAAAGGGAAGGGGATACTCAAGAATAAAGTACTAAAGACACAAGGAGAAATAATTCCAACCAGGAGGAAAATTGGGATTTGTTGAAGAGACTGATATGGGTACACAGAGAACTCCCTGACTAAGTTAAATTTTCAAAAGAAATGTACAGAAAGTACAGTTGGGTGACAGAAAATAAATATATGAGTGTATCCTGGTCTTTTGAAAATAGTCAGGAATGGAAAGCTCAGAGTTAATTGAGTGTGGCAAGGAAAACAAAAAACTATAAAAAGAATGTTTTAGTTACATTTGGAGTAAAGGAAGATCAAAGAATAGATGGGACCTTTGCTTGGGGTAGATGGGATGATAGTAACTGACAAGAGAGAATAGACAGAGCTGCTTAATT
Organism: Petaurus breviceps papuanus; assembly: GCF_028583685.1. Lineage (NCBI taxonomy): Eukaryota > Metazoa > Chordata > Mammalia > Diprotodontia > Petauridae > Petaurus > Petaurus breviceps. The sequence goes on along the minus strand of NW_027185573.1, from coordinate 7,450,949 downwards.
CATTTTGTTTCTCTTTCCTTTGAAAAGGAGAATGACCTTTACCCTAGAAATGACAAAATAAAAAATAACTAACCAGGAGATACCAAGACAAGTAAGGAGATAATAAGAGTGTACTTGGCAGCCCTTCATAAATTCAAGTCATCTGACCCAGATTAACAATTTCTTCCAGTCCTAAAAGAACTGGTAGGTGTGCTTACTGAACCACTGTCAGGGATATTTGAAAGATGATGGAGAATGGGAGAGGCACCACAAGTTCAAAGGAGGGCAAATTCCCCAACTTCCATGAAAAGAAAAAGAACAGAATGTGAACATTATGGATCAATTAGCTTTACTTTAGAAAAAATTTCTAAAATAACACATTGGGGAAGAAATGGGAGCCAAACATCCATAAAGAGAAGAGAATGATTAAAAATAGCCAGTTTTTGTTCTTCAGCAAGAACAATCATGCCATACTCAGCTAATTTCTCTTTTTGACAGGATCATTAAAATTATAGAGGAGGGGAATGATGTGGATATAGTCTACCTAGATTTTAGTCAAGCTTTTGGTAAAGGATCATGTCCTATTTTGTTGACAAGATGGAGAGCTAAGGATTAGATGATGATAATACAATCTGAAGGGCCCAGAACCATTTGAATGACCATACTCAGAGAGTTCAATGTCAGTGTAGTGGATATCCAGTGAAAGGTCCCAGAGAACAGTGCTTAGCCCCATGCTGTTAAACATTTATATTAAGGCCTTAGATAAAGACATGGAAGGTATACTTATCAAATATGCAGATTGCACTTAGATGGAAGGGTGGGCTATCACCCTTCTGAATAATTGAGCCAAGATCCTAAAAGATCTTGGCAATCTAGAGTACTGGAGTGAATCCAATAATTTTACATTAGTAAGGATAAAAGCAAAGTCTTACACTTAGGTCTAAAAACCAACTTCACAAGTACAATAAGCTGACTGATGACTGACTGACATCAGAATTTATTAAGCATGGATGTGACGTGGTGCATGGTGGGAACATGGTGATGCCCTCAACAGTAATAGGGGAGTATGGAAGAAGAAAGTGTTTGGTAGGGGAACATAGGGAGTTCTGCCCTGGACATGGTGAGTTTCAGAGAGTGTCCAGAGAAGATAATCAGGGTGGTACTGGGCTTTGATCCCATATAAGAATGGGTTGGAGAAAAGAAGACTCAGGAGAGATATAATTTCAGTCTTCAAGTATTTGAAGGGTTGTTATGTGAAAGAAAGATTACACTTGTTCTACTTGACCCCACAGAGGGGGAAAAAACATGAAAAAGAGGTAGAAATTTCAGAGGCAAATTTGGGTTTAACTTTGGGAAAAATTCTTTAAAATTATAACTGTCCCCCAGTGGAACATTCCATCTCAAGATTTCTGGGTTTCCCCTTTTTAGAGTGCTTCAAGTGGAATCTGGATGATAATTTGTCAGGTATAGCTGGGTTTCCTTTTATGTATAGGTTGGACTGGTAGTTGCTGAGTTGCCTTGCATTTCTCAAAGGTTTGTGATTGAGGGCATCCAAAGCATGTACCAGTTACTATTCCCTGAAGGTACTGCCCTTTTCATATCGATCAGTATACTGGTAAAAGGAATTTAAAACTTTTGTGTAAAGAAAAAATGTATCTACTGGGAAAGAATGTAAGATATTCCTTCTGTCATAGATGAACATTTTGATTCCTTCAAAGAAAAGAACTTCGGTTTAATAAAAATTGCTAAAATATATGTGAAGAAAAAACAGTTGACATGGTCTATGAGAAGTTTGGGACAGAAAATGAACTATAGTGTAAATATATAGACATATCACCTTGTAAAATGGAGGGTGATACCTCATTTGTATGTGAATGGTTAAATGTTTAAAGGGGCAGAGGAATAACTTTAATTTATTAAAAACTAGAAAAATGTAAGTTTGAAGAAATGTGGTTTCAAGGATATAAAATTAGAAGATGGAGAGTGTTGAGAATTTAGAACCGTAAGGTGTTATGGTCCCTTAACTTATTTGCGTATAACTCTTTTAGATTTCAGAGGGTAAAACGAAAAAAAAAGATAAATTACATAACCATTTGGTTTTTGAGCTATGATTAAATAAGGACTGTCCATTATATAGAAAAAATTAAAGTGAAAAATGAGTCAGTGAGTCCTAGAAGACTCTTATTTTAGCCAATAAAAGAGTCCAAGGCTGGTGATAAAGAGTGAAAGAACCTGTCAAGTGAAAATGGAATGAATAGCAAAGAGTCAAAAAGCATCTCTGTCAGAACTCTCTCTGTATGTGTGTGTGTGTGTGTGTGTGTGAAAAGGGACTTTTAGAGTATTCCACTCTCCAAAGGCTTTACCTTTCTTATTCCTTTCTGGTGTGAGAGAGGCTTACCCTCATTTGATATAAAAATTTCAGTTTCAGATATTTCCCTTATTACCTTCTAGAGTTTAAAAGTTGTAAATCCTCTTAGAATTGGTGCTTCCTACTCTTTTCATTTCCTCTCTGGCTTGAGAGGTAGAGGCAGAACGGGGAAAGATAGGTTACGCACCTTCTTTGCTGCATTGGGAGAAGCACTGATGTTGAATTGGACAACACAGAATCTGGGTGAGTAAAGAGCTGGAAACTGCAAGATTCAACCTGAACTGTTTTGTTGTGAATTCTGTTTCCTATCAACTTGATAAGATGATTCAGTATCCTAGAAAGTTAGTAACTGCCTGAATTTAGTCTGTATTGATAACAGAGAGCTAGACAGATGAACTTTGCAGTCCTCTGATTTGAAGATAAATGCCAGCCAATTCATTAGTGTACTACTTTTTCAACACTATTTTTAAAGGTGACTGTAAATTGAAAAATCTTAGAAATGCTACAGCACTTTGAGAACAAAACATAGGATTTCTCTAAATAGAAAATGATGGGGACAAACAGATAGAATCAACTTCATGTGGTACAGATGCTCCACAGTGCACCATGGCATCAAAGCCAGGAGTCCAGAGTCGTGAATCACCCCCATGCATGATGGGTTTCCTCCATCATAAGTTTCTCAGAAAAGTTTATGCACAGGTTAACCCTACCCCACAGATATTCCCCAATGAATTCATTGGTGGAAGATTGTGACCCAGATTTATTTGTGGACTGTAATGTATTTATTATTATTATTTTTTAATGTGTGAGTGCTCATGGTGTTATTTCTCCTAACTTATTCCTAAGCAAATAGTTTTCTTTAAGATCTAAAGGTAGAGACATTGTGAGTGGCTGGTCTTTGTAAATGGAAACTCATCTGTGAAGACTTGAGAGCTGACATGGTAAGGAAGAGTAGTGCATTCTTCTACAACGGAGTTACCATTAGGACCCTGAGATAGTTTCACTATAACTACATGGTGGTGGTCTTTTTCTGAGAACTTAGTCTTTGTCACCATGGGAACAGACTAGGGAGAGCAAAAGGCTATAAAGTAAGTGTCCACATAATGATAGGAAAGGCATAAGATGGCACTATGCTCTCTATCCCTCATACTAGGCAATGCATACAGAACAGGATAAGTTAAAGTAGAGTCAGAAAAGTGGACAGTACACTTAGGTGACAGAGTTGTCCCTGCTGGTTAAAATTCACAGCATTTTGTGGGAAGCAATATGATTGTCTTGGAATAGAAAGGCAAGGTATGAGGTTTTAGAGGGCCTTCCCACCATTCTGCAGATTCTAAATTTCATTTGCTAGGCAATGGGAAGTCACTAAGGATCTCTGAGCAAAGGAATGGTATGAACAGATCTATACATAAGGAATCAGAAGTATCATAATTATAACTCATATTTAAGAAACAGCTTGGACTAGTGTATAGAGTGCTTCCTTGTAGTCTTCAAAATCTGGGTTCATGCCCTGCCTCTGATACATACTATTTATATGACCATGGTCCAGTTGATTAATCTTTTACTTCCTCCAATAAACTATTAGATCATTTGTTGTAGATTATCTTATTGATCTGTATCCATGGAGGGAGTTTCTCTGAGGAGATCCCCATCTAACCTTTCCCCACACACAAAGTCGACTATTTAAGGTTGACAAAGTTGTTTTTTTTCCATGCAATGTCCCTAGGAAATCCATAGTTCAAATATGATTTTCCTGCATCAAGCACTTACTATGTGATGCTGGTCAAGCTATTTAATGCCTCTCAATCTCAATTTCATCATCTGTAAAATAAGGATGATAATAGAACCTAGTACATAGGGGTGCTATAAATGAGATAGCATATGTAAAGTTATCTAGGCTTTGCAAACCTCAAAGTTCAATAGGTTAGTATAAGATTACTATTAGTGATTGTCATTATCTGCATTTTGTAGATAGGGAAACTGAGACAAAGTTATGAATGATGCACTGGAATTATGGGGGGGAGGGATGACAGGGGGAGAGGGAAGCGTTGTAATAGCCCAAAAGGAGGAGTGTATGGGGTGTCCAGGGAGGACTAGCATCTCTGGGATGAGGACTTGCTGAGCCCTTTTCTGGGCTGCTCATCTACCTGTCACCCAGTTCTCACCTGTGACTCCAAGAACCTGTAGAATGGGTAGCAACCACATCCAGGATGTGGTAAAAAAAAAAAAAACACCACCTTCTCAGCATTTGGGCTAAATCAGGTTGAGAACAACTGACAGGCTCAAACCACCAGTGAGTTGGAGGGATTTCTACCCCCAAGCATATGAAGATTTCTCCCAGTAGAATGAGTGAATGAGAACAATTTATTCCAAAGCCATGAAAGAAGTTGAAGCAGGCACTGTGGATTGCTTAGAGCTTGGTCAGACACTGAAGAAACCAAGGTCATCTACTACATCCCAGGCCATGACCAGTCATCGTGACATTTGTCTTTCCACCAGACTCCAATGAATTTGGAAGAGAGTGAAGTCAAGGACTTTGTACAGCTCTGCCTCATTTAAATCCAATTCATGTGCAAGTCAAGACATCACCCCATGATGTCATTGATCCTCTTCAATAAAGGATGAACAACAGTCTAGGTAGGTGTAATGCCAAGCAAAGGAAACTTCCCAAGGTTCAAAATACCAGCATAGGTGCTCTCCATTTTATTCAAATTAAGAACAGAGAGAATCAACTTATAGCATAATTCAAAATACAGCATTTACTAAGTGTGATTTAATCAAGTACTACCCCACCCCTGGACATTACATTCATTTAATCAATCACAAAGTCCCTCTTCTAAATACTACTCTACCCCAAGGCTGTACATTCACTTAGTCCATCACAAATACCCTGTTCTGAAATGGAGATTAGCTTCCAATCATAAGTAAAGTACATTCATTTGTTCAATCACAGAGCACAAAAAGGTCAAAAGTTCCCCACCCTTGGATCACAATTGAATCTACCCCAGAGTTACAACAAGCTTAAGCACAGCATTTAATACCCAAATGGAGGTCTTTTCTTCATCTTGACAAGAGGCAAGTTCTCACCAATCTTTGTTCCTGGGGAGACAAAGCTTATCAAGGCCACAAGATACATTGTCAGTGTCTTCATTAATTAATTCTCTGTCTGCAGAACAGTCCTAGGACCCCTGAAAACATTAGCAAAACCCCCTTCCAGGATTTCTGTAAACATACAACAAGAAAATCCTTCAGGGCTTCTGAACCAACAGCAAGGTTCCAAGACCTCTGCAACAACAGCACTGTCCTTCACCAGTGGACAGAATTCACTCTCTGTCTGCAGAACAGTCTCAGGAGCTCTGAACCAACAGCAAGGTTCCAACACCTCTGCAAAAACAGGACTGTCTTTCACCAGTGGACAGATCTGGCAAAACAACATCAAAACAGACAGACAAAGTACCAGCATAACAGCCATGTCTCCTCAGTTCTTGGCAGCTCTGGGTGGCAGCTCTCAAAAGTCCCGGGCAATTCAAAGTGGCCCTCAGCAATCCTCTCAGTCTCTCTCTGCCTCCAAGGTGCTACTTCCAAAAAGTTCTTCTGCCTCTCTCTTTTCTTGTGTCTCTCTAAATTTATATCACCAGCTCCTCCCAGTCCAGCCTGCTCTTTTCATGTCAACAAGTCCATCCCACAACTGGGATTCACTAGCTCTGGGTTTTAACACAATCAATTTGAAAACCGAGCCAATATAGGGGGATCTTTATATTCCATTACTATTACATTTGGAGATTATTGAATCACACTTAGTAAATGCTATATTTTGAATGATGTCATATTTTGATCTTCTCTGTTCTTAATTTGTCACTGAATAAAATGGAGAGCACCTATGCTGGTATTCTGAACCTCGGGAAGTTGCCTTTGCTTGGCATTACATTACAGTAGGTATTCAAACCCAGTCTTCTATAATAAGGACTTATAATAGGGATGTGGCAATGAAGATAGAAAATAGGGATAGATGGAAGAATTGGCTAAGTATGATTATCCCAAAGGCATACTTGGGAAAGTTTTCTAATGCTGATGGAATTGTCATTCCTTTTGTGCAGTGGGGATCTGAGTTGCAGAGACCTTCTGATTTCCCAATTCTAAACAGGATTTTTCCCCTCCTCCTCCATCTTTCCTATGCTACACTCCTGGTTTCCCAGTGCAGACATAAGAAGCTTATGAATTAAATGAACTTCTATGAACAGAGACACATTGCTCTTCAGTCAGCCACCAGGGGCTTAAAACTCACAGCTGTAGCAGAATGCGAAATTTATGGGAAAAAAAAGATGGAATTATATATCAATAAAATAGCCCTATAGGTGTGCTGTGTTTAGCTGGTCCCAGAATAATTCACTGCATTAGCTATTAAAGGTTGAATCTTGTTATTCAAGTATATCCCTAATGCACCCATAATCCCCTTATAAGCAGCATCCACAGACTCCCAGTCTTTTGCCCAGAAGCCCTACAAGAGTCACCTCAGAATTAACATTCTACTTACATTATTTATGCCTCCATAATGTTCAAATATCTATATATCTATATTGATAGGCTGACAAACAGATAGATATAGATGGAAGTAAGGTTTTTTCAATTACATTAAGGCTCCACCTTATTTAAGAAAATTCAATAAAAATAAAAAAAATCTACAAGTAATTGAGATGGGGGGCAGAAAACTCAATAGACTGAATTTGGCCATTATTATGCAAAATCAGGTATTATTATTACACATTAAGCTGCTGATATTATTGTGTGAAAATTTGAATAGACAAAGCAGTTAAGTTGGGGGAGGAGGCAATTTTTTACATTACAAAAGGATTCAGCTTAGGATGTCTTTAAATGAAGGTTTCTTCCTTCTTCCAACCTTTAGAGTGATGTTCAATCAATCTTCCTGATGTTCTGTTCCAAGAAGTCACTCTCCTTTTCCAATAGAACATGGAATCACAGAATGTTAGGGTTGGGAAGGACCCCAGAGGCCATTTAGCTCTACTGTCTTTACATTATACCCATTCAATGGTCATTCAACCTTTCTGTAATAACTTCCAGTGAAAAAGAACCTGCTGGGTGGGGGGAGTGGAAAGAACAAAGTAAAAAGTGCACAGCAAAGAACAAAAGAAAACTTCCAAGGAAGCAAAGAAAAGATGGACAGCTCTCAATACAATGTGTAGTATTTATTATATAGGCTTTCTTGAAATGGAAATTTATTGCTATGCATTTTGAATCCTCTCATGTTCTGCTGTGCACATGGCAATACTTTTTTTCCTATTCTTATTTTGTATTGTTTTAGTTTTAGTATTTATGTTTGTTTCCTTTTTTCTTTTCTTATTTTGTATTTAAGTTTAAAATTTAAAAACTTACAAAAAAAATTTACAAAAAAGGAACCTTGTTCCCTTCTAAGGCAGCTCATTGGATACTGCCAGTTGTCAGAAAGTTGTTGGGCTTTTTCATTTCCTTGACATCAAGCCTAAATATCCATTGTGGCAATTTTTGCCCATAGCCCCCAGTTATGCCCTCTGGGACCAAGCAGAACAGAGCTAATTCCTCTTTCACATTTTAAGCCTTCAGGACTTGAATGCAGCTACATTGTCATCTCTAAGTCTTGTCTTCTCTAGTCTAAACATCTCCAGTTTCATGAATCTTCATCCCTTTCCTCCAGGCCAACCATTCTCAATCCCCTCGTCCAATCATCGCGTAACAGGAACTTGAGTGCTTTCTTCGTCCTGGCTAGATCTGGGGAATGTCCATCAGCTTATGAGAGTACTTCCTAAACTATGGAGCCCAGAACTGAGTACCATACTCAAGATGTGTTCTAACCAGAGCAGAGGCACAATGGGATATCACCAACTTATTCCTACAAACAATGCCTTTTTCAAACAACCCTAGATCACATGACTTTCTTGGCTGCTGAATCTTACTTATTAGATTCAATCCAGTGTTCTTGCATAAAAACTCCTTTCTGATGCTGACTTTGTTACATGCTGCACCTATAATTTCTCCAAGTTGTGTGTGATCTTCAAAATGTAATTAACATAATTGGTAGAATGTAAACTTCTTTGAGGGCAGGGGTTATATTATTTTTTTCTTTGCAATTAGCATAGTGCCTAGGAAACTGTAGGCATTCAATAAATGCTTACTGGATTGAATTGATTCTGTGTTTTTATTCAAATCATTAGTAAAAATATTATTTAGAGGCATCTAGATGGTGCAGTAGATAGAATACCAGGCTTGGAGTCAGAAAGACCAGAGTTCAAATCCATCAAATCCAGATGTTCACTAGCTTTATGACCCTAAATAAGTCACTTTTCTCTGCCTCAGTTTTCCCAGCTGTAAAATGGGGATAATAACAACCCCCCCACTTGCAAGATTATTATGAGGATCAAATGAGAGAATATTTGTAAATCATTTATCTCAGTGCCTGGCATATAGTAGGCATGATATAAATGCTTATTCCCTTACCTTCTTATTCAGCACAAGGTTTAGCATAGATGGGGAGGAAAGGGGAGAAGGGAACAATATAGAATGTTGTCCTCAACCAGTGTCAATTCTTTGGACCCAAACATTTCCAAATCTATCTATTTGTCCTATAATTTGACCCACATCCTTCTCCCTTTCCCACAAAATATAGCATGAAGGAATTGATCAAATGGTTTGTTAAAGTCTGGGTAAACTGTATTTAAGGCATTCTCCTGTTCTACCAGTTTACAAACCCTTCCTACAAAGGAAATTGAGTTATCCTGGTATGACCTGTTCTTGCTGAAACCAGAGGGGCTGTTTTTAACCATTGATTGCTTTCCTAGATGTTCATTAACCATTCCCGAAAAAAAAGTATATCCTAATATTTTGTTGTTAATCTATGTCAAGTTTACTAAATAGATTCCATTCTCTTCTCCCTTTGGAAAATCAGGATGTTTGCCCTTCTCCAATCCTGGGGTCTCTCTATCATTCTCTATAACCTTTCAGATAGCACAGTCAGTGACTCAGCAGTCATATCCACAGATTCAGTACCAAGGAGGTGGTTTCTCTGGCCCAGTGGATTCAATCGTGAAATTTAGATTCCCAGTTAGATAGAAAATTATTCAGTTCCTCAAACATCATTAAGTGCCTACTGGGTGTACTGAAGTGTGCTAAGTGATGGGAATGAAGAGATGCAAAAATGTCATTTTCTTGCCCTCAGGGAACCTGCATTCTAACTTCAGATATGTGGTGAGAATGAGTGTATTAGGAGTAATTGACTAATATGTTTAAACCTTGTAAGAGCTAAGGCAGGGAAAATTCTCTCGATTTTTCCTTAGTGGAGGGAAGCAGCGTGGGATTAGGGAAGGGATGTTGACCTGGAAATTGAGATAACCAGGTTCCATTTAGGATTCCTCATTGTCCCAAGGAGGTCAAATGGGTAAAGGGTCCTGAGACTATACCATAAGGGAATCGATGAAAGCATCTGGGTATCAAGGCCACAGTGGCTGTGGTAGTGCACTTGGAACCAGGAATAAATGAGTGTAAATACTACCTCAGAATCTTACTAGTTATGTAACTCTGGACAAATCACTTAGCGTTCAACCTCAATTTCTTCATCTATAAAATGGGGATAATAACAGGACCTACCTGAGGATCAAATAAGATAACATATATAAAGCACTTTGTAAACCTTACAGTGCTGGGTAAATGTTAGTGATGATGAGGAGGAGGAGGAAAAGGATGTTCAGCCTGGAGCCAAAATTTAAGGGTAAAATGATAGACATCTTCCAGGATTTAAAGGGCAGCTAGGTGGCACAATGGATAGAACACTGGGCTTGGAATCAGAAGAAATCTCCTTTAGTTCAAATCCAGCCACAGACATTTGCTAGCTGTGTGACCCTGGAAAAGTCACTTAACCATCAGTTTCTTCATCTGTAAAGTGAGTTGGAGAAGGAAATGGCAAACTGCTCTAATATCTTTGCCAAGAAAACCCAAAACAGAGTCACAAAGAGTTAGACGTGACTAAAAAATGATTGGCATCTGAAGAAGGGATTAGGCATATCATTGTACTAATAGTTGAATGAACACTGGCTGTAAATTCAGAGGACCTGGGTTCAAATTCTACACCTGATGTTTACTCCTTGTGTGAGGTGACCTTGGGTAACTCATTTCTGCTTCCTGAGCATCTGCCTCATTATCTATAAAAGACATGAGTTGTGTTATATGACCTCTGAGGTCCTTTTTGGCTTTAAATCTCTGACTCTATGACATATTTTTCTTGGCCTTTGAAAGTAGAACTAGGAATTTTCAAGGCAAACTTGGGCTTGATGCAAGGAAGGCCTTCCCAACAATGAGAGTTATCAAAAGTAGACTGAGTTATGTTCAACAATGAATGGGCTTCTCTTTCCTGGAGTCTTCAAGCAAAAGCTGTTTGATCACTAGTAGGACAGGTCACACTAGTGCTTCTTCTCAAGTCAGAGATTGTGCTAGATGGCCATTGAGTTCTGTGCTCACGTTGAGATTTTTCAATCGTGGTCCCAGCTCTGCCACTGGCATGCTGTGTGACCTTGCAGGAAAGAGGGGAGCCCCCTTCCATTTTCTGGTCTTCAGTTTTGTCCTCTTTAAAAATGAGACCTGGATTAGGTTGCCTCTAAGGTCTCTGATGCCTCTGATAGTCTAGAATTCTCTGAGTTTGGACATCCTCTCCTCTCCACCCTGCCATAGTTCACCCTTCATGTTCCAGTACAGTTCTATTTCTCAGGGCTTGAGGCTGCCCAGACTGAGAGAATCATCTCCACAGAGACAACCATGCAAAGAAAGGTAATATATTACCTGTCACTTTGGACCAAAGAATAATTTAGCCAACATTCTATACCTTTGATTATTAGAAACCTTCACGGTTCCCCATTAGACCCATCTAAATTAAAATCCTGTTTGTGGGCTTGCATTTTCTATGTAGCAAGGTGGAAAGAGGGAAGAACAGGGACTCAGAGAATCTAGGGTAAGACCATAGGAACATAGATTTGGACCTGGAAGAGATGTTAGAGTTAAGACAATTGTCCAACACCATCATTTTTGAGTCAAGGCCCAGAGAAGGAAGTGACCCATCCCAGGCCCCACAATCCATAAGTGGTAGAACTGAGATTGGAACTGAGGTCTTCTCAGATCAACTTCAATATTCTTTCCAATGAAGCTCTAGGTTGCTCTGAGGAAGCTGTGTGGTTCAGTGTATAGAGCACAGGGTCTGGAGTCAAGAACTGAGTTCAAATCACTTATTAGAGTAGCAACCTGAGCAAGTCACTTAACCTGTTTGCCTCAGTTTCCCCAATTGTAAAATGAGGATAAAAACAATACTTAGCTTTCAGGGTTGTTGTGAGGATCAAATGGGATCATATTTGTAAAGCATTTAGCATAGTAAGCATATAGTAGGTATCATATAAATACTTATTCTTTCCCTCTTCCTCCCTACTCACTACATTTCAGACCATTCATTTCAGACCATGGGTATGCCACTATCTCTCAGGGCCTGTCAAAATGAGGGGGCAAGACCAGATATCCTCTGAAATCTACAAACTATGAACCCTATGACTGCCTCCAGATGCCAGTTGGGAGATGGTGCTGGGCACAGGCAGGTCTGGAAAGAATGTTGGGTTTAGCCAGTAGGAGGTAGCCATGGGGACTTATTGCAGAGAGAAGCATCCTATGTCATTTGGACTTTTTCTCCAAATATAGTTTTCCTACTCTCAGAGGTGATTAGAGATTGTCAACTTTTCAGTATTCGTGAGCTCAAAAAAAAAAAATCTTTTTGTCCGTTCAATCTAACAAAACTGGAATGCACTCATGCCAAGATGAAATCTCTGCCTGCAGAACTTCCATACTCCCATTCTCTAATGCCAAGTGGAGCAATTCTAATCCTTCTTCCATATGTCAGCCTTTTGAATGCTGTTATCAACTCTCTTCCCTTTAAAATTCGATTCCCTTCTCCAGATTAAACATCTCCCGTTCCTTTACCCAGGCCAATGTGATATAAATTAAGGTCTTATATTATACTAGCCATTGTAACTTTTTCAATGTCTTTCCTAAAATGAAATACCTAGAACTGAACAAAATACTCCTGATGTGGTCAGATCAGGGCAGAAATCAGAAGGGTTATCACTTCCCTAGCCTTGGAAGCAATTTGTTGCTTAATACAACACAATATGGCATCAGATTGTAATGGTTACCATATCATACTCAGTCCATTAAGAGCTCATGTTTTTCAGATCAACTATTTTCAGGCCATATATCCCCTAGTTTGAACATGCAAGGTTAATTTTTTTGAACCTAAGTATAAATATTTATATTTATCCCAATTAAATCTCAACTGACTCAATTTGACTCAAAGTTCTAGCCCACTAAGATTTGGGGGGATGGGCTCTCATCTAATGTGTTCATTGTTATATTAAGCTTAGTGGCATCTGAAAATATTAAAGAAAAATAAACTCTCCATCTTTGCTTTATGTAATAAAATTATTGATAAAAATATTAAACAAAATGAGATCAAGCACAGATCCTTGGTAGAAATAGCTTGCTCACTGTAATTTCCTGTACCAATGATATCATAGGTCTGGTCCCTATCCATACTTTCCACCCTTTAAAAAATCCTACATTTATTTATCTGTGACTGTGTTGTACTCCACTAGTAGAAAGTAAACGTCTTGAAGGCAGGCACTATCTCAATTTGGTATTTGTATCCAGAGGGCCCAGTACTATATAGGACACATAGAAACTTCTTAATAAACACTTGATTTAATTATTCTAGAGCAATAGAGTCTGTGATGTTACTTGATCGAGGGAGCAACATGGTATAACCTATGATTTAGGCATGTCAGCTTGACAGCTACATGGAAGATAGCTTGGAGAAGGAGAGAAGCTAGATGGGAGGTGAAGAAGGCTTGAAATAAGATGGTGGCTGCGCGACTAGATAGAAAAGTATGCATGTGAGAGAAGTTGTGAAGAGGAGATTAGCGAGACTCGGCAACTGATTGGCAATGCGGTGGGAGGGGTAAAGGAAAGGGATTGGTCCAGATACTTCTAGGTTAGGAATCTGAGTGACTAGAAGAATTGTCTTGCTCTTGCTTGAGACTGGTAAGTTAGGAGTCATGTGGAGATGGAATGGAGGAAAATGAGTCCTGTTTTTGGACTTATAGAATTGGAGATGCCGACAAAACATCCAGGTGAGAATGTCCAACAGGCAATTGGTGATATGGAATCAGAATCCAGGAGAGAGATCAGGGATGGATATATAAGTTTAGGAATCATATGTATAGAGGTGATAGTTAAACCTATGTGGGATTATGTGGTCTCTTACTTGGCTGAAAAAATATTGGGGCTATTTATCTTGCACTCACTTTTCTCCCCTGGGATTATATGGGATGTGCTTACACATAGGAGTGTGATGGAGTCCACTCACATCTGTTTCTGAGAGCTAATTGTTAAGTTTTCAGTGTGAACATTTTACCTCAGAAATTAGCAAATGCTAAAAATCAGGGCTTGATTTATTGTTTTGTTGATTTCTAGATTTATGAAAGTGATAGAGAAAACATTAACAATGGAAATTTAATTTTAAAGTGTATAGCACACATTTTTTTCAGAGACTAAGTTATTAAGCATTTAGCAGCATACTCCTGCACCTAGGGGATGGGATATGTATGATTATCATGCAAAGGAGACTGGGAAGGGGTATTGAGACAAGTAGAAGGACTCAAGAAGATTGGTGTCATGAAAACCCCAGGTGGAGAGAATACATAGGAGATGAGAGTAGACAATGGCATCAAAATGTTCAGAAGTCAAGAAGGATGAGAACTAAGAAAAGATCATTGCATTTAAAAGGGAAAGAAGGATGGAGAGAGAGGAAGACAGAAAGAAAAGAAGGAAAGGAGGGAAGCAGGAAGAAAAAAGGGAAGAGAAAAAGAAAAAGGAAATAAGGAAGGGAGGGAGGGAAGAAGGAAGGAAGGAAGGAAGGAAGGAAGGAAGGAAGGAAGG
>NW_027185573.1:7404410-7436490 GCF_028583685.1 Petaurus breviceps papuanus | reverse complement strand
GGAAGGAAGGAAGGAAGAAAGGAAGGAAGGAAGGAAGGAAGGAAGGAAGGAAGGAAGGAAGGAAGGAAGGAAGGAAGGAAGGAAGGAAGGAAGGAAGGAAGGAAGGAAGGAAGACACCAATGATGGATGACTTAAGAAAGCTGTTTTAGTTGAGTAGTGGAGTCAGAAGCCAGATTCTAAGAGAAGTAGGAGGTGAGAAAGTAGAGGAAACAAGTATAGATAGTTGACTATGAAAGGAAAGAGAATGATACAGTGATAGTTGGAGGGAGAAGAGATAGGGTCAAATGAATTTTTTAAGGTTCCTAGAGATTTGGGCATGCTTATAGGCAGCAGGGGAGGAACCAGACAAATTATGACATGTGAATGTAATGGGATCCTATTATGCAGTAAGAAATGACCCAAAGAGATTGTTTCAGAGATATCCAGGAAGATTTGTATGAACTGATAGAGAATGAAATGAGCAGAACCAGGAAAACAATTTGTACAATGACACTGTAAAAGAGGAACAATTTTGAAGGATTTAAGAGCTCTGATGAATATGATGACCAACCTTGATGCCAGAGGACCAGTGAAGAATAGCACCCAGATCCTGACAGAGAGGTCATGGACTCAGCATGTAGAATGAGACACACCTTTTGGGGCATGGATAAAATGTTTTGATTGACTATGAATATTTTTACAAGGGTTTTGTTTTGTTCTGTTTTCCTAGTTGGGGGGTAAAGAGGGAGAAAAAATAAGTATTAATTGAAAAAATTAATTTAGGTTTTTGTTGTAATTTGTTGATTTAGGTGAGAGACAGAGATGAGGTTTGGGGGAGACAGAAACAAACAGGGAGATAGAGAAGAGAGAAAAAGAGAGAGACCAGAGAGAAGGAGAGAGGGAGGGATGGGGAAAGTGAAAGGGAGGAGATTAGGTGGGGGGAGAGAGAGGGAGGCAGAGAGGGAGAAAGACAGATAGAGAGGATGAGCAAATGGAAAGTTCCCAGAGGAGATGTGAGGGAAGAGGTCAGAAGTACAAGACAAGGGATAGATTTTATCAAGGAGAAGAAATGCTTTTTCTTTTTTCTTGAGATTAGAACAAAGGAGGAGAGAATAGGGAGATTCTGAGAAAGTATTTGACATATGGAATAGGGGAGAAAAGCGAGCTCAAGATAAATAGCCCAAATTTTTTTTTCAGTCAAGTAAGAAACCAATTTCTCTCCTGGTAAATAAGGGAGGGCTGTAGGTAGTAGAGTGGTGGAGGTGGGTGGCTTGAGGGGAAAAGAGGTTTAGATGCTGTAAGGATTATGATAGAGAATCATTCAGGGAAGAGTAAAAGGATTGGCACGAGGCAGAGAGAGCCCAGTAGGAAGATTAGAGAGCATGAATTTGTAGGGGATCATGTCAGGATGCCTGGCTGATTTCTTCCAGCAGAGCTCAGCAACACAGAACATGAAGGTTGAAAGGCAGATGCTGGAAATAATCCAAGGTTGTTGTTTGGAAAGGGATGAGCAATGATAGGGCAGAGGGACAAAGGATTCAAGGGCAAAAGACAATGTAAATTTTAACTGGTTATTTCTAGGGTCCTGATTTCAAAGGGAGGAAATGAAGCTAGAACAGGGGCGATGGCCTGGGGAAAGAGGGAGGGGTGAGTAATTAGAGGTTGGAGTGGAAACAGAAGATAAGTTTGGGAAGATTAAAACACAAGGGGAAGATGGAAAGAGAGGTTATGATCAGAGAAATATTATGAATTATGGAAGTGACATTTGGAGGTGATGAGACTTGGAGGCCACTGCATGGGGCTGAGGTGTAATTAAAAGGCAGGAACATGGGAACTGAGGAGGCTGATGAGCTCTAGAGTAACTGGATTTGATCCTGAAGACAGGAAGATCTGGGTTCAAATCCCACCACCAACATGTACTATGTGTTTCTGACCTAGGATACTTTCTGAGACTATACGTTGACTGTAAGTTGAAGATAAGGTACCAACCTGCCTTAGTTGAGGGTGTTTCCTCAGCCAGGAGTGCCCTATATAAATTAAATCATAGGTCTGGGTCTCTATGCCTCATCCATTATCCCTTTTGTTTAGTCATTTTTCATTCATGTCTGACTGTTCATGACCCCACTTGGGGTTTTCTTGGCAAAAATACTGGAGTGGTTTACCATTTCCTTCTCCAGATCACTTTACAGATGAGGAAACTGAGGAAAACAGGGGTAAGGTACTTACCCAGGGTCACACAGCTAGCAAGTATTTGAGGCTGGATTTGAACTCAGGAAGCTGAGTCTTCCTGACCCCAGACCCTGCACACTATCCACTATGGTAGACCTAGCTGCCCATTATCTCCTGTTGATTTATAAAAACAAGTTCCCAAGTAGAGAGAGAGAATATGATCCAAATCCTGAGTTCTTTGGGAAAGGAAGAAGAGTAACCTAAGGGGTGTTAGAAACTGCCACCAGGATCTTCATGGGTCGATCTATCCGGATGTACGGAAGCTCAAAACAGGGGGGTTTATTGAGTAATGCCAGCAGAAGGAAGGTCCATAAGTGGTAGTGAGAAATATACCTGCGTTTCCTTGTGTTCCAGCGCCATCAACAACAACAACAATAACTAGTATGTGGGTGTTTACTGTATGCCAGACACTGTGCTAAGCTCTTTGGATACAAAGAGAGGTGAAAAACTGTCCCTGTTCTTAAGATGCTCAGAGTTTGGGGCGGCCAGGTAGCACAGCGAGTAAGAGCACCGGCTCCAGTGTCGGGATGACCCGAGGATCGAATCCGGGCTCAGGCACTTAGCACCCACCCAGAAACACCTGGCCGTGTAACCTTGAGCAGGTGACTTAAACCCGATTGCTTTAAAAAAAAAGATGCTCAGAGTCTAATGGTAGAAAAATGATAGATAGATGCGTGTGTGTATATATGTGTGTATAAAATAAGACATGTATATATTAAATAAATAAGCATAAATATATGCATATAAAAATAAATATGAAATATATATGAAATAAAAATATATAAAATTAAAATGTCATGTATAAAATAAATTTTATATATGTGTGAATGTATATATATATATATATATATTATTTAGTCATTTTTCAGTCATGTCCTACTCTTTGTGATTCCATTTGGGGTTTTCTTGGCAAAAATAATGGAGTGGTTTGCTACTTCCTTCTCCAGCTTATTTTACAGATGAGGAAACTAAGGCAAATAGCATAAGGGACTTATCCAGAGTCATATATGTGTGTGTCCACATATATATGAAAAATGAAGATAATCATAAAGGGAATATATATGTATGTGGAAAAATAGAGATAATCATAGAGGGAAGATGCCAACAGTGAAGGTTGTGGCAGGGGGATGGGGGGCATTTGTGGGGTGAGAAAAACATGGCCAGTATTGGAAATCTATGGGGATCTAGGTTCCTATAATTAGAAGATAGAAGGAAGAGGAAGATGTTTAATATGAAGGAGTTTATTAACCAAAGAATCCAGGATTCCATAGGGCATAATGAAAGGAAAGGACAGAGTAACGTAAGGTAGGGATGAGATTTGGGGGTACAAAGGAGGCAGGAGCAGCTGCAGGAGGATGGAGCTTTTGTTCTGACCACATGTGACGCTAAAACAGAGGCATTTTGAGTGGAAAAGAGTTTGCTAAGCATTGAGAAATAGATCATCATAGCCTTTCCAATAACGATTGTAGCAGACTCTAGCTTTCATTTAAAAATTGATAATAATTCCCTGGGTGAAGCTAGGAAAAGGGAACAGAGACATATGCATCCTGCGCCCCCTGAGGATCCTAGCCTAGGGGTCAGGTAGCTTGTAGCAAACGTAGACAATACGATCTATATCTAGTATCTCCAAGGTGGCAGAGGGCTTGGATGTGGCTGATTTATTTCCCTTCCGATCATGAATAGCGGCAACTTCCTTCTAGGACCCAGCTCCAGTATTGGCTTTCTGTAATCATCACTTCCTTTTCCAAATGTTCATTAACAACCCCTTTGATAATATATTCTAGAATTTTTCGGGGTATCAGAATGAAACTTTAGAAAGTTTGTAGTCTGCATTCTCTTCTCTTCCCTTTTCAAAACTGAGACAACTTTTTGCCCTTCTTCCAACCTGCCTATTCCTCTCCTACATATAACTCTCCTATATCCTACAGTCTCTCAAAGATCACTAATAGCTACTCTATAATCACATCTGTCTTTTCTTTTGGCACCCTGGGATGCCATTCATCTTAGCCAAGAAATTTGAGCTCATGAAGGTCAGCTAGGTATAGTCTTACTATTTCTGCTTACCTTGGATTTCACTTCCTTTACTGTTAAGACTTTTTTTCTTTTCATCCTTTTAAATCTAAAGATCATCTCCTTTGCCAGAAAAAAGAAAACAAAATCATCAAAAAAGTTGACTCATTCTATTTTTCTCCATTTTCCATTAGTATCTTTCTGTCCACCTCATGCAAACACCCTATCCCTTCTTAAATCTTTCTCTTTTCCTCATAGCTTTAAAATAATCTAGGTTTTTTTTCTAATTGTTTTTGTTTTATCAGCTTTGATTCACTCCAAGCTACAGTGCTCCTGGCACAAATAAAAATCCAATGGGTGAATAGAGTCCTAAACAATGTACTATGTTAATGCCTCATCTTGGCATGGGCTGACCCTCAGGTCTGGAAAACTTTGCCAGTGAAGCATAAGGACTAGCAGGTTCTGCCATGTTTGAAAGGCATATCCCACCTACCCCTAGACTGCATCTAATATCAGAAAACCAGCCTAATCATAGGAGAGCTCAGCATGGGTAGGCTGGCCTCTTGGCTATGGATTCTTTGACTATGGAAACCCAACAGAAATAAAAAACAAATGTCCCTTAGTCCTGTGTGCTTCCATTGTGCTCTTATAATAATGGTTCTGGGGTTGGGAAAAGGAAACTGAGGATTCTAGAAATCACAGTTCTTAAACCATGTATAAACCTGGACTTGTCTGTTGGGACTCTAAATGTGAGATCCTTGTTCAATGACCAACAAATTGACCTATATTAGTAGAAATGAACCTTATCAATTGTGATCTTCTCCTAGCAACTGAAACCAGGAGATGAAAGAAAACTGAGTAAATGGAAAGCTGGTTCATAGATTCTCTTTGGAGAATATTCGTCTCCCTACGCACACACAAAAAAAAATTGGTTTCAGAAAATAGTAACTGAAATACTTCATAGGATACTTGGTGATCATATCTTGTAGTGTTTATGATGAGCACAGAGAGGGAAAAACCAAAACATGGAGATAATTGCAGCCTAGACACCAGTATCTGTTGCTGGGGATGGAGAGGTACCAAAAATCAAGAAGAATTTAATAAGACAGCATTATCTGTTGATGGTCAGTGGCTTCAAGGTGAAAATAGGTACAGGGAAGAAAGAGAGAAAACTTTAGAAATTATGGGTCAGGTAAGAATAAAGAAAGAGGTCAAAGGTTTGAAGACTGCTCCAAAGCCTCATATATTTTTCATGAATATTTTCTTCTAGAAGAGCTGGGAATACTGGACACAGTCAACAATATCACAGACAAATATACATGCAATGAAATTGACAACAGTAACAGACAACAAATAATCGATTATTAATGTGAGTATCCCCATAGTACCAGCTATCCAGAAGTCCAGACCATCAACTTGTTAGAGCAAAAGTCAAAATCAGAATCAAATTAGGAAATCTAGAGACAAAGCAGTGATGATGACTTCTTCCACCTGATCTATCCCATAAACAAAAAAGGGAAATTTTTAAAAGCACAAATATCAGATCTTATCCCTACTTCCTACTAAAGCTTATAATGCCAAGCAGCCACCACAATGAGAAGAACATAAAGGCCCAGAAACCACTTAAGTAAGCCAATACTTCTTCTTCCTGCCAGACAGACATGCCCCCTGAGAGTAATACCAGTTCAGAATGTAGACTCATTTATAAAGCACAGCAGAGAAGGAGGACCTAAATAAACAGCCAACATTTAGTGCTTAGTATATGCCAGTCATTGTGCTACCAATCATTAACAATTGTTACAATTACAATTATTATCTCATTTGGTCCTCACAACAACCCAGTATGATAAGTGCTATCATTATCTCCATTTTACAGATAAGGAAACTGAGGCAGAAGTTAAGTGACTTGCCCAGGTTCATCACAGCTCTGAAGTGGCTGAGGCAGGATTTGAACTCAGATCTTTCTGACTCCAGGCCCAGAACTTTATTCAACCACTTAGCTGTCAATAAGCAAGCAAACAAATAAATATATAAAGAAACAAATATGTAAATAAGCAAAGAAATAAATTAATGAATATAAACAAGTGTAACTGAATGAATGAACAATCAGACAGGTGATAGATAAATAAATGCAGTAATGCCTTACAAAATGGTGAGAAGCGAGGGAAGCAAAATCAGTTTTGTAAAACACTTGATATGAGACTCAATTGCATCCCATCATCTCAAGAATACTCTTGTATTCACAGATATGATTCTGTTTGTCTCAAAGAGGACCAATGATATCAGTAGGGCTATGTCTCGACTTCAGTGTCTTAAGTGAGGCAGTTAGGCAAAGTCATCAGCCCACAGTCTCCTCCAGAGTCATCAAAGTCCAGTGGCAAGACAAAAATCAAAATGCCTGACACTTGCCCATGATGCAGTGGATGAAACTAAATTGAAGTCTTTCCTAGGTCTCAATTTGTCTGAGGCAATTCCCATTCAATGACTAGGGACCGGGTAAGAATTGAGACAAAACATGGCCTAGTTAACCATCAAAAAAATATCAGTCTGGAATGGGTTTTCTGTTCTGGCCAGAAACTTTGAGAACTATAGATTAGATATAATAGGTAGAAGGATAATCAATAAATTTATAGGAAGTATGATGATTTTGGTAATGGAATGATGAGGGAGGGGTGAGTAGGGAAAAGATCATTAGCTTTACTAGCTCTAACATGCCCTTTTCAGTCTTTCTCCTCAACTGGCTTGCATGGTATTTGAGGATCCAATGGAGGATTGGAAAGAATCTTTTAACCCCATCTTCACCCATATCCTCTTCCCTCTTGCTTAGTGGAGACCCTGAGATGATTTGAAGAGGACCCAGGTGACCTAGGAAGCAGGACAGAAGAAATTCCAAGCCATATTTCAAATCATATTTTAGACCATGACATTTGGAGTGGCAGCAGATGAAACACAACTTTTAATTGACTTAAATGTCTGGGAACTTTTGCAACTAGCCTCCTGGGTTCTGTGTGTCAAAAAAGCTGAAGGAGCCTGAGGCTCTGAGTGTCTTAGAGCTGAGTCTTTAGCAGCTTCAAAAGCCACATCCCAGTGGAATATCAAGAAATAGTAGCCTTGGCATCTCAGTGGAGCTGATGGGGATGTGATGTGAACCCCTAAAAGGAAAGAGACCATGTCTTTGGGATCTGGACCACAAAAAGGAAAAACCCCTGGACTTTCCCATCGTGATGGTCTAGGATGGGGACAGGTGCAGACAATGAGGGTGACAACGAAAGGATTATTAACTGGAAGGGTCGAGTGCCCCAAGTGAATGCCAGGGACCTTGTCCACTTGGGGAAAGTTCAGGGTCTTTTCCTTTTGGGGGTCCATATCCCAAAGACGTGACCTTTTCCTTTTAGGGGTTCAGGTAACATCCCCATCAGAGCTGCCAAGCAGACAGCAACAGAGAAAAAATATGATGAAAATCAATGATGAAAATAGGTGGCAATGCTACAGGTTTGGAAACCTCATTTGCTCTAGGCATCTGGGAATCCATGTTGCCAGGTGACTTGTGTTCTTTGCATGTGTGCATCTCCCTGTATGTTCCTTGGTCACATATGTTTCTTGTATATGCCCCTCCTCCACTGGGAATGCAGTGTCCTATGAGAGAGTGTGTCCCTGTTTTTATGAGGGAAATCTTTCTTTCCATTTATATTGCCAAGCTGTTCAATTAAATTTTTTTAATGAAAAAATAATCTGTCTTTTGGCCGATCTGGTAAAAATAAACGTAGTGTTCAGTACTCATGAGATTTGAGACCCACAGAGAGTCTTGAATCTGTGATACTTTCTTAGGGACCCATATGTATGTGAAAGGTGGAGACGCTAGAGGTATATAAGGGAACATATTTCCCAATGTTTTATAATAATCCGCTTTTAGTAACAAAGTAAGCACCACACGTTGTCCTAACTCAACATCGTTTACAGTAGGCAAAGAAGAAAATGAGACCGGGAAGAACTATTGGGTGAGATGAAATTTGTGCCTCCATGTTACACTCTTTTAAAGCATTGAAGTATCACTTTTAAAAGTTAATGGAGAGGGGCGGCCAGGCACAGCGAGTAAGAGCACCGGCTCCAGTGTTGAGAAGACCTGGAGATCGAATCCCGGGCTCAGACACTTAGCACCCACCCAGAAACACCTGGCCATGTAACCTTGAGCAAGTTACTTAACCCCAACTGCTTAGGGGCGGCCAGGTGGCTCATCGAGTAAGAGCACTGGTTCCAGTGTCGGGATGACCTGGATCAAATCTGGGCTCAGATACTCAGCACCACACCCAGAAATAACTGGCCGTGTAACCTTGAGCAAGTTACTTAACCCCAATTGCTTAAAAGAAAAAAAAAGTTAATGGAGAGAAGGGAAAATGTCCAAAGGATGGAAGAAACTAGAGAAAATATAATACCCACAACATATGCTAAAGAGAATGCCCATGAAAATCAACCCATTTGACTAATTTCTTATCTTCATAAATTTTATGAACACGATCTATATCTATATCCAAGGTATCATTGATGATAAAATATGGGAAGGAAAATGCAGATTTCACAAATGACTCCCTCCAGCAAATTACATCTCTGTAGTTGTTGAATTGACTAAAACATGAAGAGAATATAAGAATGCATTTCAATGATTATCAGGATCTTAAAAAGGCATTTGCCTTAGTAAAGTCAAAAAGAGACAATGAAAGACAGAAAGGAGGTTTGCCTTGAACAGGAAATCATGTATGAGCAAGAATGAAGAGAATTACTAATCCAATCAGATCCTGGATCCGTTTAAGTATTCAATTATGATTGGTCATAACATATTAAAAGCAGCAACAACGTTAGGTATGATATAGTTCAACTCTCTTATTCTACACCTAAGGAAACAGACTCAATGTAGATGATTAATCAGGAAATATAAGAATGTCTTGTACACAATAAGTGCTTTATAAATATTTGTTGAATAACCTGAGGGCACACAGGAAGTTAATGCTGAGCCTGGTCTTATGATACCAGAGCCCATGGTTTGTCCCCTGCATCCTGCTGGTCCTTCCAGTTAGAACCTGATCGTTGATGCTAGGCAGAGATTAAGCTAAAAGTCAGAGTCTGAGAATTGGAAGGGATGTCAAAAGCTAACTAGTCAATTAACCATTTAATAAGCTCTTTTTACCATTCTATCTATGTCTGAATAAGAATTGGATCTATGATATGCCTGCCAATGGTCATCCAGTATTTGACTAGAGGGCTCCAATAAGGTGGCCTATTTAAATTCTGGTGAGATCTAATTGTTAAAAAAAAGATTTTTGTGACATCACACCTTAGTTTACCTCTTTGCAACTACCCCCCATCGTCGCAAGGTATGCCATCTAGAATGTGTATGTGTATACATATATATATATATATACACACATACACATATACCCTCTAGAATGTGTGTATAGACATATACACAGACGTATACACACATACAATACATACATAATGAACACATATGTGTATATACATGTGTGTATGATGTGTACATACATGTACATGTCATATATGGGTGTATATAGTATATGCATGTGTTTATATATATAGTATATATACATAAAATGTCCAATCCTTCTTCCACATAATAGCCTTTAAAATAATTCAGGACAGCTATCCTGCCTTGCTTAAGTCTTCTCTTCTCCAGGTTAAACATCTCCACTTCCTTCCAGCAACTTTCATATGACATATAATCTAGGTCCACCAATATCCTCGATGCACTCCAGTTTATCAGTATACCTCCTAAAATGTGGCACCCAGAAGCCAGCACAGTAATACAGCTCTAGGATGAGCAGGACCCAGTGAAGAGGTGCTCTCACCTTCCTAGTCCTAATTATTAATGCCTCTCTTAATGCTTCCTGAAATCACAATGCCTTTTGGGCTGCTAAATGGCACTAGAGGCAATCTCTTAAATTTTCACCACTCATAGCTAAGAGATGTCAACATTCACTATCCCACAGAGTTGATCATTCCCAGATGCTCAAATGGATCTATGGTCTCATCAATGTGAATACTTCATCCAACAATGAAGATAGCAATGCATATAGCAAGAATGCAGACATATATGTTGTCTCCCCAAATTAGAGTATGATCTTCTTGAGCAGGAACTGTCTTCTTTATCTATTTGTATTCCTACTCCTTAGCACAGTGCTTATTAAATAATAAATGCTTAATGTTATTTCCATTGATTCATTCACTCACTCACACAACCACTCATTCATTTGTTCAACACATGTGTGCCTGTTCATCCTGAGCCACCTTTGTCCAGCTTACTCCAAAGGGATCCAACCAGTATGTGGGGGACCTTCCATGAGTTATATTGATATTTCAAAGATACCAGTGAGGCACGGAAATGGGGTGGTGTTCAGTTATCCTTCAATTTCTCTCTTCAGACAACCCATCTTCCTTATGAATTATACATTTCTCTTTCCACTTATCTTTCACAATTCCTTGTTTGCAATGATTTGCAACTGGATCATGCTTATGAAGTCCTTCTCCATTGCCTTTTTGGCAAGTCATCTGCCACTCATAGGACCAGCACAAGCAGCAGGATACACTGAGGTTGGGACAGGTGGCAGCGTGTGCCAGGTAAGTAAAACTATAACCACTCTGATCATCTTCTCCCCTTGGATCCTGTTGGAGATAGCCCAGGACCATGAACTCAAGAGACTTGGGAATAGTGGTTCTCCGAACCACCAGTACGCCTTCCAGTTCAGCAACTATAGCCAATATTGAGATGAGATATCAATGTCAAAAGGGGGCCCACTTTCCTTGCCACCATCTGCAGCAGTTGCTGGCCAGTTTACCACCAAAAGGCACATAAACACAGGTTCCCTGGGAGTCACTGCCCCATCTCTACCATAGACCACCAATTCTGCTTCCATCCCTCATGATCATTATACTGGAAAGTAGCTCCTATGCAGAAAGGCCAGCTGTCCCTCCCTTTAACCAACTACTAAGTGCTCTTCAAATGCCAGGCAAACCAGCCTTACTGAAGCAGTACAGAATCCTGAAGGAGAAACAGGCAGCAACATCTGCCAGGCAAGTCAAAACACCAGCACTACTTTGACCACTATCTCCCATTAAACCTTGATGGAGAAGGCCAGGACCCTGAAGCCAGGGAGGAGCAATGCTTCCAACCCAGTACCCACAGTCATCATCCTGGGAAACAACCCCTGTGTAGATTGTAATAGTAATTGAATTTAAAGATCCCCTTGTATTGGCTTGGTTTTTGGTTTGATTGTGTTAAAACTCAGAGCTTGTTAATCCCACTTGTGGGATGGACTTGTTGACGTGAAAAGAGAGGGCTGAACTGGGAGGAGCTGGTGATGTAGATTTGGAGAGACACGAGAGAGAGGCAGAAGAACTTTTTGGAAGCAGCACCTTGGAGGCAGAGAGAGACTGAGAGGGTTGCTGAGGGCCACTTTGAATTGCCCAGGACTCTGCCACCCAGAGCTGCCAAGGACTGAGGAGACATGGCTGTTATTCTGGTACTTTGTCTATCTGTTTTGATGTTGTTTTGCCAGATTTGTCCACTGGTAAAAGACAGTTCTGTTTTTGCAGAGGTCTTGGAACCTTGCTGTTGGTTCAGAGCTCCTGAGACTGTTCTGCAGACAGAGAGTGAATTCTGTCCACTGGTGAAGGACAGTGCTGTTGTTGCAGAGGGCTTGGAACCTTGCTGTTGGTTCAGAACCCCTGAAGGATTTTCTTGTTGTATGTTTACAGAAATCCAGGAAGGGGGTTTTGCTAATGTTTTCAGGGGTCCTAGGACTGTTCTGCAGACAGAGAATGAATTAATGAAGACACTGGCAATGTATCTTGTGGCCTTGCTAAGCTTTGTCTCCCCAGGAACAAAGATTGCTGAGAACTTGCCTCTTGTCAAGATGAAGAAAAGACCTCTATTTGGGTATTAAATGCTGTGCTTAAGCTTGTAACTCTGGGGTAGATTCAATTGTGATCCAATGGTGGGGAACTTTTGACCTTTTTGTGTTTTGTGAGTGAACAAATGAATGTACTTTACTTATGATTGGAAACTAATCTCCATTTGTGAAGAGGAGCTTTGTGATGGACTAAATGAATGTAATATCCAGGGGTGGGGTAGTACTTGGAGATTGTTGAATCACACTTGGTAAATGCTATATTTTGAATTATGCTATATGTTGATTCTCTCTGTTCTTAATTTGTCACTACCGTGTTTCCCCGATAATAAGACACTGTCTTATTAATTTTTTTGGACAGAAAAACACCAGAGGGCTTATTTTCAGGGGAGGGCTTATTTTAATGAACATTGACAGCAATTTTAATAAACAGGTAAATGTGAACAAAAAAATGTACCTTTATTCAATAATGATCATGTCATCTTCTTCAACAACATCGTCATAAGTGTCCATACCCTGAATTCCATCCTGGATGTCTTGCGTCTCCATTTCCTTCAGAAGAAGTGGACCCAATATGTCATGTCCAGCAATATAGCTCTCTTTAAATGAATATGTCTTGTCCAGGTAACCTGCTCGTAGTGCCTTGCGACACAGCTGTCAGTAATTTTATCCCATGACTTCTTCACCCAAGTCACGACTTCTTGCAGACAGGGCTTCACAAAATTTCCACGCTGATTTCTTTCCATTCTATTTTCAATGTAGTCATTGACTTCCATGTGCAAATGGTCCTTGAATGGCTTGTTTATTGCAATATCAAGGGTCTGCAGATAGGCAGTCATTCCTGCAGGAATCATTACTTGATCTATTCTTCTCTCTGCAAGGAAGTTCTTCATTTCTTTAGCGCGGTGAGTGCTGGCTGAATCCCAGACTATCAGACCTCTTTGGTTACCTCGCATAACAAGTGGCAGCATTAAATCAACCCACTTTCTTATAATGGCTTGTGTACACCAGGCTTTTTCGGTTTCAAGAACGTAAATGCCAGATACACGTTCAATCTTATCTTTCTTGCCCTTACTAATGATTAGAGGTGTGGCTTTCTTTCCATCCAAACGAATTGCCAAAACACAGGTGACCCGTGCACTTTCATAGCCAGTGGTGGGAATGTAGATTGACGTTGCACCCCTGTGATGAATTGTTGTTTGAGATCCTTGTCCCATATACACTGCAGTTTCATCCATAGCAATCATATTGCAGGTTTGGTACTTGAAAATGTCGATCCTATCAATAAAGGACTTGAATGCAAGTGCACGTTTAATAACTTCAGCATCTTCCAGCTTAAACAGTGTTGTTGATCTTCTTAGGGACAGTCCATACCGTTGAAGGAAACCGTCCAACCAGTGTTGTGATGCTTTGAATCCTTCTGAGACCATTTCAAACTCTGGTGCCATTGAAAGGGCAAATGCTTGAATATCAGCCCTGTGCACAACCAAGGCCTTTGCTCTCCTGTCAGCAATCCATTCACCAATGAGAATCTCCAAGTCAGGATATAAGGGCTGCCGACCTGATCCAGACCTGCGCTTTTTTCCCTTTTCCCTCATCCACCTGTTGATTGAGGTTATTATAATCTGCTCTCCATTTTCTGACCATTCAAAGATCCAAAAGTTTTTCTTTACAGAAAACTGCAAGATTCTTGCCATGTGACTCCTCTACAATTGCTTTCTTATACTCAACAGTATAGCTCTTCTTTTTTTGTACTCATGTCTGGGGGTCAAAACAGACAGAATAATAAAATTATGACCACCAGTCCTTCTTTTCACTCCATCATGCCCCCTGAGTTCTTCTTTTTTCCTCCATCATGCCCTTTTTATCCTCCATCATGCCCCCTCACTCCTGCTTGCATACCGGGTTTTTATGTTGTCCTGCCTCAGCTCTCCTCCGCGGCACTGCTCTCAATGGCGCCAGCAAGCAAATCACTGGGGAAGAACAGGATGACTCGCTCACTGCTGCAGCTCTGATTGGATGCAGCTCGGAGCACGGCGTGCGTTTCCCGGGGGGGACGGTGCATACAGAAGGTACCGTAATGTAACATGTAGCGCAGGGGATCACCTTCACTACAGTAGCAATCTCAATAGGGCTTATTTTCGGGGGAGGGCTTATTTTAGAGGAATCTTACACAGTAAGGGGAGGGCTCATTTTCGGGATAGGTCTTATTATTGGGGAAACACGGTAAATAAAATGGAGAGCATCTATGCTGGCATTTTGAACCTTGCAAGTTGCCATTACAAGATGCAGTCTGGTGACTGCTCCTAATGGTGCCACCTTTTGAAGACCCAGGAAAGAAAGGTCTTGCTACTGAAGTCCTTGGCACTACCTAATGGTGCGACATCAGAAACAGACATTTTATCAATGGAAATAACATTAAAGGAGAGACATTGCCTATAACTCTAAGAACCTTGGGACCTCTCCATCTCACTTACAGCTAAAACCTCCCTTATGTGGTGTGTCCTTCATTAGAATGTGAGCTCATTAACAGCAGGGATTATTTTCTTTTTTTTTTTTTTGCATTTCCAATACAATGCTTTGCATATCATAAGTGCTTAATAAATGCTTCATTCATTCATTCTCAACTTCAGTTCTTTGGAGGATGTAGAAGCCCATGACTCCCAGCTAATCAACAGCAGCAAAACAAAAACATGGAAAGGTACAAGAAATTCTATAAGATAAGAAATGGACTAGGGAATGCAGTAGGTTCCGACCCACTTAACAAATGAAGTTCTGTTAATAAATAGAGAAGAGTCTCCACCAAAAAAAATCCAATTACTCTGAACAGGCTGCATAACATGCAGGAATCAAGCTATTATCTTATTTATCTGGACAGACTCTATTAAGCCCATTACTCTTTCTTGATTAAATCTTCTCTAACAATGTCTGTCCCAATGAGGGAAAGAATAATCACAAATCAATCCTCCTGAGGAGAAGATAAAGGCATCCTAGCTGATTCTATCAGGGCAAACATTTCACAGCCTGTTAACCCCTTTAAGCCAGCCTTGCAAATAACTACTTGCCTGAGGAAAGCAACCATTGCTGAGAAATGCCACCATCACTACAACAGAGAACACTTGTTAATGGGGTTGAATCAAGCATGCTATTTAAAGGATTATAAGTGTGACTTGGTTTAAGTAATTTTTCCAATATGCCACTGAACTTGGGATGAACAAGAGGGAAATACTATTTCCAAACCGAAACTCCTATTATGTGTTTGGTAACATTGACACACCCTTCATCAGTTTCACATTCATTTCTTGGTCTTTGCTCTGATTCCTAACATTTTTGTGGATTTATTTTTTATGTTGCAAATTACCTTAATGTGAGGAATGTAATTTCTTACTTTTGAAGTTCTTTAACTTTTAAAGAAACACTCAATTTGGTCTTTTGTATAGAGTTAACTAAAGGGTTCTATCATTAAGGCAGTTAGCTAGGTGTTATAATAGTAGTGTCGAGATTTGGGGTTTAGGAGTGCTCAGGACTCCAAAATACGAACACACCAGGTCCTGCCAAATGAATTCGACTCAAGCCTTCTCTCAGTCAAAGTAAAACAAAGTGTAGTAAAGAATTGACATAATGGGTAGACTCTTAAGGAGCACTGTGATGCTTGTATTGACAAGTGGACCAGGACAATCTGACACAAACTAAATCTGAACTAGGTTGAATCTCTGCACCTTCATGGAGGCGAGAATTGTCTTATATACAGAAAGATTGTGGGAGGGATCTAGGAGTGGTCTAGGGGAGGGGTTTGGGGAGGGTCTTGAGGAGGAGTCTAAGAAGGAACTGAGGTCAGACTTCAGGAATGGGATTGAGGGTGGGAAATAGCAGAAGGCTACCTGGAGATGACAGACAATGAAGGGCTAGGCTAGTTTAAGGATAACAGATTTGGGCTTATGGGCTCAGGCAAATCCTTCATCAAGTGGGAAGATTCAAGGAGAGTTCAAGGGAGTTCCCAGATCTGTACCCCATCAGTAGTAGAGTGCTAGAACTTGGTATCAGGAAGATAAGCTCAAATATAGCCTCAGACATTTATTGGTTATGTTATTCTAGGCAAGTCTCTCTACCTACCTCAGCCTCAGTTTTGCCACCTGTATAAGGGGGATAATAATAACCCCTAAGTCACAGGGATATTGTGAGGATCAAATGAGATAATACATGTAAAATGTTTTGCAAATTTTAAACTGATATATAAATTCTAGCTATTATTATTGATCTAGACCAAATGAGATAGTATATGAAATGAAAAGGGGGGACAAGACCATATCTAGCTCAAGCCGCTCTTTTTTGTTGCTGTTCTGTCCTATCTGACTCTTTGTGACCCCATTTGGGGTTTTCTTGGCAGAGATACAAGAGTGGTTTGCCATTTCCTTCTCCAGTTTATTTTATAGGAAACTGTGGCAAACAGGGTGAAGAGACTTGCCCAAAGTCCAACAGCTAATAAGTGTCTAAGTTCAGATTTGAACTCACAAAGATGACTCTTCCTGACTTTGGGCCCCACATTCTATCCACTGTACCAACTGAAACAATTGAGGTCTAAGAAGATTTGTGACTTACCCCAGGTCACACAGGCATGTAGTATCAAAAAGAAGATTTGAACTCAGGTCCTCAGACTGTACAATCCAGTCTCTTTCTACAATTCCATTCTAACTCCCTTAATTTTCTGCAAAATGAATTTTGCAAAAGGGAAATTCCTCCCCCCACTCTCACATTGATTTCCATGATAAATCTGGAGATGTCTTTTTATTTAAGAAATACCCCCAGGGGGGGCGGCTAGATGGTGCAATGAATAGAGCACCAGCCCTGGAGTCAGGAGGACCTGAGTTCAAATGAGGCCTCAGACACTTGACACTTACTGTGTGACCTTGGGCAAGTCACTTAACTCCTTAACCCCAATTGCCTTGCTTTCTGCCATCCAAAAAGAAAAAAAATCTCCTAAGAGTAAGAATTGAGACCTTTAAAGAAGCCTTTTTTGGGACTATGGCCAAGTAATTTTCCCATGCAGCTACACTCCATCTTCTTCATCATGCCTACAGTAACCTCCTATTCCTACATTCAAAGAATCTCTGGTACTCACAGTTCATCTGGACCCTCAGCCCCAAAGCCCTTCTGATTGGCGGGATGAGTGCAAAGATCCTCCTGCTCGTAAACTCTTCATTTTTCACCTGAATGAATGTCTTTGAACTCCATCATGTCTCCAGTTACCCCCTAGGTATCTTCCTGTAACACAAACCCCCATCTTTTCAGCTTTCTGTCATGTGTTTTCCCTTACTAGCCTGTAAGCTCCTAGAGAATTGGGACTGCCTTTTCTCTTTTGGTATCCCCAGAGCCTAGCACTGTGACTGGCACACAATAGGTGTTTAATAAATATTGATTGATTGATGACTGATTATCATGATAGAAGTGATGAGTAGGTATAGGAGATATTCATTCATAGTTGAAGATCATTCAGGTTTGGTTTGGTTTCAATCATCAAACATTTATTTTCTTTTCTTCCCACCCCCTGCCATTAGAAAAAAAAACAAAAGACAAACCATACCAAAACCCCTGTAACAAATATATATAGTCAAGCAAAATAAATTCCCACATTGGCCATTTCTTTAAATTTACATCCCATTTTGCATCTTAAAGTTTACAAGTACAAGCAAGGCAAGATAACCCCAAAACCTGGATGCCAACCATCGTGGTATATTAATGTAACTGCATATTGTTATGTGGTTAAGAAATGACAATGGGTATGGGTCTAGAGGGAGACATATGAACTGACTCGGAGTGAAGTAAGCAGAATCAGGAGAACAAATTATGTCATAACTACATCGCAAAGAAAAACAACTTTGAAAGCTTTGTGAAGTCTAAGCAATCCACTGACTAACTGTGCCTCCAGAGAGCCATGCTACTCCCCTCTTGGTGAATCAAGCCCCAGTGGGATGTATCTTTTCAGACATGGCCAATGTGTGGATTTGATTTTATTGATTATCCTTATTTGTCACAAGGAATTTTCTAAATAAGGGAGGGTATTTAGAGAAAAGGTGGGGTGGGGAAGTAATGGCAGGAATGCCAAAAGAAAAAGAAAAGAAAAAATCATAATTGTAGCATTATTTTAAATAGACAAAATAGAACAGGGGGAGGCTCAAGAGGAGACACAGACAAGGAGGATAGCTTTGAAATTTCCATGGTGAGTTTTTTTTTAATGTTCTTAATACAGATTTAGGATCTTTTTCTGTTCTAATTACAAAGAAATCACCATTTTGTTGATATTGATTATGTTATAGATAAAAAATAAATAAAAATATTTAAAGCAAACCTAGTATGATAACAGAGTTCAATGAATCAAGAAGCATAATTCTCTGAATGAGCTCAGACCTGCTCAAACATCTCATTTCTTGGACTTCTGCCTAAACTGACACCACACTTAAGATGAGAAAGAACATTATTTAATTTGAACTTGGGTTTGAATACTGGCTCTGGTATTTCCTCTGTGTGTGATCTTGGGTAATTTTTATTTTTTATCTTTTTTGCTTTTTGGAGGGTGGAGGGTAGAGCAATTGGGGTTAAGTGACTTGCCCAAGGTCACATGGCTAGTTTTTTATGTCAAGTGTCTGAGGCTGGATCTGAACCCAGGTTCTCCTGACTCCAGGGCTGGTGGTCTATTCACTGTGCCACCTAGCTGCCCCCTTGGGTAAGCTATTTAAACTCCCTAAGATCCAGTTCCTTCCCCTCTAAAATCAAAGGGGTTAAACTAGATGACCTCTGAGGTTTTTTTCAGGTGTAACTCTATGATTTTATATTTCTCCTTCTGGACTGAACACATACTCCTTTGCTTCTGACTCCTGCTTACTGGCTAGAGCATGGTTCTGCTCTAGGAATGGGTCACATTGTCTTGAGTAACTGGCATGTGTATTCTGGTCCCTTAATAGCTGAGGTGTTAAAAGCTGAGGTGTCAAAGACAGTCCTTGACTGTGCTAGCTGACCTGCTCAGCTTGTTGGCTGATTAATTCAACTCACAACAATGTCTCTTGCCTGATTTAGCACTTGTCATATGCTGTTTTTTGTCATTCATGAGCTTTTCATCAATTACTTTTCACAGAAGAGAACAGAAGGACTTGCTAGTTCTGGGACCCTGAGAAGGTCACTCAGAGATGGTGCTGGGTTTAAAATCAGGAGACCCTGAGTTTGAATCATGTCTTAGATTCTTGGGATCCAAGTCACTTAATCCTCTCAAACTTCAATTTCCTCATCTGTAAAATGAGTGAGTTGGACTAAAGGGCTTCTAAGTCTCTTCCAGTTCTAAATCTATGTTCCAATGAACCTATAATCTGAGTCTCAGCTTTCTCATCTGCAAAATGGGAGAATGATACTTGTAGTACTTACTTCCCTCTGGTGTTATATGGCTCAAATGAGATAATATATAGAAAGTACATTGAGATGTCATTTTGCACACACAAAAAAATGACCCCTTCTAAGGTGCTAAACACATTAAAACTCAATGTTGACTGATCTATAAGAATTCAGGCATTGTATCTGTTTTGGGAACTCAAGCACATTTGGCAAGCTTTTGAGACAGCAATTTGGCAATCTGAAAGAGTCATAAAACAGATCAAAAGCTCTAGATTTGGAAGGAGCTGGGAGGGAGGTCACATCATCCAACTAGCTCATTTTTTCAGATAAGAATACTAAGCCTCAGAGAAATAAAGTGACTTTTCTAGAGTCATACAGATAGTCAGCACTTTTCTCACTGTACCATAATGCCTTTCAAAATTTATTTAGCAGAGAGAGGTTCTGACTCAACAGTCCTGGGATTTTTGACCCAACACACTCTCACTGCATCTCTGTGTACTCTTGGACCCAACTGCCTCCATAGCTGGACTCTTATCAGTGGTTCCTATTCAGCAGTTCTCAAACCTTTTGTGATGATTGGAAACTTGATTTTGTTGATGGCATAGTAAATATGTGGTATTATATTTCTGATGATAGGACTCCAATACAAAGTGTCTTAAGATCAGTGGTCTCAATACCCATAGGAGAATATCGGCAAAACAGACAGTTTATACTTTTCTACTATTAATTCTGTTTCAGGCAGATGAAGCTTAAGACTTGTTGACCTGCTTTAGGGATCTTGAGTCAGTCTCCTAATGTTAGATCTTCCCACCAGTTTGTGAGCCCAATAAGAAAACTCACTCTAGGGGCCGCTAGGTGGTGCAGTGAATAGAGCACAGGCCCTGGAGTCAGGAAGACCTGAGTTCAAATTTGACCTCAGACACTTAACAAAAACTAGCCATGTGACCTTGGGCAAGTCACTTAACCCCAATTGCCCTGCCTTCCCCCCCTCCAAAAATGAAAAAAAAAAAAAGAAAGAGAAAACTCACTCTACCCAAGCTTCACCCAAATCTAGTACTGACAGGGACCCTTTTCTACATCCGGATCTGATTAGAAATGCTACCTCCTACATCTTGTACAGATTACCTGTGGGTATATAATGAGGGTGTATAATCTTGCCACCTGAACCCTAACTTTGAGTGTGTTCTCCCCCCAATATACCTCCCCTGCTTTCAGTCTGGAGTGAGTTTCTTGCAAGAGGGAATAAACCTCTATTTCCTTATATTGCCATATAGTGTGTGTACATGCTTCTGTTTTGCAAAAACAAGAAAGCTCACAATTGCATTATGTTCCTGAATACCAATTTTCTAGAAATTCTGAAACCAAGTATTTGTTTTAACCCAAGCCAGGAGGTCAAATCAAGCACCCCCAGGGATTCATTATGATGGTCCAAAAGGTTCATCCTAAAAATTCTTTAATAACACCCTAAATAGTAAATAACTGTAGAGAATATTATGAGTAGCATATTAAATTACCTCAGGGTTTACAGTACATTGTTTTTGTCATGAAAAGGGATTCATAGAAGAAAAAACTGGGAACTACTGGACTATGTGAAAAGGATATTATTCTAAAAGGTAAGAGACCTATCCGTACAAAAATATTCATATAGATTTTAATTGTAATAGCAAGATGGGTAAGAGATAGATAGAGAAACAGAGATATCTAGATAGATAGATGGATGGATAGATAGAACATTTAAATGTTTACTAAGTATCAGGAAGTGTACTAAGTACTAGGAACACAAATTTTTAAAAAAAAGTCTGCACTCAAGGAAGTTAAACTCTAATGGAGGAGAACAATGCCTAAATAGGAACTTGAAATGACCTACACATTCAAAACTTGGAGAATGACTCACCTAATGATGGTACCTCGATGGAATGGAATGCTAGTCTTATGTGTGACTCTCCTGCACTCACTCTTTGATTCAACTATACTGACTTATTTGCTATTCCTCTTTCAAAATAGATCATCTCCCAGCTCTCTGCCTTTTTACTTTCTGTCATGCCTGGAATATTCTCCCACCTCACCTCTTACTTCCCAGGTTCCTAAAAACTCAGCTCAAAATTTACCTTCTATGAAAGATCTTTTTCCAGATGCCCCAAATACTACAGCCTTCCTTCTGTGGTGGCCATTTGTCTACTGTGTATATCTTACCAGTACATAGTTATTTATGTATTGTTACCTTCATTAGAATATAAATAGCTATAGTTTTTAGCTTTCTTTGTTTCCCCTAAACTTAACTAAATAATTGGCATATGTTGTTGTTGTTTAGTTGTTTTGCAATACTGTCAGACTCTTCCTGACCACATTTGGGATTTTTTTGACAAAGATACTAGAGTAGTTTGGCATTTCCTTCTCCAGCTCATTTTATAGATGAGGAAACTGAGGCAAGCACGGTAAAGTGACTTGCCCAGGGTCACACAGCTAGTAAGTGTCTGAGGCCGGACTTGAACTCAAAAAGATGAGACTTCCTGAATCCATGCCTGGCATTGGCATGACAAGTAGTAAATGCTTAATAAATGCTTGTTGATTAACAATAATAATATGCTAGTGAATATGTATAGTACTTCAAGTTTGGCAAAGGATAACAAATATTCTCTCATTTGATCCTAATGCAATCCTGAGAGGTAGGTACTGTTATAATCCTCATTTTATGAATAAGGAAACTGAGTCAGACTTTGGTTAAGTGACTTTCTCAGAAGGGTCTGAGGACATATTTGAATGCAAGTCTTCCTGAGTCCAAATTCAGTGAATTCTCAGGCAAGATTGTAATTCAATTTGAATTTGCAATTCAAACAATGACAATTGTAAAGAGCCAGAATGCTTAGAAAGGCTTAAATGAAGTGATACAAGGTGAGGGGAGGCCAACAACTAAGAATAAGCTTAACCTAAGACAGCTAGGTGGTGCCATAGTGCATTGAGTCCTGGGCTTGGAGTCAGGAACATTCATCTTCCTGAGTTCAAATTTGACCTCAGACACCTACTAGCTGTGTGACTTTGGATAAGTCACTTAACCCTGCTTGTTTCAGTTTCCTCATCTATAAAATGAGCTGGCAAATGGCAAACCTCTCTAGCATCTCTGCCAAGAAAACCCCCAAATGAAGAGTTGGACATGAATGAAAATGACCAAACAACAACAATCACAGAATAAAAGGCAACAGAACCTTATAACGACATAGAAAGATGTGGAAGGGTTACTAGAACATATATCTCGTTCCTGCTATTGAGTCATAGGATCACAGATATAGTGATAGAAGAGATGGCAGAGCTTATCCTGTTCTTTTTTGCCTATTACAATATTCCTCCTTTTCCCAACCACATATCTGTGTGAGGCTAGATTTTCTTCATATGCTTCAAACTAAAAACAACCCATTGAGATAAAGTGAATGCAAAAGACTGTAGTCATCTTCCAGTAAGTCAGACATTAAAGAGCTTTGGGGAAAAAAAAAAGTAAAACATTGCATATCTTCTCAATATTTAAAAATGTATATATGTATAAAAATATGTTATATTAAAATTCAATGGGTTTATTATTTTAAAAATAAATTAATAAACATTTTAAATGGATGCACTTTGATTTTTAGTATGTTAAATATTGATAGATATAACCTACATAAAAGCTCTTTGGAATCCTCAATAATTTCTTGTTTTGTTTTTGTGTCTTTTTGGAGGAAGGAAGGCAAGGCAATTGAGGTTAAGTGACTTTCCCAAGGTCACACAGCTATTAAGTGTCAGGTGTCTGAGGCCAGACCTTAACACAGGTCCTTCTGACTCCAGGGCCAATGCTCTATTCACTTGCGCCAACCGGCTGTCCCAATCCTCAATAATTTTTAAGAGTGCAACAGGGTCCTAAAAACAAAAAGTTTGAGAATTGTTTTTTGTCCTCTATCAATGCAGGTCAGCCCCTCCCATACAATTATAGTCAGGGAATTGCATAGAGGTTAAGACCCTTGCCCAGGGTCAGAGAACCAGTGTTGAACCCCATCTTCCTGACATCAAGGCCAGCTCCCTACTGTGCCACAATTCTTCTTCAACAAAAATAATAATTACTAGCATTTGTATAGTCTTTTTAAGTTTTTTTTTTAAAGCAATTGGGGTTAAGTAACTTGCTCAAGGTTACATGGCCAGTTATTTCTGGGTGTGGTGCTAAGTATCCGAGCCTGGATTTGATCCCCAGGTTATCCCGACACTGGAGCTGGTGCTCTTACTTGCTGAGCCACCTGGCCGCCCCTATCTTTTTAAGTTTTGCAGAACATTCTTGAAACTATCTTTTTTGAGTCTTATAATAGCCCAGTGAGATAAGCTTTATAGATTTTATTAACCCATTTTCCAAATGAGTCAATCGACAAGCATTTATTCATTGCCTACTATTTGCCAAGCACTATGGCATACAAAAAAAGGGCAAATACATCATCGCTGCCCTCCAAAGGCTTACATTCGAATAGGGGCAACAACAACAAAAGACTATGTACATATAAAGTCTATAGAGGGTAAATGCAAGGTAATCAAAGAGGGAAGAAAATACGAGTAATGGCGATGGCGTTAAATCTAAATCTACCATGTTGTACAATGTCTGATAAAGGTCTTATATGAAAGTCTTATCTAGATATTTGTGTCATATTTTATTTATGTATTTCTATTTATTGATAATCCTACTATCTATAATCTTAAATTTTAAAATCTAGACTTTTTTTTTAAAGCAATTGGGGTTAAGTAACTTGCTCAAGGTTACACGGCTAGTTATTTCTGGGTGTGGTGCTGAGTATCTGAGCCTGGATTTGATCCCCAGGTCATCCCTACACTGGAGCCAGTGCTCTTACTCGCTGAGCCACCTGGCCACCCCTAAAATCTAGATTTTTCTATGTTTATTTTTCTCCCTAATTAATTTTAATTTGTTTTACATAGTCCTAGAGGTGCAAAGTGGCAGATTTAGGCTTGATGTAAAGAAAAAGTTCTCCTGACAAAGAAGTGATGAATTTAAAGGTCAGACAAGACATTTCAGACATAGCTAATGTGGGAATTTGTTTTCACAAGATTATGCAGCTGTGTACAGAGAGCTTTTGTTTTCAGGCCTTTTTTCCCCCCTCATAGGGTAGGTAGTGAGAGGAATACGTTAATTTTTATTAGTTTATTATTATCATTTATTATATTTATCTTTGTATTATGTATTTGTTATATATTACATATTTATTGTTTTATTATATCATTAGTTGGAAAAGTAGAAATAATAGATTTAAAAACAAAGAAAAGAAACACTCCCTAACGACTATACCTGGTCAAAGATAGACTGGGATTCCTCAGGAGATAGGCAGGACTTTCCCATTCCCTGGAACAAAGGTTTGATTATGTTATGAAGACAAAATTTTTTATCAGGGCTTTATCAGGCCCAGATTAGACTAGGGAATGTTTTCAGTCCCTTCCAGCTCTGGGGAGCTATGAGTCTGGGCTTTTGGATCTCTAAACCAAGTTACCTCCGAAGTTACTCCTATCTTTTTGTAGGATTAATGTATGTGTGGGAGGCTTTTGTTCAAGAGAGGTCTGTATAAATGCATTAAGAAAGCATTTAAGACTAAGTCAAAAGCTTTTATGAAATCAATAAACAATAGGACTGGTAGCATTTTACCTTCTCAGTATCTCATACTTGGCTGCAGATTTTAAAGATATGATCTGCTGTACAAAGAACTTTCTAACAGCCTGTTCCTTTCTCCTGCTTTTTTATCTAAGCTATCTTCAAATGTATGTTTAGACTGTTCTCATTGAGATGAAAAAGTCACTATATGAAATGCCAGTTGTTGATATCTTGTCTTTTACCTTTTTCTGGGGGAAAGGGGTAAGCAAAAACATCATCCACGCTGCTTTCAATTCCTCTCAAAACTTCCCTTCTTTGAAATATTCTGAAAATCTATCCCTTGATACTTGTAAAATCATGCCACTTCCAACATGGATT
Organism: Petaurus breviceps papuanus; assembly: GCF_028583685.1. Taxonomy (NCBI): domain Eukaryota; kingdom Metazoa; phylum Chordata; class Mammalia; order Diprotodontia; family Petauridae; genus Petaurus; species Petaurus breviceps. The sequence continues at coordinate 7,410,987 of NW_027185573.1, read as the reverse complement.
GAATCTTGAGTCATCCCTAGTCGTCTTGATCCTGTCCTGCCACTGGACTGTGATGACTATGAAGGAGAATGTAAGGCTGACGACTTCATGGTAACTCTGCCTCACTTAAATCCAATTTATGCAGGAATCAAAAGACATCACCCATTTAACTGTTCACGTCTGTGATAGTAATGGAATATAAAGATTCCCCTGTATTGGCTTGGTTTTCAAATTGATTGTATTAAAACCCAGAGCTTGTTAATCCCACCTGTGGGATGGACTTGTTGATGTGAATAGAGAGTCCTGAACTGGGAGGAGCTGGTGACGTAGATTTGGAGAGACACAAGAGAGAGCAGAAGAACTTTTTGGAAGCAGCACCTTGTGGAGGCAGAGAGAGACTGAGAGAATTGCTGGGGGCCACTTTGAATTGCCCTGGACTTTTGAGACCTGCCCCCTGAGCTGCCAAGGACTGAGGAGACATGGCTGTTTTGCTGGTACTTTGTCTGTCTGTTTTGATGTTGTTTTGCCAGATTTGTCCACTGGTGAAAGACAGTCCTTTTGTTGAAGAAGTCCTGGAACCTGGCTTTTGGTTAAGAAGCCCTGAGACTGTCCTGCAGACAGAGAGTGAATACTGTCCACTGGTGAAGGACAGTGCTGTTGTTGCAGGGGTCTGGAGGCTGTCCTGGGGCCAAATGTAATGGGAATGCAAATTTGGAAGATCTTCCCTGCCCCTAGGCTAAAGTGCACCTGAAGCCTGGGGTGGGAGGCTTGTTTTTCAGTAGATACTTTTTGATTGGCCAGTGGGTCCAGAAGGTTGTTACATTCTCTGAGCCAGGAGAAGGCTATATAAGCCCTGATGTGAGGCTTTGTTTTGGGGGCTCACTTTGAGAAGTGTTCTGTGATTTGATCTGTATTCTGGGAAGCCATTGTCCAGGGCCCCCCCAGCTTTGAAAAACCCAGATGTGGAAACCCAGATGTTGACTGGGTATGGATGTAATGGTTGGACAGTTTGGAAATCTGTCTACTTGATCTGTTTCTGTCTTGATAATTCTGCCTGTATACTTTGAAGTTCGGGGTGCTCACCTTTTTCCCCTGAACAAGGTAAACGATATATATCTGACTGATTAAAGTAAGCTTGTTAACCCATTTTGAGTTGCTTCCCTTTATCAAAGCAGATCCAAGAACCTGTATGGGCAGCAAACCCTGAGGACGCGCTTGGGGTGCTTGCTGCTACAACATCCCAGTGCCAATCCCAGTTTCATCTTCCCAAAGTCCATTGCTCCATCTAAAGATGGAGTAATACACATTACTTCAAGTAATAAGGTGGTAGCATCCAAATGGGATGGTTCTCCTGGCATTGCAAAGGAAAATAGACAAGGATAGAAATTTCAATCTGGTCCATCTTGAAATTGTTTCTTGACTTTCTTGTAGTTTAATCTATAAATATTTCCGGATAACATAACTTTGCTTGGTTTTTACACTGTTTTCTTCAGGCTTGTTTTCCTCTCCACTGGTTTTGTTTGTTTAATAAAGCTGATATCGTTCATCATTCACATCATTAAGCTAGTATCCTCAACCATCTCTCGGATGCCATGTTTTTCTGCTTGGCAAAGAGATTATCATCCAGCTGAGGTGGTTTCTAGGCTTTCCTAGCTTCCTCAGTGAGGTGTTAGGTTAAAGTTGGTCATGCTTCTCCAAGAATCCTTGGAGATTGCCAATTGGCAACATAATCAAGGTCTTTGCTTTTATCTATTTCTCCTTTTTTCCTATTCAAAAGCTTATTTGATTGATCAGGTCAGTCTGTTATCATGGCAAACAGTGTCTCCCCACTTTATCTTTTATCTTAATTTACCATTAATTTTGAATGTTGTTTTAACCAAAGATATGATTGCAAATAGACAACAGAATCTAAAATTGCTCCCTGTGTATGTAAACAGTAGATTTTTATCTATCAATCATTTAACAAGCATTTATCAAAAGTCTATTGTGCGCTGAACCTTGTGCTAGTTTCTGAGCCTAAAAAGACAAAAGGGATGCAGGGATCTAAGAGGCATAAGTAAGGAGCCTGTACAAAGGCACAGTGCTGGATTGTAGAATATAATGCCAGGGACATAACAAACAGGACAATTTGACTGGAATGTTGAGGGAGCAAGGAGAAAAATTAGAGCCAGATCCGGAAAGTCCACCAAAGGAATTTTGACCTACAGTAAGGAGACATTCTTGAGTTAGAGAGTGGTATGATCAGACCCGTGATTTAGGATTATCAATTTAGCAGCTCTCTGATGGATTAGATGGAAGAAAGCTGACCTAAGTAGACTAGTTAGACGTCTATTGGAATGGTCCAGGTGAGAGGTGATTAAGGCCTAAACTAGGATGATGGTTGTGAAAAAAAGTAGGGTTTTCCCATACATTGATACAAAATATGTATTTTGACAACTCCCACCCACTCTTCCTCACTTTCTTCTCTGGGGCCAAGTGTAGCAAGACTGTTCCATGTGACCATGCCTCCAATTCATGAAGACAGCTATCAACTGTCTCTCTCCCACTACCTCGTGTCCTTCAATTAATCCTTCTACAATACAATCTCCAGTGCCTTCATCATCTAGGTCAGTGCTCCTTAAACTATGACTGGATAATAACAGTAATGATAATTATTGCTTATATAGCACTTTAAGGTCTGCAAAGTACTTTCAAAATGTCTCATTTGCCTCTCCTGATAAGCCTAGAATATAGGCACTATTATTATCCCCATTTTACAGATTAGAAAAGTGATACAGCCAGAGATTGGATGGCTCGTCTAGAGTCACTCAGTTAGGAAATATCTTAGGCCCGATTTGAACGTAGCTCTTCCTGATGCCATTGTACCACCAGGTCCTTTTGCAGTATACTTCTTAAAATGTGTTAGCCAGACTTCAACATAGTGTTCCAGTTGGGGTTTGACCAGGGCAGAGGAAGGGAGGATTTATACTTTGTCCTTGATACTATGCCTCTCTTAATGCATTCAATATAAATGTGTACCTACTAAATGTCACTGTATTCAATCCAGCCAATTGTTCTAGATTGTCAAGGTCCCCTTATGATCCAACATGGCAGCTGTCCCTTCTAGCTCTGTGTCATCTGCAGAGTTGATCAATTTGATTTCTATACTTTCACCCAAGATACTGATAAATTTATTAGCACAGAAACAAGGACAGCTCCTTTTGGGGACACTCTGTTAAAGACCTCCCTCTAAAGGGATATCTAACCATCAGTGACACATTGAGTCGAGTTTCTAAACTGGTTCCAAATTCACCTAATTCTAATGTCATCTGGGGGCAATTAGGTGTTGCAGTGGATATGACACTGGGCCTGGAGTTAGAACGACTCAACAAATTTGACCCCAGACACTTACCAGCTGTGTGACACTAGGCAAGTCACTTCACCCTGTCTGCCTCAGTTTCCTCATCTGTAAATGAGGTGAAAAAGGAAATGGTAAAACACTCCAGTATTTTTGCCAAGGAAACCCCAAATGGGGTCATAGAGAGTCAGACACAACTGAAGAATGAACAACATATGAAACAATATTTTCAAATCTCACTTATTCCTATAAAATAGTTAAGGCAGAGGCTCAGAGTATTCAAGTGATTTGTCCAAAGTCATCCATCCTGCAAGTGACAGAGTTGGGACCCCAACTTAGATCTCTTGATTAGAGCTATCCAAAAATGAAACTGACTTCCTCAAAAAGGAGTGGGTCTGGTACTCCATTAAGGGAGCTACCCATTTATTCAGAAAGAATAAATGTAAAATAAATGTAATGAAAATCTTAACAAAAAGGAATGGGTTCCCCATCACAGGAGATCTTCAAGCAGAAGCTGAGAGATAGCAAGAGAGAATGGAAAGTCTCCAAGGCTAGGAGTAAAAACACCTGAGTTCTCATGCTGGATCTGCTACTAACTTACTATCTGACCATGGGCAAATAATTCCTCTCTCTGGTCTTAAATTTCCACATCTTGACAGTGAGAGTTAAACTGAGGATCTGTCAGTTCTCTTTGCAATCTCTGATTCCTAGAAACTGAAATTGGCAAAGATTTAACAATAGCTTCCAACCTATGCTGATGGACAAGCAAGGAGGTCATGGGCTCGAAGTTAGAACAATTAGGAGGATTTGGAAGTTGTTGAATAATCAGACAAAAAGGATACTCATTTAAGGTCTGCTGCCATCTTGGAGGTATGTTTGTAATAAATACCCCAGGGGAGAGATGAATTCTAGTGGGATTGAAATATTCCCCTCAGGGACAGCTAGGTGGTGCAGTGAATAGAGCACTGGCCCTGGAGTCAGGAGGACATGAGTTCAAATCTGGCCTCAGATATTTAACACAAAACTGGCCATGTGACCTTGGGCAAGTCACTTAACCCCAATTGCCCCTCCAAAAAAAATAGAAAAGAAATATTCCTCTCCCCCATGATATTAGAAATGCCTTGAGGGCATTTTTCATCTTTATATCTCTAATACCCAAAACTATATAGTGAACACAGTAGGTTAATTAATTATTTTTTCTTGACTTGAATCTCTTAATTGTACATATGTATACATGGTTTATAATCTCCATATTAGATTGTAAGCTCCATGGGGGGCAGCTGTCAAACTTCAATCTAAGGACATCTTCAGGGAGGGAGAGACCCACCAGTGGGGTCCCTTTGACTGGGTCCTTGTGAGTCTAATATTCATCCCTTGTCTCTATTTTTCAAAAGTCAAGCAATAAAGGTTATGGAGCCTCAGAAGATTATAGGGACATTCCTTTCAGGATCAAGTACAGGCAAATAAAACCCTTTTCCTAGACTCCAGGGGATCCTCTCTTAAATCATTTCCCAGAACCATATTGTCAAACAGAACCCCAGAGAGACAGTTGTAGGTGGGACAGATTGCATGGAAAGCTGTCCCTCCCTGATTCTGCTGTCTTAGATTTATCACACATGGACACACACACACACACACACACACACACACACACACACACCAATCTGGGTGCTACTGTTTTCAGAGAATTGGCTCTAGGATGTAAGGGGAAAACAAAATCAAAGATATGAATATGATCTCATGCAAAGACATTTTTAGAAACTCTTCCTTCTGATTTTGGTCCTGCCCCTAAACTTACTGCATGACCTTAAACAAGTCATTTCTCTCTGAGCCTCTGTTTCCTGCTCTGTAAAATGAAGGACCTGTTTGGGACTAGGGATACTGCTTCCAGATAAGGGTAGTGGCTAAAGGACTGAGTTTGGAGTCAGGAAGCCTGAGTTCAAATATCATTTCTGATACTTACTAGGTATGTAACCTTGGCCATCATTCAACCTCTAAATGCTTTGAAGGACTCATATTTATTCACTACATTGGGAAAGACTGAAGGCAAAAGGAGAAAGAGACAGCAGAGGATGAGATGGAACGATGATGTCATGGAAACAATGAACATGAGCTTGGACAGACTTGGAGAAATAATGGACAATGGAAGGACCTGAAATGCTGTGGTCCTTGAGGTTATGAAGAGTCAGACACGACTAAGCAACAACAATGATAACTTGGTTAATGTTTGAGAAGTTCCTTACAAAAATGATAGCACCAGCCCACTAAGGGAGGTACCATCATTCCCCATTATGCAGTCAAAGACTGAGGTTCAGAGAGGTTAAGCGACAACCTAGGTCACCAAGTTCATTGTGAGGAAGGTGTCAGACTAAGAGCTTCCTGAAGATGCCCCAATCCATTGTTTTATCAGCTAGCTCTCTTAGTCATCCATTGAAAGGTGTGACTTGCATTGGTAGAAGGAGTTTCCACACCTGGAATCCTCTACCCTGTCAAAGTTATGATTTTTTTTTGTTCACATATGATTCTAGAAACTGGAATTAAGTGGCTAACATTCTAGGAGACAAATGCCTTAAACTGACCATTCATCTGTTCCTTGACACTTTGGGGCCCTTGCTGGAGTGAGCAATATGGGCCAGCTCTCTGGCCTCTTCTTCCCTCATCATCTATCCCCTGCTGGGGCCCCTATGGAAAAAAAAGACCATCTCCAGAATCATTGACGCCGCCACCACCACACAGCTGATATGGGAAGGTATTTTAATTAGAAGAAGAGGAGAAAAAGGCAAGCATTCAATCTAAAATTGTTATTTACCAAATCAGTCAGCCCCACGAAGGGAGCGGCAGGTGGCATTACCGAGAGTGGTGAAGGGAAAAATGAGACTTCCATTGTCTTAATGAAGCCATAATTTACTTTTCTCTCCTAATTTTGCTGATTTCTTTTAAATACCCATGAGGTCAGCTAAATTGTTTCTCTTCTTTTCTTTTCCTTTTCTTAAGAGTCTGAGTGGCCCAGAGGGAAGAGTTGTAAATCTGATTCAAAAGACCCGAATTCAGATCCTGCTTCTATATAGCACCTACTATGTGCCAAGCACTTACAATGACTGTCTCATTTGAGATAAACAATGAAACCCTGAAAAACAAACAATGAAGCAAACAATTTTGGACATAGAGCACACATATGGGTATACCTTTATGAACTGCTTCTCCCACATTCTGGCAACTCTGTCTCTCTCTCTCTCTCTGTCTCTGTCTCTCTCTCTCTCT
>NW_027185573.1:7393891-7404400 GCF_028583685.1 Petaurus breviceps papuanus | reverse complement strand
TCTCTCTCTCTCTCTCTCTCTCTCTCTCTGTCTCTCTCTCTCTCCCTCCCTCCCTTATCTTGACATTCTAGCTTCCCTGTAAAAGACCATGTTTTGCAAGAAAACTTTACCCTTATTTCTAATGCCTTCCTTCTGAGATTATCTATCTATCATCTATCCATAATTATATATGTGTATATATTATCATATCACTTCTAGGATATATATTATTACATACATTCTGATCGATAGATAGAGAGAGAGAGATAAAGACAGAGACAGAGAGAACACAGTTGTCTGCATATTGTCCCTCCTATTAAGATGTGAGCTCTGAAGACAGAGATCAACTTTTTCCTTCCCTTTCTTTGTAGCCCCAGCACTTAGCGCAGTGCCTGGGACCTAGTAAGAAGGCACTTCACAGGTGATTCTTGACTTGCAGTGACGTGGCCTCAAGGAGAGAGACAGTTACATTTTTGCCTTTGATTCTTTACTGTCTAGCATACAGTGTACCTAATAAGTCATAGAATCATAATTGTAGAGCTAGAAGCAACCCTTGAATGCAATTCCATAATTTTACAGATAAGAAAACTGAGTTTCAAGGAGATCATTTGACTTGCCCAATGTAAAAAAAGGAGTAGATGGAAGAGATCAGATACTGGTTGATTGATTGGTGGATATATGTTAAAGGTCTGATTTTTTTTTGGTGCAGATTCATGAACTAGCCTGTTCTTGTGAAAAACTCGGGGTTTCCCCCTGAAGACTGAGAAGGATGATGGGATATTTGGGACACATCCCCACTGCCCTCCTATGCATAATGATTCCCTGCTCACTCATGTCACCTCCCAATCACAGGTAATGCTGTGGGAGAGGGGGTGAATTTGCTTTATTCTCTTAATTCATAGGCTCACAGTAGGTAGTATAGGGGATGGATGCCAAGCCCGGAGTCAGAAAGACCTGAGTTCAAATCTGTTGTCAGACACTCACTAGCTGTGTGACCCTGAGCAAGTCACTTCCCCCTGTTTGCCTCAATTTCCTCATCTGTAAAATGAGCCGGAGAAGGAAAAGGCAGTATCTCTGCCAAGGAAACCCCAAATAGGGTCACCAACAGACAGACATGAGTGAAACAACAACAACAGCAAAGAAAGAATAAAAATAATAGGGTTGTTGCGAGGATATGATGAGATAAAAATTATAAAGAGCTTTTCAGAGGCAGCCAGATGGCACAGTGGATTGGGCCTGGAGTCAGGAAGACCCAAGTTCAAATCTAGCCTCAGATATTTACTAGCTGTGTGACCCTGAGCAAGTCACTTAACCTCTGCTTGCCTCAATTTCCTCAACTGTAAAATGGGGATCATAGCAGCATCTACCTCCCTGGGCTATTATGAAGATCAAAGGAGTTAAAATGTGTAAAGCACTTAGCACAGTGCATGCCTTATAGTAGGTGATTAATACATGCTTGTTTCCTTCCTTCCTTCCTTATCACATATTCAGAGCCAGAAGAGAGCATGGAGGCCATTCTAGTACCACCCCTAATTTTACAGATGAAGAAACTGAAGCTCAGAAATGTTATAGGACTTGTCCATTGTCATAAAACTGGTAAATGTCAGAGGTGAGATTTGAACATGGACCTTCCTGACTCAATTCCAGGATTCTCTTACAAGGCAGTTCTCTATTTCAGAGGTTTCCTTTGTGTGAATACTCGAACCCCCAGTGCAGATACAATCACTCTCTTACTTAGATTTGCCTTGGCCCCAAAAATTCAGGCCCCTGTGGCCAACCTGGCAATGAGTCCCTCTGAATGTGGCTAGGCTAGACATCCACCAGGAGCCATTCAGTTCATCACTAGACCCTTCGTCAACACTGCTCTGGCTTTTTGGGTCCTGAAAGAGAAGTTAGACATTGCTAGGAAAATTCCAAGAATTCAAGTTCACCTCCTGACCATGATGAAACATCATGACCTCAATCTCACAAAGACTATCAATCCATTCACTCTCCAGGATACTCACAGCCTTCCAAATTAAAAAAGAAAAATCATTTCCAGAAATAAATCGCCTACAAATAAGCAATTTAATTAATCTCTGAGCTTAACAGGATTCCTAAGGCAGCCTGCTGACTTTTCTGTGACTGTAGAATGTTTGTTTTCTGGGTGTAAGTTACCAGAGAGGCTGTCATTCTTAGCCCTGACTTGAGCTAGGTAGATTTCACTGAAAAGACAGACTTATTCACCAATTAGCTCTAAAAGGGGGAAAAAGTCAGAAATAAATTATGTGTGTTGGGGTTAAGAGTGGCAATTAAAAGCAGTTAAATAGTCAAAAGGCAAAGGAGAAAAGTGATACCTCAGTCAGAGCCTTAGAACCATCACTAAGAAGATTCACCAGGGTGCAGAAATGGAGAAGGGACTGACAGTGTTTCAGGTAATTTGATGGCTTTAAAATAACTGAGTTAAGCAAGTAGTCAACAAGAAACAAAAGCTAAAATATGAAACTCTCATGTGGAATGCTTGCTCTCCCTCAGTAGGCTTGGGGGAGCCCCACCATGTTAGAAAATCAATGGTGGCCTCTTTGGGAATGCTTTCCTGGTGTTCTGGCATTTCTGTATCCCCCATACTTAGTGGTATCTTGGGTGTGGGAACTTCAAGTGACTTGCTTTGAATCTTCATCTAGGGACACATTTTGCTTCTGGTATGGAAAAACAACTCATCATGGCTTTGGTCTTAGTGTCTGATGGACTTATATTCATATATGCTCCCAGATTGTATCATGGTTGTTGCCATTCATCATTCCTTCTGAAAGAGGACCGATGCCACCATTAGGGGGATGTCTTGACTTGCAAATGAATTGGATTTAAGTGAGGCAGAGCTGGGCAAAATCATCAGCCTCACTCTCTCCTCAAGAGTCATCGGAGTCCAGTGGCAGAACATAGGTCAAGATGACCGGTGATGGTTCAAGATGCAATGGGAGACCTTGGCCTTTTTAAGCTAAAGTCTTTACCAGGTCTGAGTTTGTCAGAGGCAATGCCCATTCAAAAATTAAAGGTTAGGTAAGAATTGAGGCAAAAGATGGTCTAGTTTGCCTTCACAAAGAATTATTTTGGGAAGGGAAGACCCTCAGAGTTTCAGAAACACTGGCTAATTACACACACTCTGATCAATCAAAGCCCAGACAATGAGCAGGTGAGGCTTGGGCTGGGACCTATTATTGGCCAATCAGTCAAAGCCAGAGCTATTTGGGTTTAAAGGCATAGTCAAGTAGCTTCATTAGAATCACAAGGGACTTTTATCAAAGCCTGTTTTTTTCAGAGTTTTATTTCAACCTAACATACATGAAACTACATGAGACAAAACAGTTAATTATCCCAGTTCAAAAAAATAATGATAGGGGAGGCCAGGTAGCACAGCGAGTAAGAGCTTCGGCTCTAGTGTCAGGATGACATGTGGAACGAATCCGGGCTCAGACACTTATTACCCACCCAGAAACACCTGGCCATGTAACCTTGAGCAAGTTACTTAACCCCAATTGCTTAGGGGTGGCCAGGTGGCTCAGCGAGTAAGAGCACCAGCTCCAGTGTCGGGATGACCTGGGGATCACAGATACTTAGCACCACACCCAGAAATAACTGGCCTTGTAACCTTGAGCAAGTTACATAACCCCGATTGCTTAAAAAAAAATGATAGAATAAATAAATAAAGAAGGGGAAAAAATCTAGCCCCCATATCCCAAGATAATCTTGCAAAGTATAAGTGATCAGAATTTATATTCCTTTGGACAGAGCAACCACAAATAATAGTATTAGTCCTCAAGTGGAGGGGAAGCGGGGAGGAGAAGGAAGAAGAGGTTGGATCATAGATGTCACTTGCTAAGAACTCTCTAGAAAGAAAGAATGACAGGTGCCTTCACCTTCTGTTCTCTGCCCTTTGCTCAATGCAGACATGGCCCAGGTCCAAAGGTTGATGGAACGGGAAATCACAATCACAATCCCACAAATTTGGGGGATAAAGGGAGTTGGGTACAAATGACATTATTGGGATAGTGAAAAGGCAGAGCACAGAGATGAACTGACCTACAACCTATATAGGGCTTTAAGGTTTGCAAAGCAATTATTTCATTTTATCCTTACAGCAAACAATCCTGAGAGGCAGGTACTATTATTACATCCATTATACAGATATGAAAACTGAAGCAAGCGGAGGTTAAATGACTTGCTAGTCAATATAGCTAGTGAGTGTCAGAGGCAGGATATGAATTTGAGCCTTCTTGACTCCTAGTCAAGTGGTCTATCCATTATGCAAATATTTGAAGACAATTACCATGTCTTTTCTTCTCCAGGTCGAACATTTCTGGTTCTGTCAACTGATTCTAATAGAACATGCCTTTTGGCATCCTCATGCTCTCTTTTGAACTTTCTTCTCTAAGCAATTCCCAGTTCCCCTGGCACCTTTTTTGGCCTACTATAACTACCCTGGCTGCTTTGATCCAGCACACATAACTTCCAGCTACACACCTCAACCTGAGCCCTGGGACCACTCCACTCTGAAGTCATCTCAATAGCTGCTGAACTCCTGCCTACAGTCCCCATATTATAAATAGGTCCTGCTCACTTCTCCCTCTTTTACCAGAATGCCATACATTCATAATGGTGGCCTGGCCCCTTAGGGACATGATGACCTGCCTGAACTCATTCCTCCATGATTATCATGCTTCCACCCCACCATGCCCTCTCCATCACAGTGATTCTGAACACCTGGTCATCATTGTACAAACCCATTCCCCCACTGTCCATTCCCTTGCTCTCAACCCACTGCTCCCCTTCCCACAATAATGTCCTAGTAAATATTTACCCACCTAGTCCACTATGCTTTCTGGAATGTCTATTCCTTATGGAACAAACTTGCTTTAACCTTAAACCTTTTCCTTTTCCTCTCTTTCCATCTTCTTGCATTTATTGAGGCCTGACTCCCTCTTGATGACAGATTCTCTGGGAGCTTTTCCCAGCCCTGTCTCCTCTTTCACACATACCCCCAAATCACTGGCAAAATACTCTGCTCCCTATTGCCTATTCAGGATTCTCCCTCCACTACCATGACACAGTAATCTCTTTTCCTCTGAGATTCATTCAATCTGTATTTATCACCCAATCAAGATTCAGTAGCTGTTATCTACTGTTTTCTAGGACACTCTCCTGCCTTCCTAGATGAATTCAGTGCCTGGCTAACAGTCATCACAAATCATCTCTTCACATTAGGGGACTTCAACATACATATTGATGCTTCCATCAAACACCCTTTTCCCCAATTTACTCATTTCCCATCACCTCAGCTACATACAGAGATGATCAAACCCCTGATTTTACCACCACCTGCAAATGTTCCATTTCATGTTCATAAAACTGTGATATTCCTTAATCTGATCAAAATCTGTTGTCATTCTACCTTTTTCTCTGCCTTAAAATCCCAAACTCTGTTCTCCATCCTGACCATGACCTTCAATCCCTTCACCTTTCAGTCCTTTCCTAAGCCCATGCTCCTGCACTAATTACACTCTCTTCTCTTCCCTACCTTGACCCTTTGGTGAGCCAGTTCAACTTTACACTGCCCTCTTCTTTAGAGTCCCTTGACCACTCATCATATTACTGATCTTGCCCTGCCAAGCTCTGATCTTGGATTGATCCCACCATTTGATGTTTTTCCTCCAATTCCGCTGAGCAAAGCTGGAAAAAATCATGAAATCATGCCAACGGGGCCACTACAAATTTGAACTACGCAGTCCCAACTGGAAGCTGTCACCCCATGTCTGACATCCTCCCCTTCTTCTTCATCATCTCCTGGCCTCCCTGGAGCTAAAACTCTACCTTCTACAAGAATTCTTCTGAGGCCCCTTAATTCCTGGGCCTTCCCTCGATTCTTTATCTCCTATTAATCCCACTAATTCCTTGTTTGTTACACTTGTTTATGTGTTTTCCCCGTCATTGAGCTGTGAGCTCCTTGAGATCATAGACCATTATTTTGTTTGTTTCATTTTGCCCCAGCACCAAGTGCATCATTGGGCACATAGGTAAATGTTCAACAAATTCTACTTGCCTCCATCGTCACTGACCATTTCAGAGGGGCACATTTTGAGGAAGGACATCAACAAGAGTAGAATGACTATGAAGAGGAAGGGCCTTGAGTATATATCATGTAAGGGTCAGGTAAAGGAACCAACCTTAGAAAAGAGAAGGTTAGGGGACATGAAAACTTCCACCCAAAAGCTTTCCTGGTGTCCTGCAGCTGTCAGTGTTTTTCTCGCCACCACTACCCGTAAAATGCCACATGTTTTCTCCTGCCTGGATCTGTGATGTTATCCAAGTGGGAAACTCCCTATCCAGATTCAGAACAGCACCTGCTTCACATTTTATAATCTTACAGAGTTGCCTGGGAACACCAAGACTCTTCTCCAAAGTCACAGAATCTGTGTGTATCAGAGGCAGGACTGACTCAGAGACCGGAATGGTCCCCACCAAACCCCAGCTGCCTCTCCCAAGGAGGGTGTCCTTGCTATACACATCCATATCCGTACCTACATTTTTATGTAAGTATGTATGCATGTATGTGTATCTAAATACATGTAGGTTTATATGTATACATAACAAGAGACAAAGTTGCCTAAATATGCATGAAATATATATATATATATATATAAATTTATATGTGGATATACATGTATATTGTAGATAGATATAGATGGTATGTGCATATATATATATACATACAGATGCATAGAAGTACAGAATATAGATACAGAGATATAGTCATTGACATGGGTGAGATAGAGGCAAGGAGACAGAGATAGGTGAGACAGAGACAGAGATATTGATGATACAGATATGGATGACATAGGGATAATTAAAGATGCAAATGTGGAAATAGATATAGAGAAGGACTTCTGAAACTTCTTCCACTCATGACTCCTTCAGTACTTTTTAAACTGTGGGTCACAACTCCATATGGGGGTCACTGAATAGATGACAGAGTGATAGCAAGAGAGATAGGGAGAGAAAAGAGACAGACAGACAGAGAGAGGGAGGAAGAGAGAGAGAAGAGATGGAGAGAAGAGAAGAGAAGAGAAGAGGAGAGGAGAGGAGAGGAGAGGAGAGGAGAGACAGAGAAGAGAGGAGGGGAGGGGAGGAGAGGGGAAGGGAGGAGAGGAGAGGGGAGGGGAGGGGAAGGAAAGAGACAAAGATGGGAGAGAAAGAGAAAGATCCTTGATGTGTATTTTTAACTTTCCCTCTCAGAGGTATAGGTTCTTAAAAGTCCTGGATTCTCCATTTTGTCTCTGTATCACCAGTGCCTACCAATATAACTAACAAATGGCATTATCTACATTAATCAATGCTTGTTGATTGCCTGGGAGTGAGTCATCTTCAAATGACCTAACTGAAGGACTGCCCCATGGAACAGGGATTATATTTGTTTTGTCTGATCTAAAAGGACAAAACTCATAATAATAGGTAGCATCTTCAGAAAGAAAGATCTATGCTTGATCTAAAGATAACTCTCTGGGCAGCAAGGTGGCACAGTGAATAGAGCACCAGGCCTGTAGTGAGAAGGACCTGAGTTCAAATCTGGCCTCAGACACTTTACTTACGAGCTGTGTGACCTTGGGCAAGTCACTTAACCCTAATTGTCTTGCCTTCCCCTGTCCAAAAAGTAAAATAAAATAAAGATAACTTTCCTAACCACAAGGTCCTAACCATGATTCCAAAGTGGGAGGTGGCTGTGGACTCTTTCTCCCTGAGGTTGGGGGTGGGGCTTTTAGCAGAGGCTGGATGACCATTTGTTGGGGCTGTAATAAAGTGGCCTTTTGTTCAGGTCTGGATTGAAATATCTGACTGCTGAGGTCTCTTCTAATTATATGACTCTAGGAGGGAATAAAAAGTGTAAAACAGGAGAATCTCAGGGCCTCAATAACCCCCAAGCACCCAGGAGTCAACAAACAGCATCCCTTGTTAGATGTATGTTTAGATGTTAACCAGTTTTGATCTCCACTCTCTGGATACAGGTACTCTTTAGTGGTGAATTGAGAAATTCCACACCCACATTCGTCATCAGATATACATTCTGCAGAAACCAGGGCCTCCATCCCCAGTCATTGTTTGTCCTACATAGATAAGATAATCAAATATAGTACAGGCATCTCCATCCAGCTGGGAAGCGATACCCATCCTAAATTAGTGGTTGATAGAAAGGGTTCAATCTGCTTTGAAGGTTGCCTGGGTGACTAGAATTGATTTTTTTCTTTGCTTCAAATCTCCAGGACTAGGTTTAGAAAATTCAATCATCTCTGTGTGTTTTAAATTGTTTTCTGTGCAATGATTTTTACCCAATAATTAAAAGATGCGATGGACCAATCACTGTGAGGCTATTTGCCAGGTGATGTCCTGACCAGCCAGCCCTGCTGTTTACCACAAGGAGCCTGTAGTGCTCCCAAAGCCTCCTGCAGCCTTTGAGGCGTAGGGAGTCAAAAACCCACCCTAGGACCTCTTTCTTCTAATCTTGTCCACAGTGACTTAATAGGAAATGGAATTATCTTTAAAGGAATCAAATGAGCATAAGAGTTTTCCCAGCTATACATATATATACATATATATATATATATATATATATATATCTATAAATATATATATGTATATATATATATATATATATATATAAGCATATGTGTATGTTTGTATATATGTATGTAGATAGATAAGTTTAGATGAAAATTTTAAGTTTATATATAATACAAACCCCTCACTTCACAGATTAGGGGGAAAGTAAATGACTTGCCCAAGGTCACATACATAGTAAATGACAAAGGAAGCATTTGAACCCAGGTCCTCGGACTCCAGAGTAAGTTTTCTTTGTATTATACCACCTTGACAATTCTGGAATCTTCTATTGCAATAAACTTCAAAGTTTCCTGGCTTTTTGGAGTTTTCCTACCTAAGAAGTTAGAATAAGAAAAAAAATCAAACCTGCCAGAACAAGATCATGTAACCCACTCTACCCCACCCCACTCCCCTGGAATAAAATACTTGGTCTGATTTTATTTTAGAGTTGTCATTCTCTTTCCTCTAACCCCATTTAAGCAAGAGGCCCCAAAACAGAGGCTTAAGAGTGCTAGAGATCATTTATCCACCAATAAATGTTTATTAAGTACCTACTAAATTCCAGAAATCATGTTAGGCCTGGGGATACCTAGACAAAGATGAAATTGGTCCTGCCCTTAGGGTGCTTGCATTCTTGGACACCTTCTTCATGACATGGTCTGAAGCCTGCCCAAGGCTCCCTGCTGATCTTGCTGGTTGTATTCCTTCTTTGACCCCTCAGTCCTTCTTCCGTGGTGTTAGATTCACCTCCAGTGGCAAGGAGTTAGGCGGCTCCCTAATTAGAGGAGTCAGTGATGCTGATAGCATGAGGGCCTTGTCTAATTCCCTTAATCCAACTTCCTTCTTGTCCCTGCCCCCTTATCCCATGATTGTCTCCAGTTAAGTCACAGGATGCCTTTTCATTTTGGACCTTTCTTTGAACATGAAAAGAATAAATAGAAAGCCCCCCTTGCTTTTAGTATTGAGTGACCCACCTTATTCTCCCATTAAACCCCTTTTACTTCCAGCCTTTCCTGAGTAGGTAGATATGGGGATACCCCAGGTAGATATGGGGTCCTTCTGCCAGCATTGGAGCAGGGGCAGGGGGCAGGGGCAGGGAAATGGAGTGAAACCAGATGCTCTCCCTACTCAACCGCCTCTCCAGAAAGATCTACCAGGGTCATAAATGGTCATAAAGTTCAGGAAGGAAAGCCAAGCCAGGGCTTCCATTAAAGCTCTAATCCTGTTTCCAAATCCTAATGCATCCTCTGTTTAGTGTTTTCCTGACATCAGAAAGAGCTCTTACAAAGAGTTAAAGGCATCTTGTCAATGTTTGCCTTCTACGCACACTTTTCTTATTTATATTTGCTGAGATGGGTTAAACCAGTATGGGAAGAGGGAAGAAAACCATGAGCCTTTGGAATTATTCAAAAGGCAAAATTTAAGGTTCATTTTTGTGCCATTTGAAATCTCAGCAGTGGAAGAAAGAAAATGTGCCCTCATTTGGAGCAAATCTAAGTGATAGCCCTGCAGACAGTACCCTCTTCAGTCCTTGGGGAGTGTGGGAGATGGGAGCCTGCAGGCATTTTAGACAAGGGGGCATTTCTTTGAACCTGACCCAGACAGATTAAGCTATGAGTGCCAAAGAGCATACAGGTGCTTTTTTTTTTCTTTTTGAAGATTTGTGAGTTTTAATTTTTAGATGTGTCATTGGATTTAAGTTTAATTTAGTCATTGAATTCATCAATCCATCACATTCAGTTTCATACAAATCACCATTATGTACATTGGGGGCAGGAATGGGGCAGAGAGACAGAGAGGAAGGGAGGGAGGGAGAGAAAGAGAGACAGAAGGAGAGACAGAGAGAGAGAGGAGAGAGAGAGAGAGAAACAGAGGGAGAGACAGTGAGAGAGGAAGAGAGAA
>NW_027185573.1:7382741-7393881 GCF_028583685.1 Petaurus breviceps papuanus | reverse complement strand
GAGAGAGGGAGAGAGAGAGAAACAGAGGGGGAGAGAGACAGAGAGAGAAACAGAGGGAGAGAGGGAGAGAGACAGTGAGAGAGAGGGAGAGAGAAAAGAACAGGGAGAGGGGGAGAGAGAACTATTCTCAGGGGATTTGGCTGCAAGTCCTTCTTCAGACACATACCTGATTGTGTGATTCTAAGCAAGTCACTTAAACTCTCAGTACTGCAGACTGCTATTCCCTGGACAATAAATTGCAGAGCAGATGCTGTCTGCATTGGTAGAAGCATTTTCCTTACTCAGATGTAACGATGAAATTACAAGTCTAGTGAAAATAACAACATATGTATGGTATTAGAGCAGAAAGGAGCCTTAGAGATAACTGAGTCCAGCCCCCTCATTTCACAGATAAGAAAACTGAAGGTGAGACGCAAAAAGCGATTTTCCCCAAAGTTATCCAGTTCCTAAGTGTCAGAGCTGGGAACTCATCCTAGTTCTTTTGATTTTAAGGCCTGGGCCCTTTCCACTCTGCCATATTGCCTTTCTCCATAACACAAATAATGAGAACTCATGCTCCTTAGGTAAAAAAAAGGAGATTCTGTATCTCTTTAGAAAGGTTTTTTGAAGGATTGATAGCAGAAGTTATGGTTAACTTTAGGCTTTCTTTGAATCCACGGTTATTAGACATAGTTCGATAATATGTACATTTTCATATCAATAAGCCATATCGTAACAATACTCTGAGTCAAGCCAAGTCAAAAGCATTTAATGAATATTTATTACTATATGCCAGATACTATACTAAATTCTGGGCATACAAAGAAAGGCAAAAAATAGTCCTTACCTTCAAGGAGCTTATAATTTAATGGAAAAAAAATGTTCACACAAGATAACTGCAGAATGGACTGGAGGTGATCACAGAGTGTTAGGTGCATTGAGGGGGACAAGGAAAAGTTTCCTACAGAAGATGGGATTTTAGGTGAGATCTGAAGGAAGTCAAGGGATGAGAGATGAGGAGGGAGAGAATTTCAGGCATGGGGAACAGAATGCAAAAATACTTAAGATTAAGAGATAGAGTGTTTTATGGGAGGAATAGCAAGGAGGTAAATGTTATTCCGCTGCAGAGAACATAGACATTGAAAAAGACTGGAAAGGTAGGGAGGGACCACGTTATGGAGGTTTTATAAAGTTAAATAGAGGATTTTACCCTGAGTCTGGAAGATGATTTGTAATACATGGTTGGGGGGAAGGAGAGCTCTTTTCTTGGTTAAAAGGTGTTTTTTATTGATGCTTTTTCCTAAACCACTTCTCCTTTTTATGTGGAAGGGAAAGTCTTTTCTTACAAGGTTGGTAAAAAAAAAAAAATCATCTACCAGTTACTTAAATGTCTTTTACCCCTGTATATAAAAGATGTGAGCTGCTAGGTGATGTAGTGGGTAGAACCCTGGGCCTGGAGTCAGGAATACTCTCTTTCTAAACTCAAATCTGACCTCAGACGCTTACTAGCTATGTGACCTTGGGCAAGTCACTTAACCCTATTTGCATCAGTTTCCTCACCTGTAAAATGAGCTGGAGAAGAAAATAGCAAGTCACTCCAGTATCTCTGACAAAAAAAAAAAAAACCCAAAAGGGGGTTAGGAAGAGTCAGATATGGCATCATTCAAAAGATATAGAAATAAGTCAATGCCCTTATTACAGTTAGGTGTGGTCAGGTCCTCAGGGGAAGGAATGAAAGGTATGAAAACTGCTTGGGTGTGTGAGGGAAAGCTAATGAAGAATCTCTACTAGCCAGCGTCCAAAGACAATCTGTGTTTCTATACAGGGTCAAAGTTACAGAATATTCTGACTCCAAGAGTCTCTAGCTTTGAATTCATTTTATATGCATTCTTGTTACCTGTTTTTAAGTTCTCATTTTAAAATAAAGAAGCTACACGGCTTTGTCCTTTTTTTTAATTAGAAAACCCAAGCCAGTGCTCATTTGCAGGTAAAGTACTGTAAAACTGTAAATCCTGGGTACTGGGTTCATTCTCCAGGAGCAATGGCTTCCTCATTGAAATGGTCCAATACTGGTTGTGAAATTTGCTTTTGTGGTTTTGGACAAAGGTTGCAATAGGTGCAAAAAAACGTTGATTGATTATCCTCAGGATTTTCATCAGCCCTCCAGATTTTAAACATAACTGTGACACATGTGAGTTTGTATGTTTTAATTTTACAGTAATTCAACATGACTAATAAATAAATATTTTGCATGATTGCACACTTAGAATCTCTATCAGACTGCCTGCTGTCCTAGGGAGGGGGAGAGGAAGAGGGAAGAATTTAGAATTCAAAATTAAAAAAAAAAAACAAATGTGAAAAATTGTTTTTACATGTAATTAGAAAAAATATTCAAAAAATGTTATAGTGACTCATGCCTTATAATTTATGTGAGGAGGGAGGGGCTTTTTATTTTGACCCATGATTTCATTTGCGCAAGTGACCCCTGCTGTGGATATACTAAGAACATCTACTTGTAAATTGGTAAGACAGTAAATATGTCAGCGATCATAGTCTCAGTTTATCTTTCACTTGAAAGCACTTAGTTACTAAAACAGTTCTTTATACTATTCCACATCCTAACATATTTATAGCTGAAACCATAGGTTTCATGACCATTCAGCACCATAAAGCCCTGTCTGCCTTATTAGTGAATGCATTCATTAATGCAGTTTACCATACCTTGAGTATCAGATTTCTGACTAATCTTTCAGCCAGTTAGGTTTTTTTTTTCTTTTTTAATGCTATTTCTGGAAAGAAAAATAAGGTTTTATTTACCCCAAATCTCCTTCAGTACTCTTGGAGTACTGAACTAGATAATCATCCAAAAGAAACTTTTGACAGAAGCATTTCATTACTTAGAGAGGGTTTCCAAAATTCTGTTAGCACCTAGACATGTATAAGAAATCCTGAAGCTAGTCATTGTTGGCATAGTCCTACTCTTTACAATCATGACTACTGTCCAGCCAGCTTGACTGGACCTGTTGTTGTCTATTCATGTCCTACCTTTCTTGACCCCATTTGGGGTTTTCTTGGCAAAGATTTTTTTATTTTATAACTTATTTTACAGATGAGGAAATAGAGGCAAACAGCATGAAGTGACTTGCCCAGGGTCACACAGCTAGTAAATTTCTGCAGTCAAATTTGAACTCGGGTCCTTCTGACTCCAGGACCAGCTCACTGTGCCACCTAAGTACCTTTCAATTTCTTCTACCACTTCTCTTTCTACCAGCAGAAAGGTGCTTGGTGCATCAATGTTCAGAAATTCTTTGAAGTTGTTACTGTTTTATCTTTTTTACGAGAAGGTTCCACTGAGCCAGGCTTCACCAACCATGACAAGCTATTTTCTTGGTTCCTTTTTCTGAATCAGCTTGTCTCTAGTTTCATCACATAGAGAAGGGTTCCATGGAGAGAAGGGAACTTCTGTTTTAGGATAATCAAGCTCCCTCCACGATTACATATTGACAACTCTTCAGGAACTTTGAGTACTTAGAGAGTTAGTTGCCTGGTTAAGTACCCCTGTTGGGACCACATGGCCAGTATGTATTAGAGGAAGACTTTGAACCCAGTTCTTTTGGTTCCCAAGGTCAGCTCACCATCTGTTGCTTCTTGCTGCCTAAACAAGCATTTGTTAAACATTTACTCTGTGGCAGACACTGTTCCAAGCACTAGGAATACAAAAAAACAACAAAAAGAAAGCTCTTGCCCTCCAGGTGCTTACGTTCTAACTGGGAGTGGTTGCTTAGTCCTGACTCACTCCTGACTCCATCTGATGTTTTCTTGGCAGAGATACTGAATTGATTTTGCCATTTTCTTCTCCATTCATTTTACAGATGAGGAAACTGAGACAAGCAGTTGACTTTCCAGGTCGTCCTGACTCTGGGTCCAATACTTTACCACTGGGTCACTTAGGTGCCTCATGCTATTTCAGTCTTTAAAACTTTACATGTTTGACTCAGCAAGGACTTAGGTATAATCCACTGACTTTAGAGTCAAAGGGCTTGGGTTCAAATTCTGCATGCATTTCTTACAGTCTATGTAACCTTAGACAAATCCCTTCATCTACTTGGGTCCTCAATTTCTTCATATGTTCCATTTTGGACATTCCCTTGGGCCTGTAGCACCAATGTGATATTCACAGCACCAAGAGTCACTATAAATATGCCTGAATAGTGCTCAATCTCAAAATATAATAGACTCTCCATATATAAGATAAAAGCAAAACATTTGTTCTGATACCAGAAAACAGAATCCCAAACCAGTAAGATGATTCCATCATAATAGCAAAGAAGTTAATAAGCCATAATAGCACAGAGAATCACAGCATCCTTTAGCTTTCCCACAAACCAACATTTAAGCACAAGACTAACTGTCTCGCTCGGATACATCCTCTCCTCCTTCCAGGCTAGCTGCTCAAGCTCCCAGCTTCCTATGGGTTCTGCTCCACCCTTCAACAAACTTGTCCCACTACAGGTCCCATGTGGTTATATTCAACCTATTAGGGGGCAGGGTACATCTTCAAAGCAGAGAAGGTCTTAGGCTTACTAAGGGGCAGAGAAGATCTTCAAATTCCCATTACCATTACAGGGCCTAACAAAGAAAAGAATCCTTCAATTTCAGCTTTGATGGATTCATCCTCCTCTCCCTCTAAGCCCATCCTTCTAGCAACTGACTCTGTCAGCCTTCCTTGAGTAATCCCCAGAGAGAGGAGAACCCTTCCCCTCAACATTTGTTCCTCATATGTTCCTTGATATATGAAGCTGTTCTCTCCACAATTGTCAGTTATCTCTTAATTATCAAATAGAATGACGTTTTCTTAATTCTCATTCTTTTTTTTAACCTCTTAGCAGCCTTCTGCTTGTGAAGTGAACTGCCTTCTTAGATCCTCTCTTTCCTGGGTTTTTGTGACCCTGCCCTCTCTTGTCCCTCCACCTTGTCTATCTGTCTGACCACCCTTTGGTATTGTTTGCTAGACTTTACGCAGTACATATCCACAAAATGCCGGTGTCCCCAAGCCTCCATCCTGGTGCCTCTTCTTTTCTGTTTCTATAATATCTTGTTTGATGAACTAATCTGCTCCCTTATACTCAACTATCTTTTCTATGTATATGGTTCTCAGATTTATTCTTCTAGTCCTAACCTGTCTCTGACCTCCAGTCTCGCTTCTCTAAGTGCGTATTAGACATCCCATACCAGAAGTCCCCTAGCCATCTAAAACTCAACAAGTCTCCTGTTGATCACATTCTTTTTTGTCCTAAGTCTTCTTCCCTTCCATTCTTTAGAAGAGCTACTATAGAAGGCACCACAGTCATCCAGGCTCACAGCCTAAGAGCCATTCTTCACTCTTCACTCTCTCTCACTCCCCATATTGAGTCAATTGCCCAATCTTGCCAATTTTGACTTCTTACTATCTCTTTTTTTTTTGCTTTTTGGAGGGGGAAGGGCAGGGCAATTGGGGTTAAGTGACTTGCCCAAGGTCACATGGCTAGTAAACATTAAGTGTCTGAGGCCAGATTTGAATTCAGGTTCTCCTGCCTCCAGGGCCAGTGATCTATTTACAGTGCAACCTAGCCAACCCTTTACTATCTCTTATAAACACTCCTCCCTCTCCTCTGACTGACAACACCACGGTGCAGGTCCTCTTATCATCTTATCTTATCTCTGGATGGACTATTGCTGTAGCCTTCTGGGTGGTCCCCCAGCCTCAAGGCTCTCCCTTCTCTAATCCATCCTCCAAGGAGCTGCCATATTGATCTTCCTAAAATAAAGGCATGACCATATCACCCCTCTGCTCAGTAAACTCCAGTGGCTCACATGTCACCTCCAAGATTAAATTATCAAATGTTGTGTTTGGCTTTTACAACCTTACCCCTTCTTACCTTGACAGTCTTCTCACAACATACTCCCTCCCACATACTCTGCTATTGCTATGGTTATTGAGTGACACTGTCCATTTTGTTCTTCACACAAGACCTCCATCTCCTGACTCTGGTCCTATTCACTGGAGCCCTCTCCCCTCATCTCCACCTCCTGCTTGCCTAGGTCCCTTCAAGTCTCAGCTACAGTTTCATCTTCTGCAAGAAGCCTTTCCCAGTCTTCCTTATGCTTAGTAATCTCTTTGGTGCTGTATATATTTTGTTTGTATATAGTTATCTTTATGTTGTCTCCCAATTATACTGTGAGGTCTTAAAAATTAGGGACTGTCTTTTGCCTTTCTTTGTATGCCCAGGACTTAGAACAGTGCATAACACATATTAAGTGCTTAATTAATACTTTTGACTTGACTATTATAAGACTAAATGGCCTTTGAGATTCCCTTCAGTTAGATTCAGGACCCTAAGTTTATATCTGCAAGGGGAAAGCGACTTGGTAGATAAAACTTGGGGTGGGCAAGAAAGACCTTGGCTCAAATTCCACCAGATGTGTGACCCTAGATATGTCATTCTATCCCCATGTACATCAATGTACTCCCTCAGGTTTTTGGGTACAGTGTCTCTGCAGTCAGAGGTCTTGGATCCAGATCCCAACCCTGATGCTTATTACCTTTGTCACCTGGGTTACATCATAGATAGAGTGCTGGTCTTGGTTTAGATAAGACCTGAATTAAAATCCTCCATTAACCTATAAGTACACCATGAGGGGAAGGGGAGGGAGGGGGACAAAATATGAAACTCAAGGAATTGTGGAATTGAATCCTGTAAATTAAAAGTAAACAAACAAATTTTTTTAAAAATTATGTTGAAAAAAACCCTATAAGTACAAAAATATTTATAGCAGCTCTTCTTTTCAGTGGCAGGGAACTGGAAACTGAGAGTATGTCCCTCAACTGGGATGGCTAAACAAGTTGTGGCATATGATTGTGATGGAATGCTTCTGTGCTTTGAAAAATGATGAAGAGGATGGCTTCAGAAAAACCTAGGAAGACTGACATGAACTGATGCAAAGTGAAATGAACAGAATCAGGAGAACACTGTACACAGTAACAGCAACATTGTACAATGATCAACTATGATAGACCTAGCTCTTCTCAGCAAAATAGTGATCCAAGACAACTCTGAAGGGCTTATGATGAAAAAATACTATCCACCTCTAGAGAAAGAACTGATGGAGTCTGAATGTAGATTAAAGCATACTTTTTTTTTTTTACTTTATCATTCTTTTTTTGTTTGTTTTGGTCTGCATTTTCTTATGCAACAGGGTTAATATGGAAATCCTTTGCATGACTGCACATATATAATCTATATCAAATTATTTTCTTTTTCAAGGAAGGAGAGGAAGGAGAGAGGGAGACAATATGGAACTTAATATATTTTTTAACGTTAAAAATTTTGTTTACATGTAATTGAATAAAATAAAAATTAAATGTTAAAAGAAATCCTCCTTTAGACACTAGCTATGTGACTCTTGAGAAATCACTTAATCTCTCAGCCTCAATTTCTTCATATTACAAAAATGGGAAAAATAGTACCTACCTCCCAGGGCTATTGTCTTAAATGAGATAACACATTTAAAACAATTTGCAAACCTTAAGGTGCTATATAAATGCTAATTATTTTGATTTTCCTTCACTGAATTTTGGTTTCTTCCTCTGTAAAATTAGGACTAGATGGTCTCTGAGGCCCCTTTCATCTGTGATTCTGTAATCTACCAAGGCCTCAACCCTTTGATTTCTTCATAGTGTAAAGAAAATTCCCTATAAGACAAAAAGACAGATCCTTCAAATATTGGAATATGGGAAAGGAAAGACCTGAGCTAGACAGTGAGGGAAATACAAAGATGAAATAAGAACCCTGACCTCACCTATAGGAGTCAACAAGTGAAAGAGAAGATGGAAAATTTATATAAGTAAATACAGTAAGTGAGAAGCATCATGGCAGAGATTTCAAATCCCAGCTCTGATAAATGAAGGTTCTGTGTCCCTGGACAAGTCACTTGATTTCTCAATGATGTAGACATTCACTAAAACCATGTTATGGAGAAGATGCTGACATACATACATACATACATACATACATATATATATATATATATATATATATATATATATATATATATAATTTTTTTTTTTGCTTTTTGGAGGGGGGAAGGCAGGGCAATTGGGATTAAGTGACTTGCCCAAGGTCACAAAGCCAGTAAGTGTTAAGTATCTGAGGATGGATTTGAACTCCGGTCCTCCTGACTCCAGGGCCGGTGCTCTATTCACTGCACTACCTAGCTGCCCCTGATGCTGACCTATATTAGTAGAAGGAATTTTCTCATTTGGAAATTGCTTGTACTTAAGAAGTTACAGGTCCAGTCCATCTCACTAAATATCATGTGAAGGAGAGTGTGGTAAATACAAAGGAAAAAAACCAAGAAACATGGGGGCAGGAAAGAGAGGTCAGATGTCAAGGAGGAGGTGGCATGAGAGATGGGGTTGAGGGAAGGGAAGAATGTCAATTGGTGGAAATAGGCTGGGGATGGAGGGCTTCACAAATAGAGGACCAGAGAAGGTAGGTGATAGGACACAAATGGAGGATGGAATGTAGAGAACATAAAGTGATATAAGATAAAACTCTGAAAGTGGGAACCAAATTTTGGGTGTCAAAAGTCACCTTGGGGGTAGAGTGGATAGGACACCAGACCTAGAATTAGAAAGACCTGAGTTCAAATCCACCCTCAGACACTCACTAGCTATATGACCCTGGAGCAAGTCACTTAACCACTGTTTGTCTCAGTTTCCTCACCTGTAAAATGGGAATCATAATAGCACATCATAGATAGAGTGCTGGTCTTGGTTTAGATAAGACCCTAAATTAAAATCCTCCATTAATCTAGAAGTAAAAAAAAAATATTTATAGCAGCTCTTTTTTTTTCAGTGGCAGGGAACTGGAAACTGAGAGGATGCCCATCAACTGGGATGACTAAACAAGTTGTGGCATATGATTGTGATGGAATGCTACTGTGCTTTGAGAAATGATGAGGGGATGGCCTCAGAAAAACCTGGGAAGACTTAAATGAACTGATGCAAAGTGAAATGAACAGAACCAAGAGAACACTGTAAAGAGTAACAGCAACATTGTGCAATGATCAAGTATGATAAACTTAGCTCTTCTCAGCAATACAGTGATCCAAGACAACTCTGAAGGGTTGTTGTGAAGATTAAAGGAGATACTAACTGTAAAGTGCTTAGCACAGTGCTCAGCAATAGTAAGTGCCCAATAAATGTGTATTCCCCTACCTTTGCCTTCCTTTCTTTTGATGGTGGTAGTGATGGTGGTGGTCTGGTCAAGACCAACCCTTATAAGCATGCCCCAACCAAACCACAGGTGAAAGTGACTCAGGATCATCTGCTCCCTAATTCAGATTCTGCACAGGTATTGTTTCCATTCTGTTTATCACATAAAGAGGAGCCTTTTGAATGGCTGCTAAGTCAGAACTAAGAATATATTCAACAGATACTAATTGTCTCTTTCCTACCTGGCCAAGATCAAGGGAAGTCATGTCATCATCACCCCTTTCTGAAATGAGGCCTCTCAGCCTCTTACACAGGGACAGAACAGCAGCCCAACAAGCAAGGGTAGGGTTTGGTCAGTTAGCCATTACATTTCATTGGGTACACAGAGAAGAGTCTATGGAAGAGTGTTGAGTTAGAAGAGTGAGCTGATATGAATGGCACATTAAAAAATTACAATGACAACTTGGTGAAGGAGAGATTGGAGTCAAAGAGACTGCAGATGGAAAGACCAGTTAGGAAGTGATTGTCATAGTCTAGGCAGAAAGTGATAAGGGTCTAAACTAACAGTGAGAATTGAAAAGAGAGGACAAATGTCAGAGGTATTGTAGAAGTAGAATTAATATGACTTGGTAACTAACTAGATATTGGAGTGGGGAAGTATAAGAAAGAGATGAGTCACAAATAGCATCTAGATGGATAGATACATGATTTTTGTTCAGTTGTGTCTGACTCTTGGCAATCCCATTTGGAGTTTTCTTGGCAAAGACACTGGATTGGTTTGCCATTTCCTTCTCCAGCTCGTTTTACAGATGAGGACACTGAGGCAGACAGGGTGAAGTGACTTGCCCAGAATCACATGGCTATAGTGTCTGAGACCAGATCTGAACTCAGGAAGATGAGTCTTCCTGACTCCAGTCCCATGACTCTACCCACTGCACCATGTGGCTGCCAGATTATAATTTATTAAGAGCTTTATGCCAGTCATTGTACAAATTTTTGGTGATACTTTTAAAAATGAGCAAGACAGTGCCTATCCTCAAGAAGCTTACATCATAATGGGAGAATATAACACATAAAGTCATGAGAGAGAAATGGACTGGAGAGGATTTTACAGGAAGTATTGTGCTGGCCTGGCTACATAAGACAAAAGAGTCATTATCAGAGATGGGAAGAGCCAGGAGGGAATCCTGTTTTCCAGTGGAGTAGAAAGGCTGAAAGTTCTAGTTTTCAGCTTGAGTGGCCATAAGCATCAAGGTTTCATTTACATAAAGAAGGTGGTGGGAGGGCCAGATAGTTTGCCTTTGTTGTTGGGTTTGTTGTTATGGTTGTGTTGTTCATTTTGGTGTTATAGTTGTGTTGTTGATTTGGGTTTCATGAAGGGGAAAGGGGACAGTGAATGGAGAGCTAATCTCCTACAACAGTGTAGACATAGCAGTCAAGAAATTATCAAGATGGCAGATAGAGTCAGACATTTTCTAAAGAAGTGTTAAAAGAGTGTCAGTGTGTCCTCAATGATCTAATGTCCCCAGGCACCAATGTCCTGCTGAAGTGATTGCTAAGGCACTCTCAATAGTCTTTGGAAGGCTATTGAGAATGGGAAGGGTGCCACAGAAAAGAAGGCAAATAGTGTTCTGGTTTTCAAATACAAAAAGAAGCAAATGGAATCATTTACTGAAGGCCAGTGAATCTGACTGTGGTTCCAGGCAAAATTTTGGAAGGCATTATTAAAGGGATAGTTTGGGATTATAAAGAACTGACATGTCTTCATCAAAAACAAGCCGTGGCAGATTAAGTATAATTGATTTTGAAGGGGTTACTAGACTCTCTATCCTTGTGTCTCTTTTTCTCTGTTTCGGTTTCTATCTCTTGTCTATCAAGGATACCTTCTCTCTCTCTCTCTCTCTC
>NW_027185573.1:7353508-7372741 GCF_028583685.1 Petaurus breviceps papuanus | reverse complement strand
AGAAGCTTGGAGACATCAAGGGCAGCAAATGCTGCAAATTAGTGTTTGATATATTGTTTTGTTGATTGTCTTGACTGAAGAAAGTGATGGAGAAAATGAAGGGAGGGAAGGAAAGGAACATGATTTAATTTTGCCTGACACTTAGTGGGAACACAAGGACATTTGTGTCATCTTGATCAAATATAAATTTGTCTTTGAAGGGTTACCATATGGAAGAAGGAGATTTGTCCTTCTTGATGCCAGAAGCCAGGAACAAGGAAGAATATGCGGAAACTTTAAAGAGGCAAATTTGAGCGTGATGTCAGGACAAACATCCTAACAGTTAGAGCTATCCCAGTGGAATGGTCTGCATCAGAAAGTAGTGATCTTCCCATCCCCACCCATACTTGAGCAGAGGCTGAAGAATTACTAATTGGGTGTGTTATAGTCATTTGGGGGCATCCATTGGATAACATGTTCACTGATTTTTCTTCTGAATCTAAAATTCCATGATTCTGTGATATTTCATCTATAATATAGTATATGTGTATGTGTGAGTGTGTCTGTGTATGTGTGGTATCATATATACTATACATAATACATCAAATAAAACACATTTATATTTCTATCACACACATGCACATACATGCACACATACTATATATGTTATATATGTATACCTAAATATAACACATTAAATATACCCAATGTCTGCTTAGACATGAAAACAAGCAATGTCCCAGATACCTAAGTAAGAGAAGGGATCTAGAAAAAGGGGATAGTCAACAGTGCTGAGTGCTGCTTAGAAGCAAAGAGTATGAGGATAGGTCATTGGATTTGTCCATAAGTCCTGACAATCTTGGAGACATCAACTTTAGTATCACAATATGTAAAAATTGAAAGGGATTCAGGGGCCATCTAGTCTAACCATTGTCTGAAGAATTCCTTCTACGATATAATCAGCAAGAGGTCAACCAGCTTTGGTTTGAAGACTTCTGTGAAGAGGAAACCCACTTCCTCCCAGGATAGCCCACTCCACTCCATATAGTCATAATGTGTATGTCTATTTATGAGCATAGATTTAGAGTGGGAAAGGTCCTTTGAGGTCGTCTGGTCAAATCTCTTTCATTTTACAGTTGAGGAAACTGAGGCCCAGAGAAGAGGACAACCTTGCCAAAGGTCACCCAAGTAGTAAATGACAGGATTCAAACCCAGATCATCTATTTCCAAAACCAGTGTTCTTTCCACTGTGTCGTGGTCTTGATAATGTTAATGGATAGAAACTTTTTGAATGAATGATCTTAAGCCCAATCTGCCTCTTTGCAAATTTCCCCCTTTTACTTCTCAAAGGGCTTCAGAGGTTGAGCAGAACAAGCATCGGTCAGCCCTTAATAAAAATAACCTTAAAGATCATGGACATGGACATGACTTTCAATTGCCTAGCCCATAGTCCCAGATCATGGTTCACATCCACCCTACTTAGAGGCAGCTGGTAGTGTAGCATAAAGAGCACTGGGCCTGGAACCAAGAAGGTTTCAGTTCAAACTCAGTCTCAAACACTTATGAGCTCTACAACCCTCGGTGAGTTGCTTAACCTCTGTCTGCCTCAGTTTCCCCATCTGTAAAATGGGAATTAAAACAGCACCTACCTCACAAAGTGGTTGTGAGAATAAAATGAGATAATATTTGTAAAGTGCTTAGCAGTGCCTGGGGCATAGTCAGTACCATAGAAAAGCTTATTCCTTTTCCTACCCCAGACCTCTTGCCATCTGCCACTACATAGATTCTCTCTACATCCCCACCCCACCTTTTCTCCACCTCTCTATCTAGAAATACTAATCGAATCAATACTCCCATTGGAAGGTAACAATAGGCTGTCCTGTGACTCACAATGGCTCAACATTTCTAGTTATAGAATAATTGATTCATAGCTGGAAGGGATGTTAACTGCTAGCAAATCCAACCCCATCATTTTACAGATGAAGAAGCAGCTGCGGGAAGATAATGGCTTTCCCAGGGTCTCCCGACCATTAAGTAGATGATGTAGGATTTGAACCTAGTTCTTGCTGACTGCAGTGCTAATGCCACAGTTGCTACATTATTTTGCCTCTCTATACATGTTGTCTTCCTCCTGTTTCAAAGTAAGCTCCCTGAAGGCAGGTGGTGTCTTTTGTGTTTGTAGCCCTGGAGCTTAGAACAGTACCTCACACATTTTTTTTCCAATCATTGAGTTGTGTTCAACTCCTCATATGACCTCCTGAACCATAGTGACAGTACTATCCATGAGGCTTTCTTGGCAAAGATACTGGAGTGGTTTGCCATTTCCTCTTCCAGTTCACTTTGCAATGAGGAACTAGGCTCAGCGAGGGCAATGACTGACCCTTTTGTTGTTCAGTCATTTTCAGTTGTGTCCAACTCCTCCAGACCCTATTTGGCAAAGACAGATATTGGAGTGGTTTGACATTTCCTTCTCCAAGTCGTTTTACAGATGATGAAACTGAGGCCAACAGGATTAAGTGACTTGCCCAAGGCCACACAGCTAATGTTTGAGGTCAGATTTGAACTCAGGTCTTCTTGACTCCAGGCCCAGCGCTATCCACTAAGCCACCTAGCTGCTTACCTTACATACTAATCAATGCTTGCATTTGGTCATTCAGTCACTAGTCTTATGATTTCTGAAGAGATTTATAGTTCTCAAGTTTGACTAGGAAAAAAAAGATTACAAATTACTAACAGGAAATGAAGACTTATTTTTATTTTGAAAAAAAAAAGCATAATTTTATTCCTTACTGGCATTTATTACCACTTATGTGATGTAATCTATTACAAAGTCACAATTCCTTCGATTACATTTTCATCTTTGGCCAAATTATGTTTCACTGATGAAATATAGCAGAAGCTGAAATATACAAGCCCATAAATACATTGCACTATTTTTATTTCTTAAGACAGAAAGGTTTAGAAAATCTGAACTGATTGTTTCTCTCTGGGTAAATCAGCCAGACTCAGTGAGAACAGGAGATAAGTCTTAGACCAAAGAAAGAGAATCAAGCAGAGGCAAGATCACATCCTTACTATCTTTTGGTTAATCAGAAACTAAAGCAAAAACTCCAACTTCCAAAGTCATAATACAGTGTTCTAACTTCTAGGTTCACTCACACACATAATGAGGATACACTATTTCTTTATAAGCCATTCCAATCTCAAGTTATAGAGGGGGAAAAACATGGGATAGACTGTAGAAAAATCTATTTCATTGAATCACAAAATGAGGGAAAATAAAGTTTGGAAGAGACCTTGAGAAAATATGGCAACAATTTAGCATACACAGGGAACACCATGCCCCTCCTTTTAATTCATCTGTCACATTGAAAAGTATATTAAATCCTATCTTCATCATTTATTGAGTATGCATTAGGGAACTGCATTAAGACAAACACTATCCATCCCTGGAAAGAACAAGAGTTGACCCTTAATTATAGGCTAACATTTGTCTAATTGCTTTTCCTTAGTTGTGATTGCAAGAGTAGAGTATGGCTGCTGAAAAGTATGGGCACTCCATTGGTATCCAAGCAATGGCACGGGGAAGAAGGCCCTTAGCATATGATTCCCTACAGTCAGTTGATTTTTTGGAGATCGTGGAGAAGAGTTGTACAAGAAGGCCAGGCATGGATGGATTTCAATTCTCCTAATTGAAAGGATGAAGGTTCATATGGATGGGAAGAGAGATTCATTGAAACAATGGGGTGTTTGACCCTCAAGCTTGACCCTAAAGTGATGATTTCTTTAAAAAATCATAGCAACACTCAAAAATAAGTTACAATAAGGTTGTGATTTGAGTCAGTGGGGGGAGTGAACTGCACCAACAGAATGGCGCATCCTTCAAGTTTATGGAACAGGTTATGGCTGTATTACTGAAGGGTCTGCTCTATATCTTATGCAGTACAACCAACGCGAAAGAGCCAAGCATGCAAAAACAAAAACACAGTCTACAACTGTTAATAACTTACTTAACTGGACTCATTCATTTCACCCCTAGCATCCATCACTTGTCTTGTCATACAGAAAGAGAGGAAAAGGGAATGGGCTGTAATCTCTATCCATCCATGGTCACAGTTTGAAAAAAAATCTTCTTCTAGTATCAAAAATAGGTTTAAATATCTTGCCCATACGTTTCATAAACATCTGGAGCTCCGTCATCACAGTATGATTCTCTGGTATTTGGTTTGCACACTTCCCAATGGATCACACTTATTTTATAAAGCCCTTATTTTCCATAAGGACCCATCCCTTAGACATCATTGTAACAATTATTGCCATTTCCAAAAGGATTGAGCCAAAGCCAACCCACTGACATTCACAGCAGAAGATGCAGCCACGTTCACATCACATACTCTACCTCCTTCCCCCTTCTCTAGTCCTATTGGTCAAATGGAAGAACAGTATCAAAGACTTGACCTATCGTGGATTCACTACTAAGTGAGAGGGAGACATTGATGCTGATCATGATGGTAGCTGACATTCAAATAGCCCCTTAAGGTTAGCAGGTTTGCAAGGCACTTTACATCCATTAACTCATTTGATCCTTATAGGCAAACACTGCTGGTGTAGCTATTCCCATTCTATAGATGAGGAAACTGAGTCTGGGGTGGATCATGTGACTTGTCCAGAATCACACAAATAGTAAGACTCAGAGGTGGGATTCAAATCCAGGCCTCCCTTATTCTGAGTCTGGAAGTCTTTCTATCATGTGCTGAACGCAGCTAGTATTTCCATTCTGTCCTCATATCTGAATTAGGAAACAAAAGGTCTGGAAAGTGACTTGCCATGGACATACAACTAGTAAGTGTGAGAAGCAGAATCTGAACCCAGAGCTCTGCTGACTCCAAGTTCAATACCCATCTATGACATTGAATGGTAACTTAGAAAGCTCTGTTCATGATAATGGGTGAGAGACACCCCTGGTGGTGCTAGGTGGGAAATACACTTTGGAAATAGCAATGTCAGAATACGTTTAGTAAAACTTCATGGCAGGGACATAGTTGGTGGCAGAAGTTACTGGAAAATGCTAGAATAAAAACTATTCTGTTTCTTTTGCCTCAAGTGCTTTCCCTTTAGAACACAGGTAGAAGTCGACATGAATTTCCAAGGACTCCGAAGGCATCTATGAAGACAAACTATGGAGGCTACCCACGGGTTTTGCTGTGATCTTATCTCCCTTGTTATTTGCATTTGGGTTATTTTAGAATTGGGCAACATTATCCTGACAACACCTGCCACTCATAAGCCCTGAGATTCAACCTACATTAATTCAGCTCCTACTTCCAGCAAGGCACTGAGAAATAGATAACAAGAGTGATTCCTGCCCTCAAGGAGCACCTATTCTCTTGGATAAAGGAAGCTAGGACTGGAAGATTCTGATAAGGCAGAACCTCTAGGCAGACCTTGTAAGAAGGAAAAGCTATCAGGAAAATATAGTGGGTGTCATCAAAGCCGGAACCATCCTTCTGAATTCTGAAGCAAGCTTTAATTTTGCACAGGTTGGAGGGTAAGATGAGGATAAGCAAGTTTATGTAAACGCCGTTGGCGGTGAGTGCGTAGACGTTGTGTGTGTATGATATCCCACATAGATTGTGGCTCCTGTGCACCTCTCATCTGCCTAAAGATGGACAGCTACTCCATGCATTGTGTGAACCCCAGCATTTCTTGATAACATGACAACAGTCTTAGTTTCCTTGGCTTGCATCTCCAATACAGCATGAAAGGCTGAACGGAGCTCACTCTCTCTTCTTAGCACAGAGTCCTGGGGGCATTCAGATGGATTTCCTTTCCTTTGGTCTTCTGTGTATTCATCCCTGGGTTAACTGGACTCCTCAGGTGCAAACAGAGAATGCAGAAAGAATCAAGAAGTCTTTGACTTCCGACTCTCCACAGGAAGCATTTCCTCTTCCCTCTTTTCTGTCTTAAGCTGCAGCATGTCCTTCAGGAGGCCTGTGTTCATGGTAGCCATGCAGCTCTGTTCTTCAGACAGCAGCACTGTGGGGGGTTTGGGTGTTCTTTTTTCTTTCCTTATATCTTCTCATCGCTGAGCAAGCTATCCAGTGTATGCCAGGGCAAGAGTTACTCTGCGAATGGCCAAGGGGTGGGTTCCATTAAACACAAGGGAGTGAACGTAAGAAGATGACCAGGTACCCGACAAGCAAGGCAGCCAGTTTCCATTCCCCAGGCAGTGATGAGGAGAAGGGATCCTACTAACAATATCTGTGAGAATATTGGGATGGGGCTCTGGTGGGGGCTGAGCCCCAAAGACGTGGCACAGGCTTTTCAGGGTGAAGCGAAGCTGACCCTGGGTCACACGGCTGACAAGTCGATCCGGTTAGCTGAGTTGCTACTCTTGTCCCAAGTATTGAGTTTAGTGGGAGTTGTTCCCGGCCGGGTTCCATTCATCTGCAAACCAAAGGGGTAGGGAGAGTAAGGAGAAAAGACATGGGTGTGACGTAAGCATGTTTCTCAAGTGATTGAAGGACTATTATGGGGAAGAAGAGAGGGAAATTTTCTCCTGACACTGAAGAACAGAGCCAGGAGCCACAGGGAGAAATTACAGGAAGGATGACTTCACCAAATTTCAGTTAGCAGGCAACTCAGAGACCATTTAATCCAACCTCTAACTGAATGAGAACCTATTTCCTTTGCAATATGCCCAATTAGTGGTCAGCCAGCTTTTCCTTGAATGACTCTAGTGAAGGATGACCTTTTGCCTTCTCAAATAGCACATTCCACTTTTCCTTAATTCCAACTGTTAGAAAGTTTTTATTTGTTTTTTCTTCCTCGCACCAAGGATTTTCCCCCTTTGCTCCTGGGTCTTCCCTTTTGGGTCAAGCAGAACATAGTTAATCACTCACACATGACAGGTCTTTAATTTGAAGGTGACTATCACGCGCCCTAACTTCTTCTCTACGCCATTCTCATGCCCAGTTTCTTCAAAAGATGCTTATATAGTATGTTCTCAAGTCCTCTCATTATCCTAGCCCTCAAGTGGACATACATTGATTGGATTTAGTAAAAGCATAATATTTCAGATGTAGTCCATCCAGGGCACATTAAAGAAAAACCATCATTTCCATAGTCACAGACACTATGCCTCTCCTAATGAAGTCTGGAATTGCATTAGCTTTTTGTTTGCTGTATGACTCCTATTGAATTTGTGGTCCTCTAAAACTCCCAGATCATTCTCATGAAAACTATTTAGCCAAACCTCCTCAATTTTTATACTTATAAAGGGGAATTTCTTAACGTAAGGTTTTAAATTTATCTTTAAGTCCCTATCTTGTTAGTCATTTCAATATTCTAAACGAAATGTCTTCACATCCTTACTCTATCATACAACATGCTAGCTAATTTGATAAGCATATCATTTCTGCTTTTCTCCAAGTCACTGATATTTTTTTTAATTGGTTCAATATAAGAAAGGGTTTCTTAACAGTCAGAGCTGTCCAATAATGGAATGGACTGGATTGGGGGATGGTGAGCTCCTAGTCTCTGTAGAAGGCTAGGGATCCAAGAGGAAGAACTACAAAATGTTAGAACTGAAATAAACCTCAAAACATATCTAGTTACACCTCCTATTTTACAGGTGAGGAAACTGAGACCCAGACAGAGAAAATGCCTCCATAGTGTGCTAGTACTCAAACCCAGGTCTTCTGAGTCTTGTAATTTCAAGTGTTCTTTCTATGACATCTTTGAAGTTATGGAGGGAATTCCTGCATTTGTTAGAGATTTGGGTCTGCCCAACACTAAGATTCAGTGATTCTGTATAGGTACTGCTGATCTCTGATCCTCCAAGGCATGAGCCAGAAAATTAAATTTTCATCTGACAAGGTATTTAATAAATGATGTCAATTTGGATTCAGTGGACATAGTCTTGATAACAAGAAAGCCATATTAAGGCAGCAGTGGAACCCAACTTTCATTAATGCATTTCTTCTTGGTGGGGGGAGTACCAAGGCCCAGGGTTGTTTGAGGATCAAATGAGGTATTTGTAAAAGCACTTAGCACTGTGCCTGTGGCATAGAAAGTGGTATATAAATGTTTGTTCCCTCTTCCTACTTAGCAAATCACTTATACTTTCTGACTCTCAGTTTCCTTAGCTAGAAAATGGACACAGTAAAAACACCTACTTCCCAGGATTAAAGTGAGTGTCAAAGGAATTCATTTATGAAAAGCATTTTTCTTTATAAACCTTATTGTCATTGTACATTCAGTCATCAGTGACCCCATTTGAGACTTTCTTGGCAAAAATACTGGAGTGGTTTGCCATTTCCTTCTCCAGCTCATTTTACAGATGAGGAAACTGAGGCAAACAGGGTTAAATGACTTGCCCAGGGTCACATAGCTAGGAAGTATCTGAGGCCAGATTTGAACTCAGGTTTGCCTGACTTCAGGACCAACACCCTATCCACTATGGCTCCTCCTATAAAACTTCAAGTATTATTAAAAGTGAAGAGGAATGTTAATGAGCATCAGCTCAGCATTCACCTTCAGGTCACAGATCCACCCAAAGCTTGGGTCAAGGGTCACGACTCAGTCCCAATTTGAGAAACACTGCTCAGTCTATTCCCTAAGAAGCCTTAACTACCTAGAGCAAAGAAAGCTCCCTCATCTATGAATCTTTGCCTCATCTTGTGACAGGACTTCCTCTGGGGGGTGGGGGGGGGGCTATCCACTCATCTGGAAATTGCCTCAGACTTTTGAGGAAGCACTGACTGGCAGGGGGCTGATTACACCCCAAGCATCATGTGGGACTCACAATGTCGGAGTTGAAGGGCTTCACATTGATGTTCCGAATAGAGCTGCTGGTGAGGGACCAGACCTTGGTTTTATGCTTAAAGGCAGCTCTCACCTGTGAAGAGGAGAGGATATGAATTAATTAGATATTATTTCAGAGCCAAACTCAGATGTCATGTCAAGTAGTCCAATGAATCCCTAGGACTTGGGGGGCACAGAAAACCAAATGTTAAGTAGCATTGAGTATTTAGGAATGATAAGTAAAATATCCCCATTCAATATTTGAAGCATTGTACAAGTCTTCAAGTAATAACTCAAGTATTCTTTCACTCATCCATTCACAATATCATTCATTCATTCAATAAGTTATCCATCAATTCATTTTTTTCGTTCGCTTTTCATTCTATTTGTTAATCTTTTCAATCTCTTATTCCATTTTTCCATCTTTATTCATCCATTCATTTATCCATTTATTTACATGCTCCATTCATTGACTTCCATACATTGACATCCATCCATTCATTTATAGAATTACCCGCTCACCCACTTTTGCCTAAATAATAATCTATTAAGCACCTACTATGTACCAGGTACTGTGCTAAGTACTTTACAAATATTACCTTACTTTGTCCTTAACAATAATCCTGAGATGGAAATGTTTTTAATATCCTATATTATAGATAAGGAAACTGAGGAAAGCAAAGGAGAGGTTAAGTAACTTGCCTAGAATCACACAGTCAGCAAAAGTCTGATACTAGATTTGAATGCAGGTCTTCCTGACTCAAATCCAAACTCCATCCTCTGTATTTCCAAACTGTCTTCACTTACGTATTTATTTATTCATTTAGTCCATCAATTCCACAGTCCTTTCATCTATTAACTTCATGAATCTATCCATTTAACTCATTCAGTCATTTATTCATTTATCTATTTAATAATTCAATCCAATCATTTACTCCATCTTTCATTTATTTACTATACATTTTTCTTCATTCACGCATTTTATTAATTCATTACTTTTAGAAAATATTTACTGAGTATCTACTACTATTCTGGGTGTTATGAAGGGTACAAAGCTATATACATTTACATATATATATATAATATCATTTGTGGCATCAAGGACCTTACAATATTGTAGTGGAGATAAGGTATCTATATGTCTACGTCTATGTCTGTCTATGTCTATGTCTATATCTACTTCTATATCTATGTCTATATCTATATCTACATGTGTATTTCTGATATACACACACATATAATATATATGTACATATATATACATAACATAGGAAAAACATGCTACAAGGCAAAATTTGTTAAGCACTATAGATAATACAGAAAAGTCAAGACTGAATGAGCCCCAAATACGGATTGAAACTGGAGTAAGGAGGGTCACAGCTGAACTGCCTCTTGGAGACTCAGTAGCTTTGGCTACTGAGTTCCTTCGGGAAGGTCTGTATCCCACTCTGATGCTAACTTGTCCTCTCAAATAGGTATGCATTGCTAAGAACCTAGATGGTGAGAATCATAATAATTGTGATGCTGGCATTACATTTTAAGGTTTATACAATAGAAGAACTGGAAGCCCAGAGAAATGAATGCTTAAAGCCACACACTGAATGCAGTCCAGTTTGTTTCCACTGTTCCTTGACTACACCTTGCATATCACATATCCCATCTATCTCTCACCTGAACCTTGCAATAGCCCTGTCATAGACACAAGCACTGCAGCTATTATTATCCCGTTTTATGGATAAGAAAACAGAAGCTCAGAGAAATTAAATAACATACCCTTTGATTCTACCTAGTCAAAGCTAGAAGAAGACTCTGATCCCAGGATTCTAATAACTCCCAGGCCAATGCTGTCTCATTTCTGCCCCTTTGTCTCTCTAGCTATGATTTCTAGTTATACAAGCCTTCCTTGTGGCTTTTTCTACCCGTGTTCATTTTCTCCTAGGACTTCCTTCAGTCCTAAATTCTCCTTTGTCCTTTACCTGCCCCTACAGAGTAGAAAATATGACCAGAAAACAGTCACAAAGATCTCCAACTCTGAGCCATGCTTTGAGATCAGTTGGTGGTTTTATTATCCTTCTATGGTA
Organism: Petaurus breviceps papuanus; assembly: GCF_028583685.1. Lineage (NCBI taxonomy): Eukaryota > Metazoa > Chordata > Mammalia > Diprotodontia > Petauridae > Petaurus > Petaurus breviceps. Next base: position 7,361,876 of record NW_027185573.1, on the reverse strand, counting down.
GTGTTCATTTCTGCATGCTACATTTTAGGAGGGAAAAATCATGCAAAAGTGGGCAAACAGGGTGATAGAATCAAAGTTCTAGAAGCACAACAGACCTTACAGGTCATCTAGTCCAACCCCCTCAGTTCACAGGTGAGGAAATTGAGGCTGAGCTTCAGTGATGTGCCCAAAGGGTCACACAGCAAGTAACTATCTGTGGGTGATATTTAGACATAGCTCTTGATCTTGGAAAGGCACAGGACCTGAATTCAAATCCTGGCTCTTCCACTTGCTTCCTATAGGGCTTTGGGCAGGTCAACTAGCCAAAATTTCTATAGCAATTTAGGATTTTGCAAAGCATTTTATGTGGGTTATTTCATCAGGTCCTCAGGACACTGCTGCAAAGTACTGTCCCCAGTAAGCAGTTCCTGCTCTGAAGGAGTTCACCATCTAACTGGGGAGACAATATGCAAACAGTGATGTGTAGACAAGACATACAAAGATATACTGGAGACAATCTCAAAGGAAAAACACTAAGATGGATGGCAATTGGGAAAGGCTTCTTATAAAAGGTGGGATTGTGGCCGAGAGGTGAAGGAAACCAGAGAAGTCAGGAGGGAGAGACGAGGAGGGAGCAAGAGCCAGGCATGGGGGGGGGGGACAGCCCAGAGAAAACTCCTTGGAGTCATGAGATGACAGGACCAGCAAGAAGGCCGGTGTCAATGGATTATGGAGTCTGCGGAGGAAGTGAGTAAGATGCCTGGAAAGCAAGGAAGAGGCCAGAATATGAAGAGCCTTATAAGTCACACAGAAAATATTATATTTGATGCTGAAGGTAATCAAGAGCCACGGGAGCTTGTTGAATGGGGGGAAGGGGACAAAATGATAGGCTCTGACTTGCATTTCCGGAAGATCAGTTTGACAGGAGAATGGAGGATGGATTGGATTGGGGAGAGATTTGAGGCAGGGAAACCCACAAGCAGCTAGTGTAATAGTTCACACATGAGATGATAAGGGCCTTCAGTAGAATAGTGGCATTGTCAGAGGAGATAAGGGGGTGAGATGTAATAAATGTAGAGACAGAACTTGATGACTGATGGAGGGGCTGTGAGAGAGAGTGAGGAGTTGAGGATGACACTTAGGTGGCCAGCCTGGGTGATGGAGAGAATGATGGTACCCTTGACAAAAACAGGCAAGTTAGGAAAAAGGAGAGAGTGTTGTTTATTTTGGGACATGGGGAAAAAATGAATTTAGTTCTGGGAACACTGAGTTTAAGGCTACTTTAAAAGAGGCATCATGTTTTAGAAGTCCAACTAAATATGTCTAATTGGCAGTTATGGGTGTGGGACTGCTGGTCAGAGAGAGGTTAAGTCTGGACAATTAGATCTCAAAGTCATATGTATAAAAATAATAATGGCCAGAGTCATGCAACCAGTAAGTGTCTGAGGCAGGATTTGAAATGAGATCTTCCTGCTTCAGAGTTCAATGCTCTCTGTCCTCAATAGTACACAGCTGCATCATATATTCAGGTCTCTTGGTCAGATGACCATTAAGATCTCTTTAAGAGAGGCCTTTTTAAGAAAGGTCATGTTAGCAATGTGCAGTACAACTAACAGAAATGACAACAGAAAAATCCCCCATAAAACATTTCCCCTCTAGCTGCAAGTGAAACACCATCCCAAAAAACTTTACCCTGGGGGACCAAGGGCCTCTTTATTCACTGGGCAAAGTGGCCAATATTTTTCTTTATTTGTTTTAAGAAGAAGAAAAAAGAAAAGAAATGAAAAACCACACTGAGATAGTCATATGAGGAATCCTCTTGAAGATTTTTATCAAAGATAATTCTTCTTTTCGAGTTTATGTAAGTAGCTGAAATATTCAGGTGCTGTTAATGTTGCCCACGGGCCCTTGGAAGCCAGTTCTTCAAAAAACAGTAAAATCTCCTGTAATATTCTCCATTTGGGGACACAGTCATTAACCTGCCCCCTTGAGATGTCATTACAAGTTTATTTGGAAAACCAGGAGTTAGGAGCTGTCATTTCACAGCAGATCAACAGGTGGGCTCTTGGGGAAGCAGGAAGGGGCTCTCTCAGAGATTCAGCCTGAAGCTGGAGAGCTTTCTGCCAGAAGCTAGGCAAACTAATTCCATTCAAGTTGATTGGGTTCAACAAACATTTCTTAACCACCTGTCATGTGTCAGGCCCTGTGTTCAGTGTTCAGGAAAAGCAACAGACTTCAAGGGGCTTACTAACCATCTGAAGGGGAACGATAGGGAGGGGGCAAAAGAACAGTCATGTAGACGGTTATGATTCCAGCAATGAGAAACAGTGGATAGACCGTAGGACTTGAAGTGAGTGAGACTTGAGTTCAAATCCAACCTCAGACTCTCATCAGCTGTGTGACCCTGGGTAAATCACTAAACCTTTGTTTGTCCCTATTTCCTCATCTATAAAATAGGGATAATAATAGCACCTACTTCTCAGGATTGTTGTGGGAATCAAATGAGATATTATCTGTAAAAAGCTTTGCAGACCTTAAAGTGCTATATAAATACTGTTGATTATTGTCAACAGTACTATTGATTATTAGTATTACTATTATTATTATACAAAGCATAGTAAAATGAAACCTAGAGAATAAAATGCTATATCTGACATGCATAGAAGCTGAATGTCCCTGGGTAAGTCACTTACCCTCTCAAGTCTAGGATCCTCCATTTTTACGACAGGGACAATAAATAATCAAAAGTAATTTATGAACCACCCCATCTGACACTATGTGAATTTGGATAGGTCACTTCAATCAATCAATCAATATTTGTTAAGCACCTAATGTGTGCCAAGTTTATCACTTCACTCCTTGGTGCTCTGGGTGGTTCTCTCAGTCATACAGTCAACATTTTATTAAGTTGAATAAGTTTTTCTTTATTGCCTGTGTAATATTAAGCAAATGACTTAACCTCTCTGGCTTCAACATTCTCATCTCTAAAATGATGTGGAAGAAGTAGAGATAACTAAGATAACCCTTAAGAAAGGCCCCTACAACAATCTATAACTGGTCATTCCTCCATGCATTTTCTCCCATAGTTCCCTCTGCTTAATCTGCCCTTCATTCCCCACTTCATGGGTTGAATTCCTAGAGACACTTTAAAATAAAATTCAAATGCCACCTCCTCCAGGAAGCCTTCCCTCATCACCTAGTCAGTGATGAACTTCCATAGGTAGGTATCACAAAGAACAATACCTTGCCTCTCTCCAAGGTGTCTATCATGTAATATTATCAGTTTTAGCTATCCTCATTGATTTCTACTAGATTAGCCTACCTGAGCAAAGGAACTGTGTGTTAGCTCAGCTCTGTATCAGACCCAACAGAGCACTATATGCAGTAGGTGCCTAATAAATATCTGTAGCATTAAGCTGCATGTATAGCAATGGGTGGAATCCACAGTGGGTATTTTCAGCCTAGATTATTTCCTTCCCTTCCTCTTCTTTTTCCTGGTCTTGGTTCAGTGATCAGGTAAACAGCCCAGGAAAGCATCGCTAAGCAACAGAGATAAAAAAAAAAAAAAACCCAACCGTCCTCCAGCCCAGCTCTTCTCAGGCACCAAAGAGGATTCAGAAGTCTAGAGACAAAAAAGTCATGGCCAACTCCAAGTAGGGCATCGTTTTAGCTTCTCCAAGTTCTGTGCTGCAATAAAAACCAGCTTATTACCACCCATGGGAAGCTCAGACTCACCTCAGAATTCAGCAGACAGTGAAAAAGAAAGATGAAAAATCCCTGGGGAGAAAAAAGGGAGAGGAGAATACAAAGTTAGCAGCCATTTACATATTTCAGTAAAATGAGTCTCTAAAATATAGAACCCTCTCCAATTCATGGTCCAGGGGAAAAGGCAGGAGGATCTGGAGTCAGAGGACATGAGCTTGAGTACAAGCTCTCTCCCTTCCTACCTGTGGGAGACTGGGCAAATCATGTCATTTCTCTGGACCTGTTTCCTCATCTGTCAAGTGAACTAAGTCTGAGGTCATTTCCAAGCCAACAGCTTTGCTCCAATGACCAATATTGTTTTCCAAAGGGCAGCAGGCTATGTTCAATCTTGGATTTCCAGCCTTGGAGCTCAGCATAGGATGATGGATTCCAAGCTGGAAGAGGTTTAGGAGGACATCTGGTCCAAGCCCCTTATTTGGCAATGCCATGGGCGACTGGCCAATGAGGAGCCTATGTTTGGAAGTTCCTGATGACATGGAGTGAAGGGGTCCTGCTCTCAAATTCAGAGTATAGGCAAGTAGTAGATAACCATTTCCCATCTACTGACTGTCTAACTTTTGCATGCAAAAAAAGATTCTCATTAGATCAGAAATATTTGTCTGACCTTTCTTTGTATCTTCAATGCTTAGCCCAGTGCCTAGTACATAATAGGTGCTAAATAAATGCTTGTTGACTGATTGACTTCTAAAGGGGCAAGGGAGGGCAAATAGATGCAATCCTTTTTCCTTCCCTGGTTATGAACAAGGTGCTCTGGGTCTCTCTGATTGGGGAGGAGCCACAGACCTGCTCTCACTCAAACCTGGCATAAGGTCAAAAGCTCATGATTCTGCTGTGACTGAAAGACATAACAGTAAGTGACATAGAAGAATCCTACTTCCAGATGCCTATTTCCTCTGATATGAAGCTTGTAAGTACATGATGTGAAAGAATATGGTAAATGTAATAGATTAAGCTGAGTCCTTGTGAACTTTGAAAGGTAGCTATAGTGATATCTGTAAGCTGCAGTCTTTGCTAGGATTTTGTAGACAAGCCAACCTGGTCCACTGTTGTCATTCATTCATTTCAGTCATGTCTGACTCCCAATGACCCCATATGGAGTTCTCTTGGCAAGGATACTAGAGTGGTTTGCCACTTCCTTTTCCAGCTCATTTTGCAAATGAGCAAACTGAGGCAAGCAGGGTTAAATGAATTGCCCGTAGTTACACAATTAGTAAGTATCCGATGCTGGATTTGAACTTTGGTCTTTCTGAATCCCAGTCCAGTGATCTCTCCACTGAGTCACCTAGCTGCCCCCCTAGCACAGCCCAGATGAGTAATCAGGTCCTGTCCAGCAGTGGAATGACCCTGTATCCAAGAAGCCAGGGTCCTCAAACAGGAAAACAGCTTTATCCTTCTGCCACTCTACATTTGAAAGCCAACTTAGGGGGTGAGGGATTAGTGTTTGTAAGAGCCAAATGGACATTAAGTCCCCAATCCCCAGAGACAGGTGGTGTAGGGGAGAATGTGCCCCTATGTGATGGGGGCAAATTTTTGTACTTCTGTTCTAGCTCTATCTTCTCAACAAATCTACCTTTTGTAAAAAAAAATATTTGATCTTAGTTGTCTAAACTCTGAACCATACTATGGTGCTAGTTATTTATAGCAATGATATGGAGGAAATAGTAATACTGGCAAGTACGCTGAGGAGTACCCTTGGCTGCTTTCTGGAAATTCACCAGTGAGGAAGGGAATTGGCATCATCATCATCATCATCATCATCATCATCACACTTATATAATGCCAAGAGTACTTTCCATACATTATTTCATTTGATCCTTACAACAGTTCTAAGAGGTAGGTGCTATTATTAACACCCCTATTTTATAGATTAGGAAATGGAGGCAAACAGGTGAAGTGACTTGCCCAGGGTCACAAAGCTAGTAAGTGTCTGAAGCAAGATTTGAACTCAACTCTTCCTAACTTTCAAATCCAGCATCGTATCCATTATGCCACTTAGCTGCCTATGAAGGCAGAGGATAAAACCCCCTGGATCTTATATATTGTGTCACACGCAGATGAGGCAGCCAAAGTCCAAAGATATAAAAATAACTTGTCCAAAGTCACACAGGTTCTAAGTGGTATAAGCAGGATTTGAATCCAGGTCCTTTGGCTGCAAATCCAATATATCTCCTTAGCATCAAGAACAACTAGATTATCATCTCTAAATGGAACATGGCCTTGGGAGCAGGAGAGAGCTATTGGATAAGCTTTCCTTCCTTCTCCTTTCACTCCATGGGGTCACTCAGCAGAGAGGACAATGCATCACAATTATGAACCTCCAGACATAGCTACACAGCCCAATTGTGTGTATAAGAAGCACACAGGGAAAGCAGGTTGGCACAATGGAAAACCCAGTGACTTAGGGCTAATGAGATCTACATTCTAGTCCTTGATCCGCTAACTTATTTTGTGGCACTGACTTTATTTTCTCATAACTGAAATAAGGATAATAACTCCCACCCAAACCTACTCACTTTAGTGAGTAGTTGTAAAACTCGGGTGAGTTCATAACCATTAACAAGCCAACCAAAAGCCTTTATTTAACACCTGCTCAATGCAGCAGTGCACCTACTGTGCACGCAGCACTGTACTCAGTCCTAGGGTTGCAAAGAAAATGCTTGAAATAATCATAAATATAAAAGTGCTTTGAAAAGTAAGGAGTGTGACACGATTGTCAGATGTATTACATGTGACGATGAATAGTTAGGATTACTTGAGTTCAAATCTGGCCTCAGACACTTACTAGCTGTGTGATCCTGGCAAGTAAATTAACTCTCAGTTAATTTAAGCCTCAGTTTCCTCATCTGTAAAATGAACTACAGAAGGACAAACTCCAGTATCTTTGCCAAGAAAACCCCAAATAGAGTCATGAAGAGTTTTTGGATATGACTAATTTACTAAACAACAACAAAATTATATATATATATATATATATATATGTATATACATAATGCATCATATCTGCGAAAAGTGGGGCCAATTCAGCCGTGTAATGAGAACCAAGGATGACTGCTGGGCAGCTTGTGTCCTTCACTAGGAACATCTGGAGGTCAGGAGAAGGCAAGGCACCCCTCTCCCCAAGGATGTTTGTTCGCCCCTTGTGGTATATTTAAAGGAAGACATGAATAAGATTCATACGGGATGGATAGGCATTGGAGAGTTGCAACTGCAGCTTCATAGGGAGAGTCTACCTTATTGCTATCTCTGGTCCTTTGGAGTATTGAAGAAAGTTTATAAAACAAGGTGGTGGGTGTCTGTGTGTACATATGCATACATGAATATGCATGTAGTAAGTATATTCTATAGTCATTCAAAAAGAATAACAAGCACCATTTAGTGCCAACATAGGTGGTTTTAACCATCACCTCTTAATCTATTTAACATTCTGTCTATGCATTTAACCTGCATAGGGACATGGTCTCAAGGGCCTCTTTCATTATTTGCTTCTAACAGCACAAAATAGAGCTCTAAAACCACCATTCAGGACATCCTGAGTCATGAGACAGAGAGCATGCAAAGAGAAAAAGGACAGGAATGGGCTTTCAACTGATTTTTCAAGGCACTGTGGGTGACCAGGCACCCAGGCTCAGTACATGGGTGGGGAAGTGAAGGGAACTTTACAGTTCAGTAATATCTGGAGCTATCCCATCCCCTTGCCCACGCAGAGAAGCTTGTAATAACCGTGGCTGAGGATTAAACATGTTATTTCTCCACTCCGTGAATTTTATTTTTTACTAGATATCAGACCCTGAAGTGGTTCCACTCACTCCCCAGAGCCCTGGATTTGAGGCAGTATGTATATGTCTGTTTTGCTGGCCATCTCTCCAGGGAAATTCTAAGTCTTTTGGCATCTTGGGGAAAGGGGGACCAAAAGGGAACTCTTGTATAGCTGACAGGATCCTGGGATGTATAAAGAGGAACAAAAGGTCAGGTTAACTCAAATGAGGACAGAAATACTTTCCAGACCCTGTCTCCTGAGATAGCCAGAAGCCTGACTGCCTGCTGAACCCCATGTATTTACTTACTTGTAAAGAGTTAAACACCGCAAACATGTACTGGAACACGATGGCATGATTATTCACAGCAAGCACACCAAAAATCCAGGAACTCCCCAGGATGGGCAGGAGGACTGCTACTGCTTTGGCCGTCAGCCTGAAAGATGAAATGGGCTATAGGCACATCATAATGGAACTGGCAGGCGGGCAGAAAAGCTTTCATGGAGGCAGGGTTAGCCATCAATGGAAATGTTGTTTATTAGTATCACAGAATCATGGAAAGAGCCAAGGTTCCAGAGAAATACACTTCTCTCCTCCTGAGAGAGAGGTGAGGGACTATGGGTATAGAGCGATGCATACATTGTCACATGTCCATTGAATTTGATGGGTTATTTTATTTATCTTTTTCTTTAAATGAAGGGGGGTAGGAACTGAGGATAATGTAAATCAACAAAAAAGTGTCAACAAATAAGAAGGAAGGAGGGGAAAAAGGAAGGAGGAATGAGGGAAGAAATAAGGGAAGAAAAGAGGGAAGGAGGGAAAGAAGGAAGGAAGGAAGGAAGGAAGGAAGGAAGGAAGGAAGGAAGGAA
>NW_027185573.1:7327837-7353498 GCF_028583685.1 Petaurus breviceps papuanus | reverse complement strand
GAAGGAAGGAAGGAAGGAAAGAAGGAAGGAAGGAAGGAGGAAAACTATGATTAAACTGGAATAAGGAAAGAGTCTTGCAAAAATTCTGAATTTAAAACAGGTGAGGAAATTCCTTCTATAAACACCGGCTCTGGAATTTAGTCAGTCTTAGAACATTACCTAGAACAGAGATGTTAAGCACTCTACCTACAATTCTCCCCAATGCAATTGAACAGATTAAAATGTAATTAGGAAATAATTAACAATAAAAATACAATGAAACATAGATAATGCTAACTTGAGGATTTCTAAGTCAATAGAGGACCTTCAGAGGTTTATATTTACCATTTAGTGGCACCTGTTTTTATTTAAGTTTGGAACCATTTACCTAAACCACTAAGAAGTCAGGTTATTTACCAGGGTTGTAGAGTCATCACATTTCAGGGATGAGTCTTGAACCCAGGATTTCTTGGTGTGAAGGCAAACTCTCTCTGTGTTCACTAGGCCTCTTATTAACACTGTCTCTTAATAAATTCTTGGTTCTATGTAATAATTATTTATAATAATAAATAATATTTATAATATATGCAAAATATTTGTAAATATATCCATGATAACAAATATTTAGAATACCAAATCTTTAGAAATATGTTCATTATAATAAATACTATTTATAAATGTACTAAGCCTTTATAAATATATTCATTATAAATACCATTTATGAATATATTAGAGCTTTATAAGCATATTTATTATGACAACTAATGTCTATAGATATTATAAATATAACATTAATAATGATAATAATATTTGTAATGGTGTAAAACACATAGAGGAAATATAGTAACTGTCTTCAAGTACTTGAAGGGCAGTCACATGGAAGAGAGATTTGACTTTCCCTGTGTGGCCCAATAGGGCAGAACTAAGCAAAATAGGAAGGAGCTGAGATAACATGGTAGATGGGGCTTCAGCTTCTACATCTCTCAAATGAAAGCACTGTCAGAATGTTAAGTAATGGTGATGATGATGATGATGATGCCATTAGTGATACCAGGGTGATGGGGATGGTATCCAATACATATTAAGACCCAGAAAATGAAATGCCCTCTGCACAATCCAGAATCCAGAGTGAGACAGAGTATCAATTTGACAATTTCATTTCTATTACAGATACACAATGGACTTTTTGGAGAATAAATCCCATCATTTAAATGTAATGACTTCTGCTATTGAAAACATTTAAAATATAATCCAATCCCTCCACAAAGTATCTGCTTCAATTCCCCTCCCAGACCTTAGCCATTCTCCTTGAAATCAGGCAGCCTTATCTTCTTACTCCCTTCAGTTTTGAATGATTTCTCTTCTTTCATGCTTACCCAATCATTTTCCATTTCCCTGCTTTTCTGCTGTCCCTCTAATATTCCAATCTTCTCTGAAAAATAAACATTTTATGCTTGTTTTATCTTGGGGGTTCATTTCCCATTTTTTCCTCTCCTTGTATGTTATTTAAATCCTTCAGACATTTATCATGGGTGTTTTAGGCTTTTCCTAGAGAGCTAAGTTACCCAGACAGACATCATCCTAAGTAAAAACCCATTCTTCGAGTGACTGTATTGTAATAGGACCTTTAGATTGCTCAATTTAGCTCACTTTCCTTTCTCTCTCTCTCTCCCCTCTCCCTTTGGCTTTGTTTTTCTTCTTTCCTTGAACACAGGCAGTAGCTTATGCCAAAACAGATGGATGTTCCCTGACATCCATTAAGGAAAAAATCACTACTCAAGGGAAGTAGATCGTATTGCTTTTAAGAATGAGGGTCATAACTCACCAATCAATGCTATTGGTTCTGTGGGAAACTAATCCTTTTATAAGGCACTTGGCCCCTGTGTCATTTCCAGCATTGTGTCTGATGCCTGAGACTCATAAACCATCATTAAAGAAATTAAGGAAGAGAGACAGAGAAGTTATGTATAGAAACTGACTTTTGCCTGAGTAATTCATTAATACTTCACATGCCCCCTCCTAAACAGTCTCCTGAATCTGTCTGCCTCCTGAGCACAAACTCTGACTTCATTTTACCTAAGGGAGGGAGATACATCCTATCCATCAGGGGAAAGGGTATATTTATGTATGATATCATATTTATATCATATTAATAAAATTATGGATTTAGAGTTGGAAGAGACATTATTATCTTGTCATTTTACAGATAAGGAAAACAATGGTGCTCTGGATCCAGATCATATAGGATTCAGAGAGCCAATTGTTAAATTTTCTGTATGAGCATTTACATCTCTGAAATCAGCAAATCTACACATCAGGCCTTGATGAATCTTTCATTGATTGTCTGGACTTAAGGAAGAAAAAATGAAGATTAGACTTAAAAGTACTCACATCTCTCTCTCTCTCTCTCTCTCTCTCTCTCTCTCTCTTCCTCTCTCTCTCTCTCTCTCTCTCTCTCTCTCTCTCTCTCTCTGAGATTTGATTCTTAAACACTTATCAGCAAGTCTCTGATGTAAACCTAAGTCTTCCTGCCTCTGAGCCCAACATTTTCTCTGGTATACCATTCTGACCATGGTGCCTTTTACATGGGTAACTACAACACACAACAGTATAGGACAAACATTTTCTAAAGGCAGGAAAGAAAAGTTTCTGTGAAGTGTGAAACAGTTCTCACTTACAAGGGGGATTACAGAAAACAGTCTTTGGAGAGCCTTGAATGCCCTGGTCAAGCTATATCTGGAGAATTATGTTGGGTTCTTGAACTGCTTCAGATGATCTCCTTTCATTGGAGGTATCCAAGGGATACTATTAATGGTTTGCTGTGGGTGTATAGAGGTGACATATGGCCAGATAGGTACAATTGGATTAAATGATCTTGAGGTCCCTTTTTTTAACTTAATAGGTAATAAGGAGGCCCCAGAAATTGGAGAGGTAAAAGAGAAACACATCAGAGCTATGACTAGGGACAAAAGCAAAGTTGGATGGGATGGTAGGGCAAAGAGAAGATTGCCTGGGGTAGCAGACAGGAAGAAGGATTTGGATAATGGCAGTAATACCTCCCAAATTTCAGTTGCCTGGGACAAAGCATCAGTTTCCCCACCCTAATTCTGGCTCCTCTATGCACAGTGAAGTTCTGCCAATTGTATAAAAGGCAGATTAAAAGAGAAAGAGATTAGGGGCGGCCAGGTAGCACAGCAAGTAAGAGCACCAGCCCCAGTGTCGGGATGACCTGGAGATTGAATCCAGGCTCAGACACTTAGCATCCACCCAGAAACACCTGGCCATGTAACCTTGAGCAAGTTACTTAACCCCAATTGCTTTAAAAAAAAAGAGAGAAAGAGATTGGGGGCCAATAGACCCATTCTGATGTTATTGTAATAGACCAAAAAGTTATGGCCAAGGTAGTGGCTGCAGGGACAGAATGGAAGGGATAAATATGAGAAATTTCACAAAAGTCTAACTGAGAGGGCCTTGTAACTAATTGAATATAAGCTGGAAGGGGTGGAGGGAGAAGAGGCTGTTCTTTGTGGGTTGTTGTTGTTTTGCATGTTTAAGATCATGTGAATCTGCCACTTTTTTCAGCAAGAAGAAGAAACAGAGTTAAGAAGAAAGTAAGATAAAAAACCCCAGCCTACTGCATCCTGAGCATCAGTAGCCTACTTAAAAAGTCTCCATATCTATCCCCACTCCACTGATGACAGAGCTCTTTCCAAACAAATAGGACTTACTATGAGGCAAAGCCTTACTATAGGTATTATTGTGATTATTAACTTTCCTCATTACTATTTAAATAGTCACAAGGTTCTCAGACCTCTAAACACCAAAAAAAAAAACTCCTGGCAAATCAGTTGATGAGATGCTAGCCTTAAACATCACCCATATTGTTAAGACCTTATTTTCACACAGCACTGGCTTATTGGGGGGGGTGTTAAGTTTCTTCTCTGCTGTGAAGAGGAAAGAAGGACAAAGTAGGTACACCAAGGGCATCGCTAAGATTATTTTTATTTGTATCTAATTTATCCTGAATATATCTAGCTTGTACACAGTTGTTTGCATGTTGTCTTCCCCAATGGATTATAAAATCATTGAAGAAAGGGGCTGTTTTTGCACCCCCCCCTTCTTTTGAGAAGAGGATTTCACATAGTGCCTATCAGACAGTAGGTGCTTAACAAACGCTTGTTGACTTATTTTTATCTTGATTTGAAATGCTTTCCAGGTAACTATAGATAGAATCGGTATTTTTGCCTCTTAGCTAATGGAGGATCTCTGATTTTATATTATCAGTGGGTCATAGTGGGATCTTCATCAGTCATGGTCACCTCCAGTTGAGCCCCATGAAGATGTTCAGCCCCATTCATGAAGCATAATTTATCTGGCAGCCATATCAATGAATGAAGGGTCATTGGTGGGATATGAATTTCAGCAGACAATTGTTCACTGCTAATAGATAATCAATGATACTATGCTAAAAACTCTAGACTGTCAGATTCACTGTTCGTTACCAACCACACAATCAACAGTGAATCCATATTTGCACATACTAGAAGAATTCAACAGGGGACTTGGGCGTGAATAATGGGGAAACATATTTCCATGAGTTGGGATTAATGGTGAGGGCCTCCCGCCAAGGCAATCAAGATGCTCAGAAATGCCCAAGGAATCTTCCAGCAGGCCGGGGTCTGGTTCTTGAGACTGAGTGTATTTATTGGATCCCAGTGGGCACACTGCTGATTGCCTCACTCTGGTGTTTTGTGCCTCATGGAGTGCCAAAGAGAAAATTGTTTCCAGAAGACATGGCAGACAGCCCTGTCCCCTTTGCTTCTCTACCTCTATGTTCCTGATCTGTTTATAGCATTGGGGTCCAAGATGATACCAAAACTTCGGTTTTCTTATTTAAAGAAAATTATGAAGTGGCAAGATCTTGGAGTATCTGTGTTCCCTTCCCCATTGAGGACCAGAAGATTATTATTTGAAGCTTATCCCTTCCTAAGGGACTGGTCAATGCATTGCATTTTGGCAACCATCTTTGTCTCAGTTTTCTCATCTGTAAAATGGACTAATAGTCCTTAAAGAGTCCTAGGGCAGCAGTTAATAATCTGTGTCCATAGATAGATTACATGAACTTGGATGGAAAACAAATTGCTTATTTCTTTTCATTAACCTCTAACTGAAATTTAATATTTTCTTCAATTATTTTAATATATTACTCTGAAAAGGGGTCCATTGGTTTCACCAAACTGCTAAAGGTGTCTGTAACACATAAAAAAGGTTAAGAACTCTCTGTGCTAGAGTGAACAGGAGGCTGGCTTTGTAATAAGAAATGTCTGGGTTCAAGGTGTGTAACTGATACACAGTGGCCATGGGCAAGGCATATAACTTCTCCAGGCCCCAGGCAACTCTTTAAGACTAGAGGCTACAAAGTGAAAGACTGAATAATGTACATCGCCACAGGAAAATTCCACATGGGAAATTCTCTACAAATGAAATCAAACATTCAGAGAAAAAAAAATGTATGCTACCAGAATCGCACCTAGTGTTTTGTTAGGCTTTGAGCAAATAGAAGCAAACACCCCTGGGGTAAGACACAAAATTAGCCCTAAGGGAAGTGGAAATAGGCCTGCAAGTGTGGTGGAGAAGAGGGGTTAGTCCCTATAAGCAGAAAACAGATAGGAAAGGCAACAGCCAGTAGGGAAGAGAGTTGGAAAATAGCTCAATTGGAGTGTTGCTGCTGGGAGGAGAAAACACACCATGCATACGATAGACTCAGTAGCTTTCAGTTTTACCTAATTTCATATTGCTAACAAGGTACCAAGCTAAGTTATGTTTTTTGCTACTGAAGAACTCTGTTATCAGGGACTGCTAAATAATGGTGACTTGGTGCAAAGGTCCAGTGACCCTATCCTGGTTATAACTTTGTACTCTACATAGCTCAGGGAGATACTGTGGGAAAGGCATTTTGCAAATCATTAAGGGTTATAAAAACATTAGCTATTGTTGCTGCTTTCCCTGGTACAAACAATGGGGCAACACTCCAAGATGGTACTCCAAAATTAGTACAAAGTGTCAATCTAATTGGCCTTTTTCAGTGGTCAGGTTAATGCCTTGGCTGGATAGCTGAGGGCGTAGTCTCCTGGGATTCGGGAGATGATGTGTCCCGCTGGGTTATAGGGCCAAAGTCATGGGGAGCAGGCTGTACACTTCATGGGAAGCAGACACTACACATCTTCAATTTGATGCATGAGGCTAGGGCAGCTCAGTCCTCGTTAGCTTTAATTAGAGTTGTGTGGCTAAATCCCCATGCATCAATTTGAAGCTACAGCCTGAAACAAGGCTTATCATATTATGTGTGATTGGTTTGCCTAGGAGCATGAGTATTATTTTAGCAGGAATCTCTTTCACTAACTAGTTTATTTATGATTCTTTAATTTTTTACAGGGCCTGACACAGGGTTATTGTGTCAGAGAAAGAGAGCCTGTGAATTCTTTCTGTCCACAAAGAATTAAAGCAAAGATGCACCAAGTCAACCATGCTCTGAAAGGTCCTGCTGAAGCCAGAAGCAATGGGGTCTCCACAATGCAAATACAAAGACAGCAGTTATTTATTGAATAAATACTGTGTACAGAGCATCCCTCTTCTGTAGAATATTCAAGAAGGGGGCTGCCAGGTAGCACAGAGAGTAAGAGCACTGGCCCCAGAGTCAGGATGACCTGGGATCAAATCTAGGCTCAGACACTTAGCACCCACCCAGAAACACCTGGCCGTGTAACCTTGAGCAAGTTACTTAACCCCGATTGCTTTAAAAAAAAAAAAAAAGAATATTCCAGAAGACACAATGGAAAATCATTATTTCGGAATGAGGATCAGGAGTTGAGGGAAACTCAGAAGTCAAGGAATCCAAAGCCTGCCCAATCAGAGGTCCATCAGCCATTGATGGAAGGCCACCACCAAAAGGAACGTCACTTCTTCCCAAGGCAATTCGTACCACTTTTCAATCGCTATATTTACTCAAAAGTTTTTCCTGATACACAGCCTAAATTTACCTATCTCCAGTGCCCATTCATTGTTCCTAATTCTGCCCCTCGGGAGCCAACATGATAAGGCTCATTGCACTTCCAGGTAACAGTCCTTTGCAGACTTGAAGACACTATCACATCCACCTGGACCTTGTCTTTGCTCTTTTCCAGAGTAAACATTCAAAGTTCCTTCAACCCAAATGCCAAGACAATTCACACCAGCACCACGACCTTTTCCAGCATTTCCCCTTAGACCCTGATGGAGATATCCTAAGACCATGAACCCAAGAGCCTTGGGAATAGTAATGGTTCCAAACCAGTGCCCTTGGCCATCATCTGGAAGCACTCCCATGGAGATGCAGCCTATAAGCTATTCTTGCAAGTGCTATAGGAACAAATACTGAAGACCTAGAAAAGAGAGGCAACTAGATGGCACAGTAAATAGAGTGCTGGGCCTGAATTCAAGAAGACCTGAGTTCAAATCTAGCCACACTTACAAGCTATGTGACCCTAGGCAAGTCACTCAAATGCTGTCTGCCTCAGTTTCCTCAGCTGTAAAATGCAGATCATAGTAGCGCCCATTTCCAAGTGTTAGGGTGAGGATAAAATGAGATAATAACTCAGCACCTGGTAAGTTCTTAATAAATGTTTGTTTCTCTTCTTCCTTTTTTGCCCCCAAAGTCCTTGGCACTGTCAAATTGTCCAATATCAGAAACTGACATGATTTTTATCAGTCAAAATGACAGTAAAGACAGTAAATGCATTATCATCTGCTTTGCCCTTGTGCTCTAAGGGCCATTGGATCTTTCCATCTGACTTGACGCTGAAATATTCCGTATGTATTGTCTCCCCCCTTCAAATGCGAGCTCTTTAAGATAGAAACTGTCTTACTTTCCTATCTGAGTCCCAATGCTTACCTCAGTACTTGTCACATAGTAACTGCTAGCAAATGCTTTATTCTTTCATTCAACTCTCATATGGCACAACATCTGGACTCCTTATCATGCCACACACCTTCCTTTGGATACTCTGGCTTGCCTATGGCTTCCCTACCATGTCGTGCCCACACCTGAACCCAATGCTCCTGGTGTGTTCTGATGAAGGCAAGGGATTCTGCCTTCCTGAGATTCACCTAATGCAAAGATTGGAATAGAGAACCTCAACATCCCTTCCAACTTAAAATTCAGCAAATCTGGCTGTATGGACAACACATCAAGGGACCAAGTGTATAGAGATGCTCTCTCTACATCTACAAGGAGCTGGCATTATGAAAGCAATTTTCAGTTAATCTGAGAGCAATAACCAAGACCAACTTCATTCTGACCTGTCCCAAAGGAGTCTCTCCTCCTGGAGAGCTGGAACAATGTCTTCTTGGTTTGGTGTCCCCGTTCATCGAATACATGTGAATACACAGACGAATTTGGTGGGACTCTAACAATATTAAGAGAAAGGAGGAACTTCTAGCCTAGTGGTGCAGGTAGCCCTGAATGCCTTCCCCAGAGAGCTGCTATTTGCTTTCCACAGTTCTCTACAAATATGAACTATTTAGGGGATGGAGCTGAAATCATCGTGGGGAGAAGATGGTGCTAAAACCAACAGAAAAGCCATGATTCCATCTAAGCAACATGATATTTTAGAAAAACTACTGAATCTGGGCACAGAGAAACTGGGTATGAATCTTGGCTCTGTCATTTACTATCTGTGACCTTGGGCAGATAGTTTTACTTCCTGAGTCTTTAATTTCCTCATTTATATAATGGGTTGGATAGTCCCCTGAGGTTCTCTCCAGCTCAAAATCCATGATCCCCAGATCCTGTTCAATGATTGGATAATCCCATACTCTGATTAGAGTAAGAAGGGTAAAACTCTGAGCTAGATTTAAAGCCAGAGGACCAGGATTCCAATTCTGACTTTGCTAGCTGTCTGGCCATGGACAGTTCACTTAACCTGTCTGTGTCTCATCTGGCAAAAGATAAGATGCCTTCTCAACTGCCAGCTTTAAGTGTCTAATCCTATGACACCAGTCCCTGTTGGCTTTTGTTTTCAGAACAACCATTTCTGGATTTGAACTTTGAGCTTGTATTCCCCCACCTCCTCCACTTTCCCCTCCATCAGAAGTTCCAGTCCTAAAAAATCCTTTGAGATGGCTGCACTCCCTTCTAATAGCCAATGAAAGGCACAAAACAAAACCCTATGCAATGAAACTCATTTAAATCCATGCTTAGAAAATTGGAAGGACATATTCCCTCCAGGCATCATGGGAATCACTCCTGATCAGGTAACCATATGCTCAGAGTGAATATTTTAAATTAAATTATCTCTAATGATCGTTTTAATTAAGATGCTGATCTGTTTCCCTGAAAAGCACCTTCCTCCTCACCTTTGGCCTTGAATGTGTTTCTCCTCCGAGCTGGGCTCCAGATTTTCTTTGGGAAGACCCAAGTATCTTCCATTCTATCTCACAGTTTTATTTGTCTCTATGTTGTGCTTAAACCCCTAAGCACAATAATTGGGCTTTCAACATTGTATGGTTGTCTTTCCAGGTATGGATGTCACTTTATCCACTGACTTATTTTCCCAGGCAAAGTTCTATCACTAAGGGAATATATGCAAATGGACCCAAGATTGCTTAGCAACCTGAAAGCCTTCTCTGGAGACCAGCATCAGGGCTGGAAACACGGCCTGTTTGCCTAAATGTTTGCTCTCTGAGTTGGCATGACTTAAATATTTGTCTTATTATGAGGTGGAAGGATGACATGCTATTTTGCAATTTCATAACTAGTACCAGGCCTATCAGGTCAGCAGATGCCCCAAGAAGTTTTAAGTCATCAAGGTTTACCCTGGGATTTAGCTCCCTCTGATCTGTGACCCCCCCTGGAGCATATAATGAATATGGGTAAGAAAATGAATCATAGATATGGGTCTCCCTGGCTGGAGTTTCCCCCTCCTAATGTCAGGAATTAAAATCCCACAGTGACTCATAAAAACCATAAATGGGCATTTTGGGATCTTATACAAGTTTATTTTATTGGAAAAGGGAAACAAGCCAGACAACTCCACTTGGTTTTCTCACTGCAATCCTAATTAATCTCAGCAAAGCCCTGGATCATCTAGAAGGTACCTAGAGGGTAAAGCCCCTGTGCTGATTCCTCTGTCTCTCTAGGGAGCAGATTTTCTAGCAGAGTGGTCAGCAAAGTCAGTAGTAGGAAATTACCCACGAGCCATCTTCTAAGACTGATTATTTGCAAAGCACATGCAAACTTTGCAGTTATTTCTGTACAAACAACTGAGCCCCATACTCTATCTTCCACATACTATGTTCTAGTCAAACTGGTGTAGATGCTGATCCCCCATATTTTATATTCTACATCCCACTTCCACATCTTTGTTATTTTTAATTATAATTTTCATTTCACTGATTATTTCCCAATGATATTTTTAAGATTTTTAACATTCATTTAAAAATTTTGAGTTCTGAATTTCTCCTTCCTTCCCACCCATTGAAAAGGCAAACAATATGATATCAATTATACATGCTTCCATATCTTTTTAAAGGCTCTTTCCCCAAGCCTGGAACACACACCCTCTGTACCTTTTCTTCTTGGAATCTAAAGCTTCCTGAAATTCTCATTTCATGTACCATATCCTATACAAGATCTTTCCTGATCGCCCCAGTTCTTAATGCCCAACCTCCCCTCACACACAAAATACTCTGCATTTTCTATTAATACACTTTGTGTTTATTTATCTGTGTACATGCTTTATGCCTCCATTAGAACATAAGGTCCTTGAGGGCAGGGACTATTTCCTTTTTATCTTCATAACCCTAAGACCTAGTGCATTACCTGACAAAACAGAAGACACTTAAGAAATGTTGTTGAATGAATGAGGATGAATCTGATGATGGTGCCCAAAACCATAGGGGAAAAGAAATAGTTCAGACTCTCAAATAAATCTTTCCTTTCTTCACATAGAAGTATTTTATAATGAGCCATACTTTGCCGGCATCTTTATGGATTTATGCTCCATTATATCCCAATGCATTAACGGCCATGAAGTACATCCAACTTACAACTAAGCACTTTGCATTTATAGCTGAGACTTGGCCAATGGATTTTATGCAGCATCAGAGCATGCCCTTCCCAACAGATGCCTCATCTGTCTCTCCCAGAGCAGGCCAGACAACCTTACATGATGGCGGATGGGGCTGAGAAGGTGCTCCTGGAGAGTATGGTTTTGTCTTAAAAGATGGTATTTTCATTCTAGGGGCTGCAGGATTTCTGTATTCATAAGGCCCCTGATGGTATGGAAACATAACAGGGAGAGTAGATAGGAATGAAAGGGAGGCTTCTAGCTTGTTCCCCAGCATCAATATATGGGACAATGACCCCAAATGCTCCCAAGTGTAGTTAAGGTCCTGCTTTATTTCACACATGATTCTTCAAGGTCAGTAAGCTCTCTGCTTCTAAATTAAAGAAGAGTGGGATGAAATGAGCCATTTGGATTGGCAGAATGATTGTTCAAAGCCTTCATTTGGTTCATTTAAACAATGACATAGAAAAACAGAATAAATCCTCTCCTGCTTTATTTCTAGCTCACCTAATTCTCCAGACTGTTCCACCTCACCACCAGCTTCCTTCCCCACCTAAGTTTGTCCTGAGATCTGCTCATATATTGATGAGTCCCTGCCCATAGGTTTGTGAGGAGCTCCAGCCCTGCTGCTCACTTCATTACTAGCTGACTCACTCTCTGGATTGCTTTGCCTCCTCACAAGCTGCCCTTTCTCCTCCATATATCTCTCTACTATTCAGTTCCCCTTTATATTATCACATAAGCTTCTTAAAAATAGAAACTATCTTATTTTATTATCTCTCCTTATCATCTCTCCATCCATCTATCTATCTTTCTGTCTCTTTCTCATATCTCTAATCTCTCTCTCTCTCCCTCCCTCCCTCTCTCTCTCTTTTTCTCTCTCTCTCCTCTCTCTCTCCCTTTCTCTCTCTCTCCCTCTCTCTCTCTCTCTCTCCCTTTCTCTCTCTTCTCTCTCTCTCTTCTCTCTCTCCCTCTCTCTGTCTCCTCTGTCTCTCTCCTCTCTTCTGTCTCTCTCTCTGTCTCTCTGTCTCTGTCTCTCTGTCTCTCTCTCTGTCTCTGTCTCTCTCTCTCTGTCTCTCTCTCTCCTCTCTCTCTGTCTCTCTCTCTCCCCCCCCCACAACATTACTGTTTCACCTCTTACAGTTCTTGTGTCCGAAGCCCCAAAGCTCCATGACATTCCTTCTGCTCCAAACCTTCTTTTCCTGATGTCCCTGGATATGAGTGTTCTCTCTCGCCTCAGATTCAAATGTTCTCTGCTTCTCCAGCATGGGATCATAGGATAATAAATTTGGAGCTTTAAGGAGCTTGGATTGCATCCAGTCTACCCCTTCAGTTCACTGAAGCAAAGAGACATGACATTATCTGCCCAGGGTTGCACAGACTTGAGGCAGGATTCAAGCTTGGGTCTTCCTGACTCAAGCGCTGGCACCTTTGGCCAGCCTGGATGTCGCATCCCTCTCTCTACCATGAGCTCCTTGAAGTCTTTGCTTTTCAAACACATAGTTTTCATTTTTGTGTTTATATTCCCAGTTACCAGCATGGAGCCTTACACAGAAGATGTGTTTAATAGATACTTGTTGGATCAACCTGATGGGTTTAATAAGTAGTTACTAGGGTGATAAGTGCTGGAGATACAGAGAAGAAAAACACGTATTCCTTGATCTTAGAAAAGCTTCAGTCTACCAGACTGTAAGTAAATGATATATGTGTATAACCTTGGGGAAGTCACTCAGTCTCCCTGGGTATCAGTTTCTTCATCTAGCGACATCTGGGTAGCACAGTAAATAGAGTGGAGGCCTGAAGTCAGGAAGACCTGGGTTCAAATCCACCCTCAAAGTCAACCTACTTTGCCTCAGTTTCCTCTTCTGTAAAATGGGGGGGGGTGATAACAGCAGCACCTGCCTCCCAGTGTTGTTGCCAGGATCCAATGAGATAATCATTATAAAGTGTTGGACACAGTGCCTGGCACATAGTTGACACTGTAAAAATAAATGTTGGCTGTTATTATCTATATAAGGAAGAGGTTGGATTCAGTCTGTCAAGTCCCTTTCAGCTCTAACCTACGGTTCTGAGGCACCTCACCTCTCTGGGTCTCAGTTTCCTCATCCATTTACAAAGAGAAGGTCAGATCTGATGAGCTACTAGGGCCCTTTTAGCTTGAAATCTACAATTCTATGGTCCTAAAAGAGGAAAGAAATCAGTTGAACTTTGACTCTTCTCCATCATGCCCATTACTGAAGGTGAAGGATAATTATATGGAGAGGAATTCAGCACTGGAGCCCTGCTATTTAAAATTAGGTCACACTCTCTTCTGCAAGAAGAATAAATAAATAGACATTTACATTTCCAGAGTGGAGGGGAATTTGGTTAGTAGGGCTCTAAGCTTGATTAATATTAGAGCTTCTCACTTACACAAACTAATAATAGTCCCAGTATCAATAACTCCCTCGGATGCCTTCAGTGCTAATCTTTTATTGCTTTCTCTGCCCATGTTTCAAGCCCATATGTTTACAAATCCAGTCAAGGATTTTTCCCCCTTGTGTCTAGTAAAACGTGTACTAAACAACATGTCTATTCTGTCCCACCCAATGAACCAATCATTTAATTAGTTTTAAGGCAAGCAGACCTCCTCTGACTCACTAATTATCATCATCTCACCATCTTAATGCCTATTCTTTATGGTCACAGTTGTGCATGGAGAAGACAAGGGTCTTTATTGATCCTCCAGCCCACCCTCTGTCTGTCTCACTCATTTTGCCTAAAACTATAGGAGCATCCAACCACATCCTTACTATCAAAAATTGAAAACCTGGATTTAGAGTCATGGGACTTGAGTTTGGAAACCAGTTCTGCCATTGACTAGCTGTGTGACCTAATGTAAATCTCTTCAACTGTCTGTGTATTTGGAAAATAAGAGGATTTGATTAGAGGACTTTTATGGTCTTGTCCAGCTCTAAATATTTGATTCTATGACCTTGAAAAAATCAATGGGCCATCGGTAGATAGTGAGGTCAAGGCTTTAATTATCTGGGAGCAAGAGGATGGTTTGAACACCCCAAATATAAGGACATATGGTACCATGAAGAAAGAGTTGAGAACATCATTCTCTTCAGCCGTGGTTAGGTCACATTAGAATACCATGTTTGCTTCTGAATGCCACATTTTTGCAAGGAAATTAATATGCTAGATAGACATTCGATTATTATTATAATTATTATTTCATGTGACCTTTACAACAACCTCTAAGGTTGTTACAGATATTATCAACCCATTTTACAGATTAAGGAACAGATCATAGAGTCATAGATCTAGAACTGAAAAAAGCCTTAGAGGCCATCAATACATTATTTCATAAGTGTATCATGAGTAAAACAAAAGGACTGAAGGAGAAGGCTGTTATCTTAACTGGTAAGGGCCAGGGAGGCTTCAGAGAGGAATTTTCACTTGAGCTGGGATGGTACCTCTTTAAAACCCTTATTTCATCATGCATCATAGTTATCTGTGTAAGAGAGAGTGTGGTCAGCCCAGGAGACAAGAGAAAATGTTGGGCTTGGAGGCAAAAAGACCTGGATTAGGCTCTTGCTTTGGTTATTCATCTATGTGACTCTAGGCAAATTACTGAACTTCTCTCTACTTAGAGCAACTCCTTAGGACTTACCTGCTAAGCACTAGATGGGTTGCAATTTGTGCTGGTGGAATGACTTCCCTTGCTATGAGTTTTCTTTGCTAATGGAATCACAGATTCTTTCAGCATTCACAAATAGCAAGGTATCTCTGCATGTGTTCCGTTCCCTTAGGAGATGATAAACTCCAAGACATTATGGCCTATATCTTGTCTAAAAGCATGCGACCCCACCCCCAGTCCCTGATATAGTGTTCTGAACACAGAAGGCACTTACTGTTTTTAAGTCATTTCAATTGTGTCTGATTCTTCACAATCTCATTTGGGGTTTTCTTGGCAAAGTTACTGGAATGGTTAGCCATTTCCTTCTCCAGATCATTTTACAGATGAGGAAACTGAGGCAAACAGTGTTAAATGACTTGCCCAGCTATTAAGTATCTGAGTCTGGATTTGCACTCAGGTCTTCCTGACTTCAGGTCTGGCACTTTATCTACTGCATAGAACTTTTTATGCATATATACAAATTTTCAAGTGCAGAAGGGCATGGGCCTAATTTTGAAGTGAAAGGGAAAATACTATTTGTCTGGCGTTTAGTCCATGTGAAGGTAAATAATAAGATCAAAGACCAATCCCAGTTTGTGATGAGACTTAAATTCCCAAGCAGTTTGAATTATATTAGGTGGGTAATTGGGAGACACTGATGATTCTTGAGCAGATGAGAGACACGGCTGTATCTATACATGGACAAGATTATACGGGAGTATGAAGAAAAGGAGAGATTGGAAGGTGAGAGAGAAAGTTTAGGATGCTATTGCAAGTAGACTAGGTAGGCAGCAGTGAGAGTCTAAACTAGAGCTGAGGCAATGGGAATGAAGAAAAAGGAGCAGGTGTTAGGGACATCTGAGAAAGAGTCTACACGTAGGATGTGTCCCAATACAATGTTCAATTGAAGTAAAACTTCTAATGTCTCCTCTATGCTTCATCCCCTTCCACGGGTCGAGCTCTATTCCTTTTCTCTACTGAACAAGATAAGATTTATCATGTAACGTTTAAAAAGAAAGACGAGATTCCCTTTTGGGAATGGGGGCAAAGGAAAGGCCACTGTGACCCTGGAGTCTTGTTGTAACAGGTTACTCTTTCCAGCTGTTGCTGGTTGGAATTTCTTTTAGGAAGGGGAGGACATTTGGGTTGTTTAAAATTTTATTTTATTAATATAGGGAACTCCCAGCGTGAAAAGTCCTTCTGTCAAAATAGATGAACTCTGTGTTTTGTGAAAGCATTTTACATGTGCTATCTCATGTGATCATTGGGACGTGAACCTAGGTCTTCTGGTCCCAAATCTGGGTCGTTGGCCAAAGTATCCTATCACCGCCCCCACCCCTGATGCCGTAGCCGACAAGAGAAGGGCCAGAGTTAAATGGCAATGGAGCCGCATTTGGTACAAAATTAATAGAAGCATGCCTCGGGAAAACAAAAACATGATGAATTATTTAGTAATGATCTTCACGTCCTGGAAATGATCTCCTTGAAGGAGAGCAATCATTGAGGGAATCAAAATGTGCTTTTAAGAGTCATAAATCGTATGATACGTTAAGAACAAAAAAACAAAAACACCAACATCTTAAGGGGGGGGGATTGCAGACCTGTGACTATTCAGAGGTTCATTAATATTGTCAATAATAATAGCTAACATAAGAATAATCATAACTAGCATTTATATAAAGCTTTAAGTGCACAAAGTACTTTACAAATACCCCATTTTGTCCTCACAACTCTAGAAGGTAGATGCTCTCATTAGCAAATGACTTGCCCAAAGTCATACAGCTTGGAAATATCTAAGGTTAGATTTGAACTCATGTCTTCCTAACTCCAGGGCCAGCATTCTATCCACTATACCACCTACCTGCCTCCAGGCCTTCAGGGAATGGATGGATTATAGAGATTTGGGTGATTCTAGAGCTGGAAATGGTCTTAGTTAGAATCCGAACCCATCCTTTTTCAGATAAGGGAGATGAATCCCAGAGAAGTTAGATCAATTACTTATGGTCACACAGCTCATAAGCTCATAAGCAGCAGAGTTGGAATCTGAACCCAGGTTTTGCTCACTGAATATCTAATGCTTCATGCTCTACACATGGCCTCACCATGGCTGCTAAGGCCCCTTCCCAAGTTGATTTTTGAATCTAGTTCAATAATGGCCCAATAAGAAAAGAAAAAAAAAACAAATTAAACACTTTGGGGGAACTTATAAAGGGTTACACCAATAGACTGGGTGAATATTGAGTTCTTTAGCACCAGGCAAAATGATTACCCTGAAACAAGGACTCAAAAGGAAAAAAAAAGGTTCCAGGACTTTTCTAATTATGTTATAATTGCTTTCTTTGTGGCTGGTTGTGATAGCTATCATTTCTGGTTCACCAACTTATGAAGTCTACATTTTACACAAATGATCCTGATTTTTTTCCAACTCAATGGCCCATTTCCAAGGAGACAGTGAGAAAGCAGGCAATAAGCCCCCGCCTCAGCCATTTGCTGGGAATGAAGTTAACGAGACTATCTTTAGGACAAATGGGATGCAAAACAGTGTACCCTGCAAAGGCAGCCCTGTGGGGGCCTGACCAGAGAAAGCTGATTTCAAGCAGAAACTACCCTGGCAGAACAGCGAGAGACACGACTGCTGCTGGCACCCACTACTATCTATTTTGCCTTCTCTTTATTTCCTGAAACCACTGTAATTTAGCCCTCTTCATAAAAAGCCCACAAGGACACCTTTTCAGTCTCTGCCTGTGAAAGTCACACCATCTACATCAGGAAAATGATTGCATTCAACAGATGTGAAGATGGAAACCAAAGGAGACATAATTTGTGGTATTCAAATCTCTCCGTCTTTGTCTCTCAGACCTTTTTTCTTTTTCTGTTATGTTCTCCCTTTTTGCAAGTAAGGAAATAAGGATTTCATAAGTACCTACTGCATGCTGGCAACTATCTCATTTGATTCTCACAACAACTGTGTGAGGTGGGTGCTATACTGATCTCCATTTTATAATTAAGGACACTGAGGCAGACAGAGTTTTAGTGACTTGTCCAGGGTCTCACAGCTGGGAAGTGTCTGAGGCAGAATTTGAACTCAGGTCTTCCTGAAGGCAAGTCCAATGTTCTATCCACTGCACCACCTAGAATGAGTTCATGTCACCTATCTAGGCATTTGGTAAATGTTGGCCATAGATCTACTACATGCAAAATTGGGTGAGATACCAAGATGAAAAACACCCAGTACCTGCCCTCAAAGAGCTTATAGTTCAGTAGAGAACTCATAAGATGGAGTACAAACCCCATTCATGTTAAAAATGAGGAAACCTAGTCTGAGAAGTTAAATGATCTGCCCACACTCACATGACTAGTAAATGTCCTACCTAGGCTGGATATGAACTCAGGTGGTACAGAGGAAAGAGCACCATGCATGGTATCAGGAAGACTCAGCTTCCTGAGTTCAAATCCAACCTCAGACACTTCCTAGCTGTGTGACCCTGAGTAAGTCACTTCACCTGTCTGCCTCAGTTTCCTCATCTGTAAAATGAGCTGGAGAAGGAAATGGCCAACCACCCCAGGGTCTTTGCCAAGAAAACCCCAGATGAGGTCATGGAGAGTCAGACGTGACTGAAAATGAACAACATGCTGACTCCAAGCCTAGAGCTCTGTGTGCTGTATGTACCACCCAACTCCTTGAGTAACACAAGACTGTATGTGATGCGTGCCAAATGAACAGTATGAATAAAATCCCCTGAATTACGGGAGTCGGGGGAGCGCAGTAGGACAGTGCTTTGCACATAGTAGGTAGGCATTCCATAAATGTTTTTTGGGGTGAATTGAGGCTTTTCCTTTAGAGTCCTTCCAGTTTTACAGATTGCACCTGAGCATTTCCTGCAGAGTGGCTGCCTGATGAGCTGTGGCCGCCTGATGGGCTCTGACAAGAGCCGTGTAATGACAGGGACTCCGGGGAGCAGCCTGTGACCTTTGCCAGGTGCCCCTGATCAAACGGCCTTGTTTACTGAAGTCGCCACATTGTTCTTGGTGAGGAAGCATGCACGAAGTGCCCCACAAGAGATTATTATCATTCTGATCAATGTCCATTTTACTCCATGTCACTGCCTCCCTTGAGGAAACTTGCACCCTTCAGCAAGGTGACCCAACATAAGTCAAGCCTTCATCATCTGCTCATTTGAGACCACAACTCACTGACATGTGCATGCTGAGCTCAGTAAGAAAATCATTCAACCTATTCTTTTTATGAATTGTGCAGGACAAATGATGTCTCATGGAGAGAAACTCCCCTTTTTGTCCCCATGCTTTCACGCTGGCTCTCCTCCATGGCTGGAAATCCCTCCACTTCCAAGAACCTTTGGACTCCTTCAAGACTGAATGTGAGTATTACCTTCTACATAAGGCCTTCCTGAGCTGCCAGCTCCTTAGGCCCTCTCTGTCCCCAAAAGACCTTGTACCTATTAACTACAGAGGGAGAGGGAGAGGGAGAGAGAGACAGACAGACAGACAGACAGACAGACAGAGACCGAGACAGAGAGACAGAGACAGGGAAAGAGACTGAGAGACAGAGACAGAGAGAGAGAGACAGAAACAGAGACAGAGAGAGAGGGATTAAGAGAGAGAGGGAGAGGGGGGAGAGGGAGAGAGGAAGACAGAGACAGAAGGAGACAGGGAGAGAGAGAGAGAGAGAGAGGGAGAGAGAGATAGATTAGTAGATAGATAGATAGATAGATAGATAGATAGATAGATAGATAGATAGATAGATAGCCAGAAAGATAGACAAATCACATAGAAAGATAGACAGGTTGACAGAGGATAGGTATCTAATACATATAAGGTGATCTATCTCTGTCTCTCTATCAACCTATCTGTTTATCTCTCTATCTATCTATCTGCCTATCTATCTATTTATCTACATACATTTATATATCTATCAATTATCTATCTTTCTATTTACCAATTATCTATTTATTTATCAATTATCTGTCTGTATATCCATCCATCTTCTATCTACTATTTATCAATTATCTGTCAATTATTTCTGTTTGTTTACCTATCCCTCCATCTACTATTTATCAATTATTTCTATCTATCTGTCTCTATAATCTTAATTTATATTTGTAAAGATCTTTTAGTTTTGCATAGGATTTTGTACATAACAACCCTCAAAATATAAGTAGTACAAAGATTTTATTGCTGTTTTGCTGGGCCTGAGTTCAAATCTAGCCTCAGACACTTAATAGCTGTGTGATCCTGGGTAATTCATTTAACCCTGTTTGCCTAAATTCCTCATCTGTAAAATGATCTGGAGAAGGAAATGGCAAACAGCTCCAGTATCTTTACCAAGACAAACCCAAATGAGTCAGACACAACTAAAAATTAAGAAACAACAGCAAAACAACATTTGGTTTTCGTAAGTGAAGTGTCTTGCCCTCAGCCACCAGAAGAGCATGTAGCTGAAGCAGGATTCAAACCCAGGGGAGTTGTCTCCATCCAGGTGACATGGTTCCTGGCCAGAATGGACAGTCTTGAATGCTGAGAGGGTAGGGTCTCTAGGAAGTGGGAAACCATTAGAGATTTGCAGAGTTCTATGCTGACCTTGAAGGGGTCAGTGCCAAAGGTCACAGATGTAAACCTGGAAGGCATCATAGAGGACATCAAGTCCAACTCCATTTTATAGGTGATAATACTTAGGTATGGAGAAGGTAAATGACTTGTTCCAAGTCATAGAGGAAATAATCAATAGAGGCAAGATTTGAACCCAGATGCTCTGCCACGAAATGCTGCTCTCCTTCCACTCTATGATGGCAGCCTTATAATGGGCCTTTCTGAAGAGTAGCAAATTTGGTCACTCCACTGACATCAGAGGCTGGTGTCCATGGCCAGACCAGATCCCTCTCTTTACACACTGCTGCCTTCTATGGGTTTCTGAAGGCCGTAAGACTTGGCAGCTTGTCATTTTAATTTCTAGTGTTTTGAATTCATCGCAGAATAATTGTCTTATAGATTTTTGGTGCAGGCATATTTACTGTTTTCCCTTTCACTTTGGAAATGATGTAGTATAACAAAAGTAACTTTAATTATGCTGGTGCCGCTGAGAGCTGAAAATTGCTGGTATTTTAGAAATCAGATTAAGTGTTCCAGACTGAATGTGGATATAAGCATGACAGATTTATAGGGAAAGCACTGACCCATAGGTAGCAACACTGCGAAGTCAGCTAAGTTTGTCTTGGAAATCCCAGGGTCATGGATCTGGAGACTGAGAGGATTTCACAGAGGCCATCTACTCTGAACTTGTCATTTAACAGAGAAGGGAACTGGGGACTATGGAGGTTAAACCATGCAAGTAGGAAGACCCATAGTTAGGGTTTGAGTTCAGGTCATAGGACCATAGAATCTGAGAGCTGAAAGGGACCATAAATGGTCATCTGATCCAATCCAAATGTGATAGGAATCGCCATTATAACATACCCGACAACTGGTCCTCCAGTCCCTGCTCAAAGTCCTCCCAGGAAGGGGAAGCCACAACCTGTCTAGGCAGCTCATCCCAGTTTTAGACAAGTTCTAATTGTTAGGGAAATGCTTCCCTTTACATCAAGGTCAAATCTGCCTCTTTGGAATATCACCATAGTTTTTTATCTGGAAGAGACTTGAGATTCAATCAAGTCTAAGCTCATTTTATAGATTTTACAGATGATGAAACTGAGGCCGGAGAAGCTCATCACTTTGCCCATGGCCAACAGTCAATAATTATTTCTTCAGTATCTACTAGGTGCCAGGCTCTATGCTAAGTACGCCTCAAGGATACAACTATGAAGACAAGGTGTCTGCTCTCAAGGAGTTTAGTTATACAAGTAGTAACTATAGGAGGCAGGATATGAACCTGGGTCTTTGGATGCAAACTTCAAAGCTCAATCCTCTACAAAATGCCGTAGCTCCCATTTATTGCTTACGGTCCTGCTCTCTGGGGCCAAACAGAGTCAGTTAAATTTCTTCTCCACATGACCACCCATCAGATACTTGAAGACAGTTTTTCTGTTCCCCTAAATCTTCTCTTCTCCCAAATTAAATTCATCCAGTTCTTTGGACTAATATGCATAAAACTTAAGATCAAGTCTCTTCACCCTCCCAGCTGGCTTCCTCTGGACACTCTCCTCCTTCGAAAAGACCTTCTTAAGCCATGGAAGCCAAGACTGAACCCAGTATTGCAGATGAGGTCTGCCAAGGGCTGAATATGGTGAGACCATCATCTTTCTATTCCTGTAGGTTGTTGCTGCTTTTGTTGAGTTGTTTTCAGTTACATCTGACTCTTCATGACTTCATTTGGGGTTTTCTAGGCAAAGATAATGGAGTGGTTCTCCATGTCATTCTCCAGCTCATTTTACAGATGAGAAAACTAAGGCAAACAAGGTTAAGTGACTTGGCCAGGTTCACACAGCTAGTAAGTATATGAGGCCATATTTGAACTCAGGTCTTCCTGACTCTAGACCTGGAGCTCTATCCACTGTAATTAGGGTCTTATTAATAGAGCCTCAGATGGCCTTAATTTTGGGGCTGCCAACCCACTCATATTAAGCCAGAAAATCCCTAAAGCCCTCAAATCTTTCTCAAACTGCTATTTTACCAGGCTTTATTCTCTATTTATGAATCTGATTATTTTTTGTGCTCAAGTGTTAGAGTTTACATTGATCCCTATTGAATTCAAACTTATTAGCTTCAAATCAATGTTCTGGTGCCAGCTGGGATCTTTTTGGATCCCTCTCAGCTTTTATGTGTTAAACATAAAACATTAAACACACCATCCATGCCTTTATCCACATCATTGATAAAAAATGTTCAACAACACAAGGCCAAGTGAAGATCCCTTTGGCCCTTCTCTGGAGACCTCTGATCTTATTGACATTGAACCACTAACAAGTAGTATTTAACTCCATCCAAACAATTCAGAATCCTTCTAATCGTATTATTGCTCAGTCTACATCTCTCCACCTTCTCCATAAAAACCATATAGGATGATTTATCAAACGCTTTGCTAAAAATGAGGAAAAGTATATCCACAATATTCCCTTCATTTTCTAGTTTACTGACCCTTTCAGATTAGAAAGGGAGAGTGAGTATGGAGTAGAGGGGCAGGGCTCTTTGCTTTCTGACTTCCTGCCTCTATTCCCTGTCCCCCTTCCTGCCCCTTTATTTCACTGAGGGCTGCTGTCAGGTACTCAATGTCTCTCTGCTTCCTTTGACATCTCCCTTCTCCTAGTCACCCACTTGCCCCCCAGTCATTAAAAGCATCTCTTGGCTAAGGGTAAGATGGGTTATTTCTTCCTCAACAGAATTTAAGTCTGCCTCTTCCCTTACTCAAGGGAGTGTGCAACCTAAGATTCTCACTGTGGGATGAAAAGATTCGTATCTGTGTATGAATGTGTGTTTGGAGGTTATTGGGAGAGAAAAAAATAAAGCTTCCCATGAGTCTTCATCCCACAAGGTCACAGCACTGGTGAGTATCTGCAGCCAACCCCACACCAGTTGTGAAATGTCCTAAGCCAGAAAGTGTGTGGGATCAAAACATGGCACCAACATTGTCTCAGGCTGTGCTGATGACAATGTAAGTCAGTAGTTGTTCCTGATAGGCAGGTTTCCCCTCCCCCAACACAAAATGATGAAGTCAGGAGACCTGCATTCCAGTTCTCACATTGTTGCTGTTCAGCCTCTTCAGTCATGTTGGACTCTCTGTGACCCCCTTTGGGGTTTTCCTGGCAGAGATACTGGAGGGGATGGCCATTTCCTTCTCCAGCTCCTCTTACAGCTGAGGAAACTGAGGCAAAGAGGTTAAGTGGCATGTCCAGGGTCACACAGCTAGTAAGTGTCTGAGTCCACATTTGAATTCGGGTCTTCCTGACTTCAGGCTGAATGCTTTATCTACTGTGCCACCTAGCTGTTCTAGTTCTCCCATACTATAGCACAAGTCACTGCTCTTTGGCATCCAGCCACCTCTTTCATGAAATGAGGAAGAAGGATTACATGACATCTGAGAACCTCAGAGGAGGAGAAAGAGAAGGAAGAGGGAAGGGGGAATGAAGAGGAAGAGGAAGGGGAGGAGGAGGAAGAGGAAAAGAAAAAAGAGAAGAAGAGAAGGAGGAAGATGAAAGAAGAGAGGAAAAAAGGAGGCGAAGAGGAAGGGAAAGAAGGAAGGAAAGAAGGAAGGAAAGAAAGAGGGACGGAAAAAGAAAGAGAGAAAGAAAAAGAAAGGAAGTCACTAATAAGTAACATTTATACTTATTAGTATAAATAACTATTTTATTAGTAAATAAGTAATAAGCAACTAATAAGTTACTATTAATAACTAATAAGTAACATTTATACAGCACTTTAAGGTTTGTTATATTAGAAACAGGTTAGCATGATGGACGTGGAGTCCAGATGACTTGGATTCAAACCTTGTCTCTGATTCTTATTATCTATGTTACCTCACTTGACCTCTCTGAAGCTCAGTTTTCCTCTCGGTAAAATGGAAATAAACAGAGATCCTACATTACTGTATTGATGTGAGGATCCAACAATTTCATGCAAGTAAACCCCACATTTCTGTGTAAATGTGAGCTGTGATAAAGGGCAGTCCTTTACCATTTTCCAAGCTTTGTCACTCTTGTTTATCCATTCAGTTCTTACCACTGTCTAGGGAGGTAGCCAGGGAAGGGCACATGATCCTCACTTTGTCAATGAGGAAACTGATGTCTAGGAGCAGAAGGGACTTGGCCACAGTCACATAGCTAGCAATGAACCAAACTGGAAACAGGACACTCTAACTCCCCAGCCCAAGTCCCTGAAGTATTAAAGTGCTTTCATATGCATAACATGGATACAGGGACGTACTTAAAGCCATTCGCCTCTCCATGGACCTTGTAGTTCTCTGCGCTGATCCTGGAGATGACTCTGGTCACAGCGATGAGAATGCCAACGTTGACCTGTCCAACAAGAAGCAACAAGGGAAAGTCAGGACTCAAAGTATGCTGGGAATGAGCTCTTTTGCTCTACTCATTGGCTACAAGGGAGTGCTTCTGTTTGGGACAGGAGAGGCAATGAGTTACTTGTGTCATGATAATGATGCAAGTATAAAGGGAAGATGTGTACAATTGTATTTGTATCTCTCCTTTTCATTTCATCTCTGTTTTTTGGTATATTCTTCCTCCTTCTTAGAAGAAAGCGAAAGAAGAAAATGAGCATAAAATGTTAACACTAATAAAAATATAGAAAAGATAGCAGAAGATCCATACAACTGGGAAATTGTGTTACTACTGTGTTTGATTTCATGGATGAACACCCTCTCATACACATACATACACACAGATACATATGGTCTCATGCATATATATTCACACAGGCACACACTAGTACACATACATTCACACATACACATATAGAATCTTATTTACATATACACATTCATACACATACATATATATACACATTCGTATACATACATATTCACATATACATACTCATAGTCATACATTTATAACATGCTCGCATACACACACATTCTCATTCACATAGATAGAGATATTTTTACATAGTTGTTTACCTGTTGTCTACCCCCTTGAACTGCAGGCTCCTTGAGGGCAGCATGGCATTTAAAAAATTGAGAGGCATAATTTTAGGGTAATTTAATTATTTTACTAATAATGCCAACATTTTGATACAAGGATGGCCATTTGGCAGTCTCTCTCTTAGACCAAAGACAAACAGGGCAGTGGTCTCACAGTTTATATGCCCGTTGGAAGAGTATTCCTGAGGTCAAGTGTCTTGTCCATGGACAAACAGTCAATAAGCTTCTGAGACAGAGAGGAGAGAAAGAGAGAGAGAGAGAGAGAGAGAGAGAGAGAGAGAGAGAGAGAGAGAGAGAGAGAGAGAGAGAG
>NW_027185573.1:7308563-7327827 GCF_028583685.1 Petaurus breviceps papuanus | reverse complement strand
GAGAGAGAGAGAGAGAGAGAGAGAGAGAGAGAGAGAGAGAGAGAGAGGAAGGGAGGGAGGGAAGGAGGGAAGGAGGGAAGGAGGGGGGATAGAAGAGAGAGGGAGGGAGAGGGTGAGAGAGAGAGACAGTGAGAGAGAGACAGAGGCAGAGAGAAACAGAGAGAGACAGAGAGAGAGAGGAAATTTTCCCAAGAACAGTTCATGGGAGTGTACACACACATACATACAGGTCTTATATTCAATACATCACAAACCTGAGTCATAGAAACCCTTAAAAAAAATCTTACACTCAAGGAAATTGAATATTAACTAGGGGAAGAAGGAGGAGAGGGGAGTGATAGAAGTTGGAATTCAAAACTTAAAAAATGAATGTTAAAATTTTTTTTACATGTAATTGGGAGGAAATAAAATATTATTAAAAAAATAAAGTGCAAAAGGACCCTAATACAATAGATTTGAGAGCTACTTCTCCCCCAACCCTATCTGTCCTTGTTCCTTCTACATCTTTAATACCTTTTCAGGGCTAGACTCCTAGAAAGAATATTCTCAACTTTCTGCCTCTGTTCCTCTACTACTCATTCATTTCTCAACTCAGAGAATGATGGAAATGGAGATTCTCCAGGCTGGGAGGGAGGTAACTGAGAGACTGTCTCATACCAACTATAGCTCAACAAATTATCAAGCAACTTTTGCATGAAGATTTCTCATAAGGAGGGATCCACTGCCTCCTAAGTTAGTCTAGGTCACTGTGGGACATCTCTGCCTGTTAGAATGTGAAATCTGACTCCTTCCAATGAGTCCCCATTTGGGTCCAAGCAGAAATTGAATTGGGTAGAGTGCTAGTCTTAGAATCAGGAAGACCTGAGTTTGGAATTTATCTCAGATACGTGCTAGCTGTGTGACCCTGGGCAAGTCACTTAACCTCAATGGATCTCAGTTTCCCCACCTGTAAAATGAGGATATTGAACATAATTATGATTCTACGATCCTCCAGTCCACATGACAGCCTTTCATACAGTTATCATATCTGCCTCTGAACCCTGCAGGCACCTGTTCTCTGGTTTAAAAATTCCCAGTTTTTTCAGTGGACCTTCACAGGCCAGGATCTTCATCAAATCCTTTCACCCTCTTGGTCACATTCTTCCTGACACTCACCAGCTTTTCAACATTTTTATGTAAAATCTGGCACTTAGGCCCAACCCTAAAGCAATTGCAAAGTAGGTACTGACCAGGGCAGGGTATTCTTCACTCTTGGACACTAGAGGCAAGTCACAGCCTTTCTCAGCCTCAGTTTTCTTAATGCCAAAATGGAAATATTAGGCATCATATGCCTCAGAGAGTTGCATGGTATTCAATGTCCCACTACAACCTTCCCTATTTCTTTTTTTTCTTGTTTTGTTTTTTTTGTTTTTCTGCTTTTTGGAGGGGGGAAGGCAGGACAATTGGGGTTAAGTGACTTGCCCAAGGTCACATGGCTAGTTTTGTGTTAAGTGTCTGAGGCTGGATTTGAACTCAGCTCCTCCTGACTCCAGGGCCAGTGCTCTATTCACTGTGCCACCTAGCCTCCCCTGAATTTTCCCTATTTCTGCTGAGGGCACAGACATCCTCCCATTCTGGGTGCTCAAATACATGACCTAAGAGACATCCTTGAGTTTTTCTTCTATTTTTCATCCTTCATGACTCAACCAGTTGGCAAGTTCTGTCTAGTCTATGTCTAATAAATCTCTTATATCTAGAACATCCTCCCCTTTCAGATAAACCCTACCCCTAACTCAGACCCACATCATGTCTTAATTAGGGTATTTGAACAACCTCCTACCTGGTCTCCCTGACTCCAGTCTCTCCCCTTTCCAACTTATTTTTTTTCACACAGCTGTTAAAATTATCTCCCTAAAATAGTACTGATCATGCGACTTCCCTGCTCAATAACCATCAGTGGCTCACCATCATAGCTGGAATGTGCCTCAGTCTGGAATTTAAGGGTCTCCCTAATCTATTTCTTATCTTATTTCCACTACTGCCCTTCATGAATCCTATGTTCAAGATAAGTTGCACATTACTGTCTGCCCAAATTCAGCATGTTATCTACTATATGTACATCCCAGACATTTGGTATGCTCTCTTCCTCCTCCTCTACCTCCTCCTTCTTCCCCTCCTTGAATCCTCCTCTTTCTTCAAGACTCAGCTTACATGCTGCCTCCTCAGTGATGCTTTCCCTGATCCATGTCCCATAACAATGTTCTATCCCTATTTAAAGGACATCATAGCATTTATATCTTCATGAGTTGTCTATTCCCCAAGTAAAATTTGTGTGTGTGAAAAAGAGACAGACAGACAGACAGACAGAGACAAAGAGAGATAGACAGGGAGAGACAGAGAGGTGTCTTGAGAACCCCAGAGCATAGTGGATATAAATGCTGAATAGATTGCCACCTCTACTCACATTCACCATCACCTTGTTCTCTATTAGAGCGAAGGAAGCTGAAAAGAATGCGACTTGTCAAGGTCACAGAAAATAAGTTGAGGAGTCATGAATTTGAACCCAAATATTCTGACTCCAAGTCCTAGTTTTTCTATTACATCACAAATGCTTTACAGGTGTCCCTCTATAGGGGTGGGGCAGCTAGGTTTTGCAGTGGGTAGAGTGATGGACCAAAGTCAGGGATACTCATCTTCCTGAGTTCAAACCTAGCATCAGACACTTACTAGTTGTGTGACCCTGGGCAAGTCACTTAACCCTGTTTGCCTCAGTTTCCTCATATGTAAAATGAGCTAGAGAAGAAAATGGCAAAGTGCTCTAATATCTCTGCCAAGAAAACCCCAAATGGGGGAATGAAAAGTCAGATATGACTAAAACCCCTGAACAATAACAACAAAATAGGGATGAGCATTGTCTCAGGGTAAAGAAATTTAGAGGGGGTAATAAGTAGGCTCAAATGTGAGCTTAGCACCTAGAATAATTAGTTGAAATAGGAAGTGATCAGACATGTGACTTCC
This sequence comes from Petaurus breviceps papuanus, assembly GCF_028583685.1. Taxonomy (NCBI): domain Eukaryota; kingdom Metazoa; phylum Chordata; class Mammalia; order Diprotodontia; family Petauridae; genus Petaurus; species Petaurus breviceps. The sequence continues at coordinate 7,324,830 of NW_027185573.1, read as the reverse complement.
TTCTTCTCTCCTGTCCTCCCCATCAATACATCTGCACATTGCTATTTCCCCAGCAGTGGCTTTATGGTTTCCCAGGGTGTACTGGGTCCCTAATCCTTCAAATGAATCACAGGCTTATTCTTATTCATTTGTCCTGTTCACTAACAATAACAACAGGTCATGGTTCTGGGGTTGGAGACAAAGTTTGACTAAGACATCCTCCATGGCATCCCCAGTTTTATGACCTACAGAGTGAGTGTAGGTTTGAATAAGAAGATTCCAGGCATTTAAATCCATGCCCCCTGTGGCTCATCCTTCTCAGGCACCTTGGTGTCTTTACTAACCTTCCATTGATTCAGGAAGCAGAAATTCAGAGAAAATTGTTTAGCCGATCTCTGTTCTGCAGAAGGCAACTGAGGACTTTTGATGTTGGTCCCAACAGAAATCTCTATAAAATGAAAAGAATTCAGGAAATGATCGACATTCAGGGGAGGAACAAGGGCCCCTCTCCACCCTCTCTGGAGCCACTGGTGGCGAAGGGAAGGAGGAAGCTTCCCCATTCAAAGTAGAGGAATCAAAAGCAAGGTTGCTTGTCAGACTACTTGGATTAAATGGAACAGAAAAAAAATGGAAGAAGGGAAAACTTCTTTCTTTTTCTTTCTTGGAAGAAGTTATACACTTAGAGCAAATTCTACAGTGCAAGGTGATTTTTTGTCCTCAATTCTAAGAGTTAGGATGGGACAGAGTAGAAGGCAGCAGGCTAGGGTGTGCTGGTAAATATTTAATAACCAGGTCTCCCCCTGGAAAAAAATGTATACAGGGCACACTTTTAAGTTTATTCATCATTCACATTTCCCCCATCACTTTCTTAAGTCAAGGTAATCAGCAAAATATTAAGTCAAGCCCTTATTTGTAGCATTTGCCCATTTCTGGTCTCTGAGTATAAATGCTTACATTGAAAATTTAACAATCAGCTCTCAAGAGTCAGTATGAACTGACTGCTTTATACTCCTGACAGCAGGTAAATTAAAAGGGATAAGGGACAGTCAGGTGGTGCAGTGGAGAGAGTGCCAGACCTGGGGTCGGGAAGACATGAGTTCAAATCTGGCATCAGACGGTTACTAGCTGTGTGACCCTGTGAAAGTCACTTAACTGCTTTTTGCCTCAGTTTTCCCAGCCATAAATGGGGATAATAATGACTTCTACTGACCAGAGCTTTTGTGAAGATCAAATGAGATAATAATTGTACAGTGCCTGGAATATAGTAAGCACTATATAAATATTAGTTGTTGTTATTATTGGTGTTATTATTACTATTATTACTTTTATTGGATGGTTAGAATCTCTTCCATGTGGCTTACAACACAGTTTTCCTAAAGCATTGGTCTAACCATGTCACTGTCCTGCTCAGTAAATGCCCATGGTTCCCTATTACCTTCAGAAACAAATATAAGCTCCTTAGTCTGGCATTCAAAGCTCCATAACTTACTACTTTCCTACCTTTCTGGTCTTCTTACACATTACTCCTATCCCCCCAAAAAGTGAAAATGACATAAAAACTGCAAAGTGCTTAGCACAGTGCCTGCCATATATGGTGCCTAATAAATGCTTATTCCCTTCTTCCTCCCCCTCTGTACACGCCACAGTTCAGACACACTGGCCTTATTGCTGTTAATCACACACAATATTCCACCTTCCATCGGCTATCTCTGGGCCATCGTTTTGATTGTTCCTCATGCCTGAAATGTTCTCCCTCCTTGCCACAGGTTTTCTTGGTTTTCTTCAAGAATCATTTCAAGAACCTCTTTCTACATGAATTCCTTTCTGGTCCCTGTGGAAGCTAATGCCATCCCCTCTAGAGTTACCTTTATATATGTATTTTATTTACTTCATATACATCTTATTTATAGTTCTATATGTGTTTTATATATTTCTATATATGTTCACGTTGTCTCCCCTGCTAAAGTATAAGCTCCTTGAGGAGGGGGACCATATTATATTTGCCTTTCTACCTCCAATGCCTAACAGTGCCTGTTACCTAATAGCCACATAATAAATGGTTTAGTATTTCATATCTTATTCACTTAAGACTTTTAATTGCCCAATTTAGTTAGCCAGAACCAACTGGATTTTTTTTTTGTATGCCTGGGGTGAGGATGGTACATCTTCCTCCCAAATGATAGGCATCCTGGTGGGGAAGAAATCTGCCCATGGCAAACATGGGTTTTCTATAAAGTTAAAGGGGTCTGAGTGGGCAGAAGCTGAAGTACAACCATAGGTGTATTATTAGCACCTTCCAAATTTACAGCTCTAGGACCACACTCCAATGGCCCCATCCCAGTTATGCTTCTGGAATTAGCATATCCAAACTCCAGAATTTTATATTAATAAGTTATAATTAGGGGTTATAATCCCCACTTCATAAAATACTATGTGGCCTTGAGCTGAATATTTTATTTTTTCTGCTACTTGGTCTCTTCCATTTTAAAAAAAGAGAAGAAAAAAAAAAGAAAGGATGATTGGAAAAGACTTGGGAGAGAGGTTCACACTATGGTATTACTCATAATAAATTACTATAAACTGTTTTGCAAACATAAAAAAAGCTTACAAGTGATTAATAAGGAACCATGAACCCTTAATTGCCTTTCAGCCCCTCTATTTAAAAACTGGAATGAAATATTTCAATAGGGTTGAACTGTTTGCATTACATGCTGTTAGAATTCATTCTTGAAACTATTTCTCAAAATATTCTGCAGGTTCCTTGAGCTCAGTCTCTTCTCATTTCATTTTGCATGCTAACCTCTCCCCCCCATCCCCACCCCAGCCTTGTTCAACTGAGAAAATTTTCTATGGCATTAGGGAATGAGGTATAGCTAAATGCAGCCACCCATTCCACATATTTGTGTAATTATACTGAGAGATAATGGCAGCCATGAAACCAATCTGGGAGTTTGGGGGGGGTGGGAAATTAGGGAAGGAAAAGTAGAAGACCCTATGCCTGACCCTTTTTGCTCTATATTTATTGCCTGGGTTAGATCCTGGGTTATTTAAAATGTTTGTTAAGATATCAAGTCTGGAGATTCCCCATATTAAACTCCTAATGACTTATGATTCCAGAGTGGTGACATGTGTAACCTAGAATGTAATGAGAGTTTCATTAATTTGGGATTCTCACTGAAACTGTTGACAAGGTCCTTCTGCCTGATGTCAGAAAACATCACTGATGAAACAAGTTAGGGGTTGCCATTCCATTTTAGGGGATAATGGAACCATGCATGCCATCTTCCCTTTTAAGGCATAACATATATATTTTTTTAAGCAATCAGGGTTATGTAACTTGATCAAGGTTACACGGCCAGTTATTTTGTGTGGGTGTTAAGTATCTGAGGCCGGAACCGATCCCAGGTCTCACGACGCTGGGGCTGGCGCTGTTACTCACTGCGCCACCTGGCCGCCCCTATGGCATAATATTAATAAAGTGAAATATTTGTGATAATCTGGTCATTTCAGCTGGCTATAGCCTTACCCTTTTTTGTGAGATAGTTTTTCTCATCAAAAATTATATTTAAACTTTCTTGCAAGGAAGTTGTTTCCCAAATGCCCTCAGTCTCCAAGGTCCTTCTATCCCTCAGTTTTCTGTTTGTTCATCTGTTTTTACCCAAGGAAAACAGGCCTTGCTGATAAAGCAGAGCTGTTATCTCACCAGCTGTAGCTTGGTAAAGAGCAAGAAGCTACATGTGCTCTAAGGGACCCAACTATAAGGGGGTTTTGTACTAATTTGATGATGGGTCAGACAAATACAAGAAGAATAAGGTTAGAGAGCCCCAAAGAAAAGTAACTATTTCCAGGATGAGGAAGGTAATCCATCATTATTATTAGTAGTAATTGCTACTATTGTTATTGTCACTACTACTATGCTGCTGCTGCTGCTACTACTACTACTATGGCTATTACTACTACTGCTACTACTACTACCAGCACTACAACTACTACTACCACCACCACTACCACTACTACTACTACTATCAGCACTACAACTATTACTACTACCACCACCACCACCACTACTACTACAACTACTACCAGCACTACAACTACTACTACTACTACTACTACTGCTACTACATAGAATTCTTGTTCAAGCATATGTTAAACAGTATGACCTCTGAGGCTCCTTTCAAAAAAAGTTCTAATTAGGTTCTTGCATCAGGGCCTGAATTTAGACAGCATTCACTGCACTTGCTGTCTAGCAGCATAGAAACAACTGAAATTACTTAACATCAAGTTAGCAAGAAAAATTGAAGTAAGAACCTAAGTAATAGCCTGGAATGAGAATATCTTCCTTTCCCTAACTACTCTCTTCCTCCTCCTGTCCCAACTTGATTCACAGAACTTTATGCTATTTGCCCTGAGCAAAAATGATTTTTCGATAATTATTTGGTAGCCATCAGCATCTGCGAAATTTGACTTGGGGTAAACCATGACTTCATTATTCCTGCTTTTTTTCTTGCAAATTCCTTGTGGTAAGGTTTCCTCCATTCTGTTCATTGCAAATGAAAGCTGACTGGAATTGCTTGTATGTATACTATCATTTTTTTTTTTAATTGTGACTAAACTCCAACAAGGACCAGACCTAGAACAGAATATTCATAGTTCACAGCTCTGTTGTGAACTCACAAGATAAGACCCATTTGTTGAACAAATAGATGCTTGGGACTATTAATCCTGATTGGGAATGGTTGGGGTAGGGGTGGGGAAGACAGGCAGATGCTGTTCAGACTAAAAATAAGGAGGAAAGATGATTTTAAAATAATACCTATGGGAAAGTGGGGCAACAAGGTAAAGGAAAACATCGTTTTACCCTTTTAAATAGGAAAAGATCATCCAATTTACAGTCTGGGGTCACAGATGCAATTCCCAATTCTACTACTTAATGGCTGACATTTATATAGGACGCTCAGGTCTGCAAAGCCCTTGGTACACATTATCTCATTGCACTCACACAAAAAGCCTCTTTAGGAAAGCGTTATTGTTTTCCCAATTTTACAAGGGAGACACTTCAGGCTCAGAGAGGTAAATTAGCTTGCCTGTGGTCAGACTAAGTATCTGGGACAGCAATGGAACCCGTTTTTCCCTCAATCTAAGTCCAGTGTGTCATCTAGTACACCAAAGTTGTACACTCGCTGAGTGCATCACTCACTCCATTAAAATGTAATTGGGAAATGCTTAACAAAATAAATTAAAATAAAATAAAACATAGGTAATGTTACCTTGTGATTTTCTAAGTCAAGATACTGCCTGCAAGGATCATCATTATTTGAGTTTGATATCACTGTACTATATTCTGTTCCTTCTCAGTATAACCTGCATGATCTTGGAAAATTCACATGACTTAACTTAAGCTTATCTTCAGTTTCTTGATGGGAAAAAAAGGGCAATTTTAATCAACCAATTAAAAGGCATTTATTAAGGGCCTACTAAGTTTTTCATCTTCCATTTTCTCCCCAACCTCACCCAATGGAGAATAACTGCTTCTATTGAGGAAGAGACCTTTGCATCTCCCCTCCATCAAAGAAATCACAAGAGAAATGCACACAAAGGCAAAAAAATTGGGAAAATTGTATTTTGGGCTGGGCCCACTTTTCTTTTCCAATGTATAAGTTCCCCAACATAAACTAGTAGCAACAGGATATCGGTCATGATTTTCACTGTAAATGGGTTCAATATCAGATGAGTCTATCAGACCTGAGGACAAATCTTAGCATGTGCATCCCTTTCTTCCAGTCCTTGCCTAAAAGCTGAATAACTGACACCTGTTTGATTATCCTTTGGCACTTTTAATTCTTGGCCTCAAAGGGCAGGACAAGGACTAATGGGTGAAGTTACAGAGCACCAAATTTTAAAATGATGTAATTTTCTGACTTTTGGTTACAGATCACTTCAATTCAATGATCATTTAGTTAGCATCTACTCTACTCCAGAACTGTACTAAGAACTGGGGATACAAAGATGAAATTAAAATAGACCCTGTCCTCAGGGAGCTTACACTCTATGGAAGAAAACAACTTGAACATGAAGAAACAGAATTTATATAAGTGCAATGAAAACACAGGGTAATTTCAGAGAGGGGGAAGATACAAAAACCAGGGGTGGGGAGGGAAGAGGTGAGAAAGGGCCTCCTGTAGGAGAAGGTAGTTGAACTGAGCATTGTTGGGAGTTAAGGATTCCAAGGAGAATGGCAAAACACTCCAGTATCTATGCCAAGAAAACCCCAAATGGGGTCACATAGAGTCAGACACAAGTAAACAACAACAAAAGGGTTCCAGATGATTCCCTAGACCTAACAGCTATGCATACCATCATGGATCAGGCTTACAGATTGTAACATTCACTTTTGACAAAATTCTCCTTGGTGTGAATCCTGTAGCCAGGTAGCACCCTGGAGAGGGAAACAGCTTATCTGTGTCAGCAATCCTCCTTAACTTGATCAATCCTACAGCAATCTGTTCCCTGTCTCCACTGTTTCCCATTACAAAGGAAATACAGATGTTTAAGCCTCTCCTTAATTTTACTTTACACATGGCAAAGAGTGAACAAGGTGGCAGATGGCTGATGACAGGGCAAAGTCCTGATGGATCTCTTTGCTACCTCTTTCAAGAATATCTGGGGCAGAAGACAAGAGTTTTTTTATACTTTTTAGTGATTTTTGGCTCATAGGGAGACTTCAGTAGAGAATATCACCCTCACAAGTGGAGGATGGGAATAGTTGTTTTTATTACATTTCCACCTATTTTCAGATTTGTTGTTCAGTCCTATAAGTCATATCTCACTCTTTCTGATCCCATTTGGGGTTTTCTTGACAAAGATACTGGAGTGGTTTGCCATTTCCTTCTCCAGATCATTTTACAAATGAGGAACCTGAGGTAAAGAGGTTTAAGTGACTTGTCCAAGGTCACACAGCTGGTAAGTATCTGAGGTCAAATTTGAACTCAGGTCTTCCTGACTTCAGACCCAATGCTCTGTGAGCAGCACCAATAGACATTAACCAACAGGAGCTTGAAGAAAAGGGGGACAACCAGGACATTCAACTAGTTCCACCCAACCTTCCTGCCAGGGGTGTTTTGGAGCCGGTTCAAACTGACTAGAGAGAGTCAATTGTCCAACTCTCCAAATTATGAGATCACATCGGTAAGGTGCATCATTCCATAATAATAATAAGTATAACGACAAGAACATTCATATAGTGCTTATTATGTGCCAAGCTCTTTATTATTATATTCTCATTTAATCCTGACAACAACCCCTGGTAGGTGACATTATTATCCCCATTTACAAATGAGGAAACTGGGTGACAAGGAGTCACACAGTTAGCAAGTGTCTGAGGCTACATTTGAACTCAGATCTTCCTTGCTCCAAGCCCAGCACTCTACCCACTGTATCACCTATCTCAGCACCCCCTCCATGTTACAGATGAGATAAATCTAAAGCCAAAAGAGGCCCGTCCAAGGTCACAGGGGTAGTAAGTGTCAGAGGTGAAAGTTGAACCTAAGTCTAGATCTTGCATTTGTGAAGTCAGTTTTTTTGAACCCACACAGAGATTTATGCCCCTTTGGCTGATCAGTCTGGTGAGCTCTTTGTCGGAATCCTGATATCATCATCCAAATAAACTAGCCAGATTTGTGTTATCTTCATACATAGATGTATATCCTCCTGCTTTCCACCCTTTTTTATCCTTTTGTATTGACCCAGTTGATAAACCAGACTCTGGGAAGACATCTTCTCTACTTGCCTCTAAAGACTAACTTTTCTTTTTTTTAAGTTTTGTCTGCTATGTTCCTAGCACCGGATTAGGAATTTTTTATTATTAGACAAGAGATAAGAGATTTTTTTAAATTGTCTCTGAAAACACAGAAGGAATTATGAATAGGGAAATGGGCTGGGAGGGGTCTAGGACAGTGTCACACCTAGGGATATGCTGGAGCCTGCTAGAAACTACTTGAGAGTTAATTGTTAAATTTTCAGCGTGAGCATTTACACTCTGGAAATCAACAAATGCTACAAATCAAGGCTTAATAGATTGTTTTGTTGGTTGTCTAGACTCAAGAAGGTGATGGAGAAAATTTTAATAAAGCAAATTAAATTTTAAAAGGTATCCTGTGTACATTTTTTATCCAGAGGGTCTGATGCTAAATATTTCCCAGGACACCACTGGCCTAACCCCTGACCAGTCTGGCCCAGGCTGCCTCAAGGTCCTGCCCATGTTTAGGCACATGCTGACTGCTCAAAGATTTAAATGTCAACAGTTTTGGCTTTGGGAGGCTCTCCCACTCTTTGTAACAGAACATAGAATATAGAGCCAAAGACCTACCTTAAATTTGACCTCTGACTCCTGCCAACTGCCTGTCCTTAGTCAAAATACTTCATATCTCTGGGCCTTAATTCCTCCCATGTGAAAATGAAGGGGTGGGCTCCATGGCCTCTAAGACACCTTTCAGTCACCTTAAACCCAAGATGTTATGATTCATTTTCATTTCCCTCTCTTACCCTATTTCTTCCTTCAGGGAATCCTTCCCATTGACTGATAAGACAACACAAAGTTCTAATGGTGGAATTTCAGACACTGTGACAAGTGGAAGAAAGGTTACTTGGGCAGAGGAACTTTTCCACAAAGACCATAAATCAGCACCTACTTAAAGGGGCTGGTCCTGCCTGCACTGTAGACCAAACTCATAGGGAGAAGAAAATTCAAATTGCCTCCTTGGCAGAGGGTGCTTTGTTCTAGAATGTAATAGCACTCAATTCAGCAGTCAAACAGCAGAGCCTGAGTCAGCAATGCTACCCTAAAAAAATTGGATTGTTTCCCAATTTTACCATTTGTCCTTTTTTTTCTCTTTTAATTCCCCCCCAACCCTTTAGCGTGTTAGACAGCAAAGTTAAATTATTGAAGTCGACTGGTTCCTCTTATGGAAATTTTTGAAGCTGGAGCTGGTGAGGTGAATAATTATGCTAGATCCCCAAAGGAAGAAAAGGAATGAAAGACACATTTTATCCAATCCTTTGTAATCCCTTTAAAAGGTTGGGTTAGTAAAGTGATTGCAAATGATTCCCAGAGCATCCCAATGGGAGACGTGCACTAACTGCCCTGGATGAGAACAGCTCCAGGACAAAGCGTTACCCATAGAGCCAATGCCAGTGAATGTGAGCTCAAGCAGGAGATGGACTCAGAGCTATTTAGTCATTCAATGGATGGGGGCTCAAAGAACAAAATCCTTTTCCATCCATTCCTCTGCCCTTGAAACAGCCTGCTTAAAAGAGGGATTTGCAGTCTTTGGAAACTATGGGGAATATCAGAGGACATGAGCAAAATAGATGTGAGCTCTACCCATGTCATTCAGAATTCCCTACTCTGTTTGTGAAAGCAGATGCATCCGAAATGAATTAATTGATATTCTGTCTCTCCGGACAGAAAAAAAAAAGGAAGGGGGGGGATTCTTTCTTATATCAAGGCAGTATGGAATAGTAGATAGGGTATTAGACTTGAAGTCAGAAAGTCCTGGATTCAAATCCCAAATGTGACCCTTTGCGTCATATCTAGAAACACAGGTAGACAGAGCATTTATTAAGCACTTATTAGGGTCAAGCACTAGGTTAAGTACTGGAGATACCGACAGAAGCAATGGGGACATAAAATAAATACAAGCAAACAAATTTGTCCCTGCTCTCAAGGACTTTATATTCTAATAAAGAAGAGCTGGAAAGCAGGAGGGAAGTGGAAATGTCAGGAAATTTCATGGAGACCTTGATCTTCTCATGATAAGGCCAAAGTCACCCTATCAAAACAGAGTGTTTGGGGACAGGAGGGACAGGAGCAGTCTAATTGTTCAGTAAGGAGGAGGTGGAGATTATGGTCCAAGTGCAGATGGCATAACATGGAGGTGACCTGTAAGGCATTTCAGAGGCCATCTAGTGCAATCCTTTTATTGTAAGGATGAGGAAATCGACTTAACACACACACACACACACACACACACACAAAAAAAAAAACTAGCCGTATGACCTTGGGTAAGTCACTTAACCCCAATTGCCCTACCTTCCCCCCTCCAAAAAGCAAATAAATCAATAAATATTTTTAAAGGATGAGGAAATTGAGACCCAAGGTAAGAATGTAGCTTCTCCAAGGCCAACTGGTCACTAAGTATGCAGGTTGGAATTGGAACCCAGATTCTCTGATTCCAGAGACAACATCCTTTACATAACTCCATACTGTCTCCCTGTTCAAGTCTAGTCTCTTCAAATCCCAGTCTTCTTATGTGTAAGATGAGGAGAATAATGAATGCAGAGTCGACCTCACTGTTTTGTTTTTCAGGTTTTTTATTTTTTGAGAAAAAACTGAAATATAGTAATGAGAAGCAAGAATTTTGCAAAAAGTTAAAGTACCATATCAATGGCAGATACGTTATTATTGGGGCTGAGACAGATGAGATCCAACCCTGAGATTTGCAGTCCAAGAGTCAGGCACAATGGTCTAAGAGAAAAATACTTATTTTAATATATGAACCATTCTTTCCACTTGTAAACACAAAGAAGAGGGTGATGGAAAACTACTCTCCATCATGCCATGGACACATCTGGTGACCACAAATGCTCCCTATGAATCATCCCCTAACACTTGCCATGTCTACCCTGCTTCTAGGGGTTCCCTGATCGTAGCATGACCTTGAGGAATAGTCGACAGACCAATGGTAGCTTTCCCAATCCTGAATCCATCCTTGGGCTTCCAATCTTCTTCCTCCACACTTACCTTGTTAGCTCATCCAAGGCCACAGCTTCAATTCTATTCTAGGTTTGCAGAATCGCAGAATATTCCTTTGCTTCCAGGTCTATGCTTTGGAGCCAAGAAAAATATATCTAATCCCTCTTCCATAGGACAACCCTCAAAATACTTTTAAGGCTGCTCTCATGTTTCCCTTGAATCTGCTTTTCTTTAATGGGGGAAACAGTGTTGGACCTGGAGTTTGGAAGACTTGGCTTTCAGGCCTGCCCCTGACACATTAACTATGTGATATTGGGAAACTTATTTAACTTCTCCGAGTTTCAACTTCATCTACAAAATGGCAATAGTATCTTATAGACTAATCCAATAAATATTTATTAATTACCAAATATGTTCCATGCACTGTACTAAGTGTTGGGAGTACTACTAATAAAAAAAGAAACACAGTCCCAGTCCCTGCCTCAAAAACTTTACAATCTATGATTATGATGCCAAACAGTTGGAAATCTGTCTTGGAAGTTTTCTCAACAGGAGTCCCTCGTGCTAGTGGAATCATATAGCCAGTCTTCTGTCTTCATATTTACCTACGTATGTTCATTCTGTCTCTCCTTTAGAATGTAAGCTCCTTGAGGGGAAGGACTATTTCACTATTTTTTTTTCCTTTGGTCCCCACCACTTAGTACTAATGGCTGACACATAGTAAGCCCTTAGTAAATGATGATTGATTGATTGGTTTGAAACCTTAAAGGACCACAGAAATAGCAGTTATTCATATAACTCAACTGATCTTCATACGTCATGATCTCAAAGCCTTCATTATACCAAACTACAAACTAAGGATATTTCCCAGGATTCCACAAAATGTGAAGGGTAGTGCTGGGAGATAATTCCAATACTAACTCCATCTAAAATAGTAAATATGAAATTTTACATTTATTAAAAACTAATAATGTATTGACAATTTTTCAGCATGAAAATACACTTAATTTCCTCTAGGGCAAAAATTTCCCAAGATTCTTTTATCCAGTGGGCATTCCATACCTTCAGGTCCTTACAGAAATAGACTTTCTGGGATTTCCAATATATTCTAAGTCTCAAGAGCTCCCTGACTAAGATAGTTTGAAAACATCCTACTGCTATATAACAGTATTTATGAAGAGTAATAATAATGATAGTAGTTTATACTTATATAGGGCTTTAAGGTTTGCAAAGCACTTTGTATACATTATATAATTGAGTTTCACAAAGTGATATTAATATATATATATATATTTAATTTTCCTGATGAGAAATCTGAGGTTGAGAGAAATTGAGCCCACCCAGGATCACACAGTCAGTATCTGAGTCAGGATTCCAACTCAGGTTTACTATCTCAAAGTTCAGCCCTCTAGTCATATGTTATCTAGCTGCCCCTAGGACCATCAGCAAGGTACCTTATTTCAAAACACTCTTTTAAGGATTTTTTAAATCTATCATTTTCTCTACAAAGTCAACTATTCTTTTTCCATACAATTCTTTAAAAATTCTCTCCCTAGAAAGTAACAAATACCCCATTAATGGGACCTTGTAAGAACTGTCCCTGGTTCTAATCACTAGTAATTCCTAGAATCATTCAATTGATCTGACCATAATGCCCTGTTACCTAATAAGTTATTACAATGGAAGAGAAAGAACTCATTCACATCACTGCAACTAAGATATGAAACTGATATTTTCTGTTAGAGAGATTTCATGATTATAATCGAGAGACACACCCAATCAGCCATTGTAAAGACCACCAAAAGCCTAGAAGAGTCAGGAGTCAGTCCTCATTCTTGAGAGCTTCAAACTAAGAAAAGAATGTGTACTTCTCAGCTCCCAGAAGATAGGATTTTTTAGGTTCGAATACTTGAAAAAAAGTCATAGCATATGAATGTATGTGTGTATATGCATAAACACACATATACATACATGCATTACTTGTTTGTTGTTGGCTAGTCAGTTTCAGTTGTGTCTGACTGTTCATAATTCTTTTAGGGGTTTTCTTGGCAAAGATACCAGAGGCATTGCCCCTTACTTCTCAAGCACATTTTACAGATGAGGAAACTGAGGCAAACAGGGTTAAGTGACTTGTCCAAGGCCACACAACTAGTAAGTGTCTGAGGACACATTTGAACTCAGGAAGATGAGTCTTCCTAACTCCAGGTCCAGTACTCTATCCACTGTACTACCTAGTTGCCCAACATACATTATACATATATACATATGTGTGTACATGTATATGTATATGCCTAAAAGAATATATATATACCTTAAATATATATACATATATATACCTAAATGTATGTATATGTGTGTGTGTTTCTAAGCAGATATAGGTGCTTGTATATATTCCCAGATATACTTATATATCATTATACATGTATGTAAATTTAGTACATACCATTGACTTTATATGTAAATATACTTACACATATATGACATACATACATCTTATAAATGTATTTAACCTTCCTAAGAATTCACCAATTGCAGATATAGTAAACTTCTGTTCCCAAATCAGCTATCTAAGGGGTAATCAAAGAATCCTGGCATCATATTTTCCTTTCATTAAATCATTCAACAAACACTTAACTCCTCACTCTATGCCAGGCACTTTGCTAGGTACCTGCGATGTAAAGATAAGAATGAACTTACATGTTACGAAGGAGGGGAGATGGGAGAGATAGCATATGCTTATATAAATATATGCTGAATATACCCTAAATCAACATAAGGCAATTGGATGGGGAAGGCCCTAACAGATGGGAGGTAGGTGGGAGAGGATCAGGAAAGGTCTGTCCTATGGATCACGCCATTTGAAGGAAATTTGGAAGGAAATAAGGGATTCTAAGAGATAAAGGGAAGAAGACGGAGCATTCTGGTAATGGGGAACAGCCAGTGCAATGGCAGGGAGACAAGAGATGGAGTGATGTGTGTTAGGAATGACAAGATATTCAGTCTGGCTGGACCACAGAGTGAAGGAGGATGAAAATACATAACGAGGCTGAAGAGGCATGTTGGGACTGAGTTGTAAGGGGTTTTAAATGCTAAGCAGAGGAGCTTATGATATATAATCCAACTCCCTCATTTTATAAACCCGGCTGTAGAGGTTAAGTGACTTGCCCATGGTCATTCAGATATATGCAGGTTACACTGTGGTAAATGACAGTTCTGTGGTTTGAACCCTTTCCCTCTCACCATAAATCAAACACTTATATCATTGGCTCAGAGATTTAGAGCTGGATGAAATCTTAGAAGACATTTAGTTCAACCCTCCTCATTTTACAGATGAGGGGAAAATAAAAGGTGGTGTAGTGTATAAAGTGTTGGAGTTGGAGGCAGCAAAAACTAAGCTATCAGATGTTTACCAGCTATGTGACCTTGGGCAACTCAATTTCTGGGCCTCAGTTTCCCCATTTGTAAAATGTGCTTAGTAAAAGTACCTCCCTTCCGGGATTGTTTTGAGGATCATGGAGATAACATATGTAAATTGCTTTGCACACTTGCCATGTACTTTCTAAATGCTACTTATTATTATTGCCTAGATTAGACCAGGTAGTAAGTGGAAGAAATGAAATTTTATCAGATCCTCTGACTCTATTCCCAAATCTTGTTGTTGTTCAGTTGTTTCAGTCATATCCAAGTCTTCATGACCCCATTTTGGGGTTTTCTTGGCAAAGATACTGGAGTAGTTTGCCATTTCCTTCTCCAACTTATTTGACAGATGAGGAAACTGAGGCAAACAGGATTAAGTGACTTGCCCAGGGACACACAACTAGTAAGTGTATGAAGCCATATTTGAACTCAGGAAGATAAGTCTTCCTGGCTCCAGGCCCAGAACCCTATCCACCATGTCAGCTACCTGCCCAAATCTTAAATCACGTCAATTCAATCCAACCAATACTTAATAAACACCTAGTATATGCAGAGCCCTATATTAATTAGGTGCTGAGAATGCAAAGACAAAAATCCACCTAGAAGATTTTTTTCCTTACTTTCCTGAAAACCCAGCAGCCAAGAAGGATCCTGGCCGCACCTACCCATGGCTGCAAGAGCATTTGAGTAGCATTTTAATTAAGAAAAGCTAAATCAAGTGTTTAAACATCTTCTGCTCTGCTTTAATTTCTAATTAAACTGCACAGGTCTGTTCCATAGTCAGTGGCACCCAGATCAGAACAAAAGGCAGATTAGCCTCCAAATTAAAATTTGGGGAGCAAATTTGGGGTGGGGAGAGAAGAGGAGTGTATATTTTAGAGATGCAGTTTTTTTATTTTATTCCTCTATTTTATAAAACATATCTGGCCCCGAGCTGCCATTATTTTTTTTAAGATCTGATCAACTTTGCTTTGATTTGGTGAAATTCAAAAGTTTGATTTAATATTGGTACTGTAATAATTATTTATGGCCATGATCATAGACAGCTGGTAATACACAGCTTAAAAGGGGATTCTTTTCTGGAGGATGCATTCAAATTTGAAAATTAAAGATAGAAGCATCTTTGGTAGGTGTCCCCTTAATCACTAGCAGAATAAGAGTCCTGGTCAGTTACAGTGTCTTAATCCAGTTGGAAGGTTGTTTGTCAAAGAGCATATCCATTGGCAGTCCAATTAGGCCCTAGCCTGGGCTATAAACATCCTTCTGGGGTCTTGAGCCAGCCATGGTATATCAAAGAGCTGGTTTTAATGCATTTGCTGAGCAAGCAGCATGTGATATGTCAGGGCAGTCTTTTCATGTTCTCTAATCCTAGCTTCTGAATGTCAGTGGTGACTGGTACAGAGGCCCCCCTGGTCACAGGGGGTCTAGAAGGAAGCATTTGATATTTGGCTTTGGAGGTTTGAAGTGTTTAAGAAGAACATGTTCCAAAGCTCACTAGGCTCATGAAATAGCTACATCGGAGGCAGATGAAAAGTTATGGCCATTGCCTAGATAGAGCCCCACTGCCCAGGCTCAATTCACAGATTAGCACCTCTGCGGAAAGGGAAGAAAAATAAGAAGGGGCAGAAAAATTATTTGAAGGTACATTAAGAAAAGAGGAAGCAGAGACAGAAATAGAGAGAGATAAAGAGAAAGAGAGAGAGATAAAGCAATAGAGAGAGACAGAGGGAGGTACAGAGAGAGAGAGCAAAACAAAAAGAGAGACAAAGACAAAGAGAAGGAAAGAAGGAAGGAAGGAAGGAAGGAAGGAAGGAAGGAAGGAAGGAAGGAAGGAAGGAAGGAAGGAAGGAAGGAAGGAAGGAAGGAAGGAAGGAAGGAAGGAAGGAGAGACAAAGAGATAGTGAAAGAGAGGGAGGAAGAAAACAAGACACAGAGAGAGAGAGAATGAAAGAGAGAGAAGGAAGGAAGGATGAAGAAAGAGACAGGGACAGAGAGATGGGAAGATATAGAGGGAGAGAGAAAGAGATACAGAGAGAAGGAGATAGAGTGAGACATGGGGGGGAGAGAGAGGGAAAGAGAGAGAGAGAGAGAGAGAGAGAGAGAGAGAGAGAGAGAGAG